>NC_138769.1:163589752-164137252 GCF_965119305.1 Pelophylax lessonae
CAGGGTAAATTTCTCCTGTAAAGGTTGGAATGTATGACACTAGCAGGTTTCTCTTACGAGAAATCTGTTGGGGCAAGGTTGGAAAAGGAATGGATGCCCGTTCTCTAAAGTCTTTGTAAAAAGAGAGTTCACGCTGGCTGGTTTGCAAGCATTTCCTAGGCAAACATCACCTATAATGATCCATCCTAGGTCCAGCTTCTGAGCGTAAGGGGAGTTGTCGTGGTCATTGATTTGTTTTCTCACCTTGTGAACTCTGATGATATCTCTCCCAAGCAGGAGCGCTATCTGAGCCTGGGGGTCAAGCGTAGGAATGAGATGTGCTATGCTTTTCAGATGTCTGTAATGAAATGCCACTTCAGGTGTAGGGATCTCCCCTCTGGGAACTGATTGCACTCTAATAAGGTTGGCAAAGGCAGAGATGTTTGGCCATTAATAGATTAGATTTGGTAACCAATGGCCTTTCTCCCTGTTTCTTCACTAATACAAGTCTTTAGTGAATATGAGGAGCTGGCTCCCTCGATTTTAAAGGTGTCAAAGAAGGCTGAGCTAGCAAGTGGTCTGTTGCTTTGATCGTCCAAGATCGTGTACAGCTTTACTGCTTTTTGTCTGTGACCTATGGAGTAAACTGTGACAAGACAAATCTTGGAGCAGGATTTGCCAAAGAGACCTTCTCTACAGACTTGGGTGCACTGGGGCAGGGCCGGCGTTAGGGGGGGGCAACCTGGGAAACTGCCCAGGGCCCCGAATGTCCAGGGGCCCCAGGCCCCGTGCAGGGCTGGACTGGCCAATCGGGATGCCTGGGGCCGCTTTCAGATGGAGCAGTAGCGGAGCCAGAGGGTTGCCCTGTTGCCACCCCGATCCTGGGCCGGTGCATTGGCAGTGGAGGAATCACAGGGGATCACTGTAGGAGAGCTGCGGAGGGAGGCGGGTGGAGAGCGACAGTGATTAGTTGGGGCGGCTGCAAAGTAAGAGAGTGGAGCTGTCAAAATGGAGAACTGATGTCGGGGTGGGCGGGGCCGATATGCGGGGCTCCACCCCCTTTTCCATTTACCTTATAAACCGAGGTAGCAGCTAGTTACTGCCCAGTAGAAGGACCCTGGTGATGTCAGCAGACCATGTGACTCTTTGGTCACATCGTACAGAGAAGTACAGGAAGTAGACAGGAAGTGGTCACATCCCATGTAGCTGCTCTGCAAGACAGGTGTGTTCTTGGGCTTTTATCTGCTTAAAGGTTTGGAATCTCTGATTAGGACTGTCTCAAGGGGTGGCTCTGTCTGTATATGGGGGGTAGTGGCTCTGTCTGTATATAGGAGGGGTGTCTCTGTCTGTATATGGGGGGTAGTGGCTCTGTCTGTATATAGGGGGGGGTGTCTCTGTCTGTATATGGGGGGGTGGGGATATGTCTTTATATGGGGGGGGGGTGTCTCTGTCTGTATATAGGGGGGTGTCTCTGTCTGTATATGGGGGGGTGGGGGTGGGTGTGCCTCTGTCTGTATATGGGGGGATGTCTGTCTGTATATAGGGGGATGTCTCTGTCTGTATATAGGGGGATGTCTCTGTCTGTATATGGGGGGGGGATGTCTCTGTCTGTATATGGGGGGGGGATGTCTCTGTCTGTATATGGGGGGATGTCTCTGTCTGTATATAGGGGGGTGTCTCTGTCTGTATATGGGGGGGTGTCTCTGTATATGGGGGGGTGTCTGTCTGTATGTAGGGGGGTGTCTCTGTCTGTATATGGGGGGGTGTCTCTGTCTGTATATGGGGGGGTGTCTCTGTCTGTATGTAGGGGGGTGTCTCTGTCTGTATATGGGGGGGTGTCTCTGTATATGGGGGGGATGTCTCTGTCTGTATATAGGGGGGTGTCTCTGTATATGGGGGGGTGTCTGTCTGTATGTAGGGGGGTGTCTCTGTCTGTATATGGGGGGGTGTCTCTGTCTGTATATGGGGGGGGTGTCTCTGTCTGTATATGGGGGGGTGTCTCTGTCTGTATGTAGGGGGGTGTCTCTGTCTGTATATGGGGGGGTGTCTCTGTATATGGGGGGGATGTCTCTGTCTGTATATAGGGGGGTGTCTCTGTCTGTATATAGGGGGGGATGTCTCTGTCTGTATATAGGGGGGTGTCTCTGTCTGTATATAGGGGGGTGTCTCTGTCTGTATATAGGGGGGTGTCTCTGTCTGTATATGGGGGGTGTCTCTGTATATGGGGGGGATGTCTCTGTCTGTATATAGGGGGGTGTCTCTGTCTGTATATAGGGGGGGATGTCTCTGTCTGTATATAGGGGGGATGTCTCTGTCTGTATATGGGGGGGATGTCTCTGTCTGTATATGGGGGGGATGTCTCTGTCTGTATATGGGGGGGATGTCTCTGTCTGTATATGGGGGGATGTCTCTGTCTGTATATGGGGGGAGGGTGGCTCTGTCTGTATATGGGGGGATATGTCTGTATATGGGGGGGGGGCTCTGTATATGGGGGGATATGTCTGTATATGGGGGGGTGGCTCTGTCTGTATATGGGGGGAGGGTGGCTCTGTCTGTATATGGGGGGATATGTCTGTATATGGAGGGGGCTCTGTATATGGGGGGGGGCTCTGTATATGGGGGGGTGGCTCTGTCTGTATATGGGGGGGTGGCTCTGTCTGTATATGGGGGGGTGGCTCTGTCTGTATATGGGGGGGATGGCTCTGTCTGTATATAGGGGGGTGTCTCTGTCTGTATATAGGGGGGGATGTATGTCTCTGTCTGTATATAGGGGGGTGTCTCTGTCTGTATATGGGGGGGATGTCTCTGTCTGTATATAGGGGGGGATGTCTCTGTCTGTATATGGGGGGGGTGTCTCTGTCTGTATATGGGGGGGATGTCTCTGTCTGTATATAGGGGGGTGTCTCTGTCTGTATATGGGGGGGATGTCTCTGTCTGTATATGGGGGGATGTCTCTGTCTGTATATGGGGGAGGGTGGCTCTGTCTGTATATGGGGGGATATGTCTGTATATGGGGGGGGCTCTGTATATGGGGGGATATGTCTGTATATGGGGGGGGGGCTCTGTATATGGGGGGGTGGCTCTGTCTGTATATTTGGGGGTGGCTCTGTCTGTATATGGGGGGGATGGCTCTGTCTGTATATGGGGGGATATGTCTGTATATGGGGGGATATGTCTGTAAATGGGAGGGGGGTGTCTCTGTCTGTATATGGGGGGTGGCTCTGTCTGTATATGGGGGGATATGTCTGTAAATGGGGGTGTCTCTGTTTGTATATGGGGGGTGGCTCTGTCTGTATATGGGGGATATGTCTGTAAATGGGAGGGGGGGTGTCTCTGTCTGTATATGGGGGGGGGTGTCTCTGTCTGTATATGGGGGGATATGTCTGTAAATGGGAGGGGGGTGTCTCTGTCTGTATATGGGGGGGGATGTCTCTGTCTATATATGGGGGGATATGTCTGTAAATGGGAGGGGGTGTCTCTGTCTGTATATGGGGGGATATGTCTGTATATGGGGGGGTGTCTGTCTGTATATGGGGGGGTGTCTCTGGCTGTATATGGAGGGGTGGGGGTCTCTAGCTGTATATATGGGGGGTCACAGCCTCTGGTCAGGAAGGAAGCTGGCAGGGGGCGGGACCAATCTCATATCCTCAGCCTGTGAGGTGGTTCTTCGTCCTGCATCTTGTGACCTCACCACACTCTCTCCCTTCTCCTGTCAGGCGCTTACATAACGGAGTTCAGGAACGAAGCCTCCTTCTCTACTGAACAATCAGATCCCCCCAAGACAGGTCCCACCCTTCTACTTATTTCTTTTACTTTAAATAAACCAAGCTGCGCTAAACGATATAACAGTGCTATGACCACACGTGTGTATGTGATGAAAAAAATATTTTTTTCATCACATACACACGTGTGGTCATAGCACTGTTATATCGTTTAGCGTAGCTTGGTTTATTTTATTTATTGTTTGGTGTTGTCACACTTGAAGCTGCTGCTTCATTTTCTTTCACATAGCGCGGTTATCCTTTTTTACACTTATTTCTTTTACTACTTTTTTTTATCAAGCCCCTTTTTGCTTTTATGGGTCAAACTGGGAGGGTCTGTGCTTCATTGGTGTACCACCCCATATCTGACCTCACCTCTCCTCTTTTCTCTCTCCTCTCCTCCTAACCCCCTGTTCTCCTCTCCTCTGTTCTCTCCTCTCCGTTCTCCTCTCCTCCTAGCCCCCTGTTTTCCTCTCCTCTGTTCTCTCCTCTCCGTTCTCCTCTCCTCCTGACCCCCTGTTCTCCTCTCCTCCTGACCCCCTGTTCTCCTCTCCTCTGTTCTGTCCTCTCCGTTCTCCTCTCCTCCTGACCCCCTGTTCTCCTCTCCTCCTGACCCCCTGTTCTCCTCTCTGCTCCTCTGTTCTCTCCTCCTCCTCTCCTCATGGGGCTGGTATGTAATTTTTTCCAGGGCTGGTTTTCATACCCAGTCCGGCCCTGGCCCCGTGTCACTGTCAGCAGCGGGCTCCATTTTACAAAGGGGCCCCATCACTGTCAGGAGCCGGCTTCATCTTCCAAAGGGCCCCCAGCCGCCCCCTGTCAGTGTCACGCTGCCTCCGCTGCGCTATGTGCCGGCGGGCGGATACAATGTGCTGCGCAGCGCTGTGCTGCCTGTGGCCTTAAAGCCTTGTCTACACTGGATTTTTTCTCGATGAAAAATTCATAGTTGCATTGATTTTGTTATATTTTATTTATTCTATTTAATGTTATTTAATTAAAGCATATTTTCATGTAGTTGTATGTTTTATTTGGCTAAATTGATTAAATGCGCCTATATTTTTGGTAGAATATAAAAAAATTTGGGGCCCCACTTTTAGGTTTGCCCAGGGCCACACTTTGTCTAAAACCGGCCCTGCACTAGGGTGTCATTACAGGAGGTAGAGTGTCTCGCTGCTCCCCGCCATTCTCTTCAGCCTGGTTTGAGGGGGTAAGGGTCCATGGCACTGGCCCTGGATGTAGAGCCGTATTGTGCTCTGTGCTGTCACACTGAACAGTTTATGCCCACTTTGCAGTTCTTTGCAAGGTGCGAAGTTGATGCACAGCACCTGTAGCAAAATTCAGTTTTCTTTGAGGAAGGTTTTGCAATCTTGGAAGTTTTATTATGAAACCTCTGCACTTTAGCAACGAGTGGGGCTTCGTGTAAAGGGGACACTCTCTGCTTGGGTTCTCTGTTGGTAATATGATTGTTTTGTGTGCTGCAACAGATATGTCTTTGAAGTTGCGAGTTGAAGTAGGCTTACCTGTCCTAGGGTAAGCAGTGTCAGATCATGAGAAGTCAAAACTGGGATCATTTTTAGTCTTTGCTTGTTGACGAGCAAAGTCCACAAAAAAAGAGAATGATGGGAAAGGCATGTTATGCTTCTGCTTGTAGTTAGAGCCTAGTGTAACCTACATTTCTTGAAGGCTGTAAGGCAGTTTTTGCACTATGGGGTTAACACCACGTGCTGTATCTAGAAAAGCAAGGCCTGGCAAATCTCCTTCTGCCTTGGCTACTTGGAGCTCTGTCAACAGGTTGATTAACTCTCTCAGTTTCTGGAAGCCTTTGTTAGAAATCTTAGGGAACTCCTCTATTCTTGAAAGAGTGAATTCTCTATGGCTTCTGGGGAACCGTAGCACTCCTCAATTCTCTCCCATATCATGCTCAGTCCTCTGCTTGGATAGTTAACATTGATGCCTCTGTTTTTCTTGCATGCTCTGCTGACTCATTCCCCCATCATTTGACTAAGAGATCGACCTCCTTACTTGTAGATATGTCTAGATCTTTTTTTGCATTTCTGAAGGACGATCGCCATGCTCTAAAGCTTTCAGGTAAACCTTGTGAGTCCTTTTGTCAACAGCTCACGCCGTGCAAAGAACTTGAGAGAATCCAACATACATTGGTCTTTGTGTGAGTAGCCTGGAGGTGTTCTGTTGTGTGGGGGACTTGAGTAATTGTGATCATCAGAAATGCTGTCACTGTGATTTCTACCCCGCGACCCTTCCTTTCTGAAGTGGATGACTGTATCATAGGGGTTTAATAGCTTGGATGCAGGTTGAACTGAAAGCTAAACGAGTATGGGATTATTTTCTTGTTTTAATGTAGGGTGTGTGGAAGGCAGGAGTCGACTCTGCTCTTGGAGCTGAATGCAGGCAGTCATCTGGCTTGGCATGTTGCAGCACATAGTCTGTAGTACGCTGTGTGTCATGATGATCAGCTTTAATCTCAAGTATGTTGCTGAGTCTCTCACTGGTGGGGTTGGCAAGTTCCTCTAAGATCTCTGCCTCGGGGGCGTGGCTGAACCGTTAATGTGAGCAGATGTGTCTTGAGCTGGCTCCATGATCCTGACCATAATTATCCTGTATTTTGGACCTGATTCCTGCTACAATTGCTCGATTGCTCCGCTCCCGTGTCTGCCTCGCCCCAGAGACCGCTCCGAACACCCGGCTGCCTAGATCTGCCATGACTAAGAAGAAGGAGGACGGCGCCTCTGCCCATAAGCAGGCCCAAGATGGCGGTGCCCCGCTCCCTCAGCGCGCGGGCTGCAAGAAACAGCCTACGGCAATAGCCAAACTGGGGAAATTCGCCTGCGACCTCTTACCTCACCGACGGCCTCCTCCTCGGCTTCCCGGACTACTCTGTCTCCTCCCTCAGCAGCGATGTCTCCGTGCCACGATCACCCGGCTGGGTCTTCCCAGGGCACCGCAGTGAGAACTCCATCCGCCCCTGCTGACGGGCATGGATCCCTGGGGGACACTGAGCAGGCTCTCCCCACCATACAAGATGTCTTAACGGCGGTGCACATGTATGGTGCATCCCTCTCAGGACTTTCCATTGAAGTGAAAAGCATGAAGGAGGGCCTGTTGCACATCTGGCAGGATATGCAGAAGATGAGGGAACGTACCACGGCCCTGGAGGGACGAGTGAGTGCTGTAGAGGATGATTTACCCCCCATTATGCAAGATGTGCGTATGAATTCCTCAAGGGGTTGCTGAGGCGATGCACAGACTGGAAGATATGGAGAATCGATTACGCCGCAGCAATCTGTGCTTAGTGGGCATCCCCGAAAAATCGGAGGGTAAAGCGCCTGTAGAATTTATTGAACAGTGGCTGATTTCCACTTTTGGGAAGGACAACCTTTCACCATTCTTTTCAGTGGAGCGGGCACACAGGGTGCCTTTCAGGGCTCCTCCGCCTGGGGGCCCTGATTGTCCATTTCTATTGAAGCTGCTGCACTACAAGGACAGGGACATTATTTTGAAATTAGCCCGCCAGCAACCTCGTATGGAGATACAGGGTGCCAAGATCTCTATCTACCCTGACTTTTCGGCAGCCCTGCAAAAGCAGAGGGCGAGATTTACTGATGTTAAGATCTCTGCCTCAGCTACTGTTGCCGCTGCTTTCTTCTCTGCAGCCAATTTCTCTAACAGAGCTTCTATGCGTAACTTCTCTTATTTCATTTGCATCTCTTTTTCGGCAAAGGCGGCCTTTACTTTTGCAGCTTCTGCTTTTGCATGGACAATAGCGACCATTTCGCTGCTCAGTGACCTCTTTGAGCTCCTGGAGCTAGCCAAGACTTGGGACCTCGTCTCTAATGGCTCTGGCTTTTTCTCTAACACGATGTCTGGCAATGCGGAAGCCTGGTAAAGGCTGCTGTTTTACTGCCCCTCTGCCTGTTTGGAGCCGCCGTTTTACTGTTCTGCCCTCACTACACGTGGCTGAGGTATAATTAGACAGACAGCTAACTTTCCTCCCTTAACTACTCAATGAGGCAGGTGCTAGGTCCTTTTTTCAACTTTTAGTACAGGAAGGTTAGAGTAAAACTACAAATAAAAAAATAATATACAACAATATACAACATATACAGTCCTGACACAATAGTCTAACTAGGGAAAGGGTTTATAAACATATGGGCAATGTTTCTGTAAGGCTGAGGATAGAATTACAGCTAAGTAGATGTGGGGTCCTCTGGAGAAGATGCATTAATGGAGATGGAGATAGAGAAAAACAAGATGGCTACTGGGGGCTGTCTCTCAGACCTCATGGACTAGTCCACTAGAATGATGGGAAGCTCCATCAGCCTTCAAGTAACAATCTACCTACAGTAATTAATCCATAGAAGTATAAGTGTACAAAAGGGCCACTAGATGGTGATATTACAATTTACTTTGCATACCTTTAGCATATTGAACAATTAACAAAAGAACATAAGAAGCATTTGCTGAAAGGCATGACAATATGCATGATGCATTCACAAAACAGGGTGGACAACCTATTTGTGATCTCACAGTAAAGCCTAATACACATGGGCCGAATGTCGGGCGGCATCGGCAGTTCAATAGAAACTGGCCGACATTTGGCCCATGTATACTGCAGCCAGCCCGACAGCCGGCCGGTCAGTGGCTGAAAGCGCTAACCGGAGTGTTTTGGTTGGGTGGCTGCCCCCCTTTCAGAACACAATAGATCAACAGGGGAGATCGCTGTACTAACATTGCATGGTTAGTACAGCGGCCTTTCCGAAGCTGTCATTTTCTTTTTTTTTTCGTTCAGCCCTGCTGCGTTGACCGAAATAAAAAACTGCTAGTGTGTACGAGGCTTAAGATAGATATAGATGACCCGGTGGATTCAAAGAAAGAAATGACCAGATTTCCCCATGAACACAATTAGGATGGATGGGGGAAACCGCTGTGTCTCTGTATTCTGACAGCGAGGAGACTTCCCCACCATCAGAATACTTGCAGGCTATAGCCTGCAGCGCTGATCAAGCTAAAATTTTCTAGCAGGGCGGTTGTACAGAAGTCGATTAGTAGATCAATTTCTATTTAACAGTGCCCATACATGGATTAAAATTTGTCACTGCTGAACTGACCAAATTTCAATCCATCTATGGGCAGCTTTAGTGCCTGCATGTACACTATGTGAACATATCTTATACAGTGTGGAATATTGCTATACGCTGACAAATGTAGTTTACTAAAGAGTGTATATGGACCATACTTAAGCTGCTCCTGCATTAGTTCATTTTTTTAATTCAGCCCCATCCACACATTTTAGAGGGATGTGGGAATCTACTCCACTGTGTTATTGTATTATGATGCTGCAGTGTATAACCTGTAGTATTGATCGAGCAGCTAAAATCCAACAGGACAGATTACAAATTCAACCCCAGAAGGTTTTACCCTCATAATGACCAGACCATTTTTTGCAATACGGCACTGCGTTGCTTTAACTGACAATTGCGCGGTCGTGCGTCCAACGCTGTACCCAAATAAACAAATAGAGCTTTCTTTTGGTGGTATATGATCACCTCTGCGGTTTTTATTTTTTGCGCTATAAACAAAAAAAGAACCACAATTTTGAAAAAAAAAATATTTTGGGTAAAACATGCCCAATAAAAAATCATTTTTTTTCATCAATTTAGGCCAATATGTATTCTGCTACATCTTTTTGGTAAAAAAAAATCCTGACAAGTGTATATTGATTGGTTTGCGCAAAAGTTATAGCGTCTACAAATTTTGGGACACATTCATGGACTTTTTATTTTTTTATTGTTTTTACTAGTAATGGCGGCAATCAGCGATTTTTAGCGGGATTGGAATAAATCCAACACTAAGTGACACTTTGTAGAGGGCCAGTGACACCAATACAGTCATCAGTGCTATAAAAAAAAAATACACTGTTACTGTATAAATGACACTGGCAGGGAAGGGGGTTAACACCAGGGGCAATCAAGGGGGTTAAATGTGCTCCTAGGGAGTGCTTTCTAACTGTGTGGGCAGTGGATGCACTAGAGGTAAAGAGAGATTTGTGTTTCAGCCATCATAATACACTGATCAGCATTGCATTCTATAGCCTGCAGCACAGATCAAGCATCGAAAATTTGACAGGGCGGTTGAACAGAAGTTGATCAGCAGTCCACAATGTGAGCCAGGGGGTCAGGGCTGGGACAAGGGGTGTGCAGGAAGGGAAGCTGCCCCCGGTGCGGTGAAGCAAGGGGGCAAAGAATAGTTACAGGGTGGTATACCCATTCTACAGCATGTATTAACAGTGGGTGAGGGGGTGCAATTCTGGATCCTTGCCCTAGATGCTGGACGACCCTGTCCCAGTACTGCAGGGGGCACAGGCATCCGACAATCTTGGATGTGTAAAATGCTGAAGAATTTGGAGGAGGGAAGGTATTACAGCTCTTGCATTGCTTGTAACTTTCAGCATTTTGTTCAACATTTAGAATTCTTTAGGTGTTTGACCAACATGTATATTCCTGTCAGGGACGTGCTAGCCATAGCACAGTCGAAGTTCCAAGGCAAAGGCAGATACGCATGTGCCATTGCGCCCTGCAGGTACCTGTCTTGCTGGGAACAGGCACACGACTATGCGCACAAATATTGGCACACAGATGCAAATGCCTATTCGCATGCAAGCATGTGTTAGCCATAAACGCTGGCGCCAAATGACCTACATAAGGGCAGAAGCTGCAATAGTGCATTTCTGTCTGATCTGCAGCTGTCAGGAACACTCAGCAACCAGACAACTGTGCTGGTGCATGCGCAGACGCAATCCTGGAGCTACCCACGAGAATGGGCATAGGCCCACAGATGTGCGCATACGCAGGAATGTTCGCCAGAGATGCACGCATGTACACATGCCTGCGCACTAAGTGTCTTGGCACCTTTTTGCATATAACAGGTTGACAGCTGAACTAGGGCAGCTCTGTCTGATCTGCAGTTTCCCCTGTATCCTGTGCCTGTATCTGTCCATGATCTATATTACCCGGCTTTTCTAGCCATCCTAATTCTCTCCAGTCCTGACCTCAGCTTGCCTTTTGGCCGTGATTTATCATTATCTATCTGATTATCTGTTGCCAAACCTCTGCCTGAACTTTCACCATTCTTTGCTTGCTGTTTCTGATGTTTCAGATCTCCTGTGTTCAATCTGGCTTGTTTGACTCTGCACCCATCTTCACAGCTTTCAGCATCTGCAGCATATCTGCATCTGCAACGTGCCTGCATCCACAGCAGACAAGCACCCTTTACCCCTGCTGCCATCTGCTTCTCTTGTCTGCCGACAAATGGAGAGCCTCGCAGTTACGCCTATCCTGCCGTGCTCTGGCGGCCGCTGTTGCAAACCTCAGTTGTCCTTGAACTGGGGTGGTACGAGAGGCCTTCCTCTGCTCGTCAGGCTCCACCAGAAGGTATGCGACAGTATCACACAGCCATGACTGAGCCTGCAAGATGACCCTCTCCCATGGATGAAATTTGTCAGCATATCGCGGCCCTTACACAAGCCGTCAAGTTCCTACAAGGCTACATACAACTGGAGGAATGGGTCAAGTCATTAGCCACCTCAACCAGTCCTCCAACAGTTTAGACTGCAGCCAACGCGACTCCTCCACCTACTGTGATGATGTTGCCACCAGAACCTCAGGTTTCCACACCTGAGTGATTGAGCGAAAGAAAGTTCAAGGCATTTTGCAATGCATGCAAGCTTTACTTTGCCCTCCAGCCACGGACCTTCTCTCTAGAAACCACTAGATTCATTATCACTCTGCTGCAGGGGGACCCCAGTCCTGGGCTCACCCACTACTGGAGGAGAATAGCACACCAATTCAGGAGATGTCATGCTTCTTTCATGTGATGGCACAACTGTACGATGACCCTCAGTGGACTGTCACGGCAGAGGCGGCACTTCGCATGCTCCAGCAGGGCCATCGAGGACTATGCCACAGACCTCAGACCCTGGAGTGCGGATACACAATGGAACGGCACAGCCCTGTGACATCAGTTCTGCCTTGGCCTGTCTGAAAGTCTCAAGGATGAACTCGCCCGGGCTGGAGTACCCAACACCTTGGAGGCTCTGATTACGATTGGCATTCAGATCAATCAACGGCTCAGGGAGTGCAGGACAGAGAGGTCAGTTAAGCCGAACCCCCCTGTCTAGATGATGCCAAGAGCTCCAGTTCCAGCTTACCATACACCATGTGGTCCGGCTCTAACCCGTACAAGCTTTGCCAACCCAGCATCCAACGAAGTCGAACCCATGCAGATTGGGCTAATACATCATGCATTAATCCCTGAACAGGTTAACCTATGCCTATATTGCGGAGAGGCCAGCCATTATGTGCGTTCCTGTCCAGCAAAACTGCCCAAGTAGGCCTCCGACCCACCTGTCATCCTTGTCTGCTCAAGCAATTCATCTAGCTCTTCTACTCTCATTTCAGCTTCAGAGAGGAACGGTGCAGGTCAACGACATTATTAATTCCGGAGCATGCAGTTGCCTTATCAACCTGACTTTCGTCTCCCAGCAACACTTCCTGCTATGAACAAAGGCCCGCATCAAAGGCCTGCATCAACTCAGGACTCGTCACTCAGGAGACAACACCCATACCCATAACTACTCCAACTCAGCCTGGATGCCATTTCTTCTCCGTTGCTCCCCTTCCTCCTGGGTCTACCTTGGCTCCAAGCCCATAACCCCCAGATCGATTGCGGGAGAGATCAAGTTCCAGTCATAGAACTGTCAAGAACACTGTTTCCCTAGACCCTATGAGACCTCAACTGCACTGCTATGTAGGGAATCCAATCTGGAGGCATGTCGACCCCCTACCTAGGGTTTAGGAGAAATATCAGGATGTCTTCAACAAATTGGGGAGTGGACACGCTTCCTTCCCATAGACCATATGACTGAGTTACTTCCTGGAGCTGAAATCCCCTTCAGACGTATATTCCCTCTGTCGGAACAGGAGACTCTAAAGAAGTACGTACATGAAAACCTGGAGAAAGGATTCATTTATCCTTCTACATCCCCCACAGGGGCCGAAATCATCTTTGTTACTAAGAAAGACCACTCCTTACGACCACACCACCTTCTGTCAGTCCCTGCAGCAAT
Source organism: Pelophylax lessonae (assembly GCF_965119305.1). NCBI lineage: Eukaryota > Metazoa > Chordata > Amphibia > Anura > Ranidae > Pelophylax > Pelophylax lessonae. The sequence continues at coordinate 163,602,632 of NC_138769.1, forward strand.
CGCTGGGTTCCCGGCAGTCATCGCGGCCGCCGGACCCGTTGCTTGGCTGCAGGGCTAGAAAGCGATCGCGCGCCCAAGACAAGCTCCCATTTTTGCCTTTGGCGGAGTTTGCTTATAATAATGCCAGACACTCTGCCACCTGACAATCCCTGTTTTTTGCCAATTATGATTTCCATTTGTCTTTGCTGCCTGATTTTATTTCTGAGTCCCCAGGTCCAGCGGTTCAGAGCACAGTGTAGTTGTTCAGTCACAACAACAGAGTACTGCAAGTAGTGGTGACAAAGGCACAAGTGGATAACAAGCGGCCAATCGACAGAAGGAGATCGAGTATGGCTATCCACAGCAAACCTCAGGCTGGCATGCCCCTCAAAGAGGTTTGTACCCAAGTTTGTGGGTCTATTTCAGGTAAAAAGGAAAAAGGAAATTAAATGAGGTTGTCACGTACTTTAGAGCAGAGCCTGACATGCAGAGGGAGACCTCTCGTACAGCCCTGGCTCAGGCACCACTGGAGTTGGTCTTCCATTTGCAGCCGAGATGAGTGGCTGATGAGTCACTGGACAGGACTGGATTGCTGAGCAGCAGGTAGAAGCAGGTACAGTGGTGCGGATGCACAGTGGATGCAGGACAGTGTCACCAGGCACTGGATGTATCAGGATGGGCAAAAGACTGGAGCAGGGTCAGACAAGCCGGATCGGTCACAGATAATCAGATATGGTATCAGCAGCAGGCAGAGAATAGTCAATGGACAGGCAGAGGTTGGCAGCAGGATATCAGGCAGAAAAGCAGGTATAGCAGAGTCTAGACAAGCCGGGTCAGGACTGGAGATAAGCAAACATGATCAGATAGGCCGGGTCAATACAGGAATCAAATACAGGCACAGGAACAAAACTCAGGTAAAGCTGCAGATCAGACAGCATTGTACAAGTGCAGCTGCTGTTCTTATATTTGCCATTTAGGCGCCAATGCTAAAATGGCTAACGCGCGTGCGCATGCTCATAGGCGTTCACATTTGGCAAATCTTTGTATGCACGCGTGCATTTCTGCACATGCACATGCACATCTGCCTATTATTGGAATGTCCCTGACAGAGGTATCGTATCGAACCAACTATCTTTGCCAGATTTATTTAAGATTCACCCTGTATTCCACGTCACTGCTTAAATCTGAAGTACAAGACAGAGGGTCGGCTCCGCCTGAACCAGTATTGGGTAACAGCCATGAGGAGTATGAGGCATTCTGGGCTGCAGGAAGAGGAGAAACCAGCTGCAATACCTCATTAAGTGGAAGGGGTATGGTCCAGAGGAAAACTCTTGGGAACCCAAAGGAATTGTCCATGCAAGAGGGTTGATACAGACCTTCTTCCATGCTCATTCTCAAAGAGAGAGTCAGTTAGGCATCCGGAGGCTGCTCGTTGGGAGGGGGCAATGTCAGGAACGCTCAGCAACCAGACAGCTGCGCGGGCGCATGTGCATGCACAGACGCGATCCCACAGCTACGCGTGAGAACGGGCATAGGCGCACAGATGTGTGCATGCATAGAAAATGTTTGCCTTTTTGCATATCAATGGTTAACAGCTGCACTAGGGCAGCTCTGTCTGATCTGCAGTTTCCCCTGTATCCTGTGCCTGTATCTGTCCATGATCTTTATTACCCGGCTTTTCTGACCATCCTGATTCTCTCCAGTCCTGACCTCAGCTTGCCTTTTAACCTTGATTTATCAGCATCTACCTGATTATCTGTTGCCAAACCTCTGCCTGAACTTTGACCATTCTTTGCTTGCTGTTTCTGATGTTTTGGATCTCCTATGTATAACCTGGCTTGTTTGACTCTGCGCCCATCTTTACAGCTTCCAGCATCTGCAGCATACCTGCATCTAAAGCATACCTGCATCCGCAACGTGCCTGTATCCACAGCAGACCAGCACCCTTTACCCCTGCTGCCATCTGCTTCTCTTGTCAGCCGAAAGACGGAGAAACTCGCAGGCACTCCTACCCCACCGCACTCTCGCGGCCGCTGTTGTAATCCTTAGTGGTCCTTAAACCCGGCGGTACAAGAGGCCTTCCTCTGCTCATCAGGCTCTACCAGAAGGTATGTGACAGGAGATTTACCTGTGTTCCTGTTCCTGTGGCTGTATATTTACAGTATTACTGTGTTTGACCCGGCTTATCCTGACCCCACTTGCTTTCCACCTGTCCTGATCTCGGCTTGCCTTAAGACTTTGTTTATATCTTCTCATCTACCTGTTATCCTGATGCCAACCTCTGCCTGCATCTTGACCATTCTCTGCCTGCTGTTTATGCCTATATCTGATCATCCATTGCTGACCTGGCTTGTCTGACCCTGCATCCAGTCATCCGTCTGTCCTTCTCTGCATAGTGCCTGGGAATGTTGGTCATCCATCTGCTGTGTGCCTGCATCTATTGTTCCTGCTGCTGTCCGCTGCTTTAGTTATCAAGTCCATTTCTAGTGACGCACCTGCCACACACCTCTGCAACCAGCATAAGATCTTGCAGGCACTCTTACCTCAAGGCGCTTTCGCAGCCACTGTGGCAACACTAGTGGCCCTTGAGCTAGGGCGGTACGAGAGGTCTCCCTCTACACCTCAGGCTCTGCCACAAGGTATGTGACAATACCTAAGGCAGGCCATAGATTATTCAATTTTCTTTCCTTCCACCAGTGGCAGAACTACCAGGGTCACAGAAGTCACACTTGCGACTGAGCCTTGGAGTTCCACCACTGTGGGGGGGCCAAGCAGTGTTGCCAACCTTGCATAAATAACAGCCTGATTTCTCCCATCCCTGCTATCTCAATGATAAGCCCTCAGCTACAAGCTTCCCGGGTGAGTGAGCTCTGCTCTGTGATTACTGAACTGCCCCTATCTCCCTCTCTGCCTCTGCCCCTCTCAGTTCTTCCAAGAGCTTTCCAAACTTCACTTCTTAGCACTTAGACAGCCAATACATTAATCTTTTTTTTTTTTTTTCATCCAACCATCAGGCTTCTTTTACACCAGTAAACCAATCAGGTCTGCCTGTCAGTTTTTTGGGAATACCCGACTGGACCACCCATTGTTCTTTATGCAGCAGCAGATGTCAGCAGACATGATTTCACTGACACCCACCAGCATCCAATCTGATCCGATCTGCTAAAAACAGCAGACTGGATCTAATGACAGATGAATGGAAACAGACAGGCGGTTCCTTTCCATCTGACCCCCCACAGAGAACAGTGGGCTGTGTCTGTACCTGTTCTACATAGTGGAGCAGACATGGAACTGTCATAGGCCTGCTCGATGGGGATCTGTGGAGATATCCCCGCTGAGCAGGCGGATCTGCTGGATGGCGTCTGCCCAATCTGAAATGGGCCTTAGGTTGAAAGAAAATAATAAAAAAAGATCCAATTTCCCCATTTATACATTTCAGGTGGATGAGGGAATCCTCTCACTGTGGACCAGTGGCAAAACTACCAGGATCATAAAGATCGCATATGCGATCGGGTCCTGGTGTTCCACCATCATAGGGATTCCCAGCCTCCTCTTGCTGTCCTGTCCCTGCTATTGACAGCGCTGGTTTCTGTCTCTATGGCTACAGGAGCAGTGCATTAAGATCCAGTGCTGGTTATTTTATGGGGCTGAGTGTTTATTAGATCCAACTGGGAGCATCACATGGATCACATCCCGATCGGCATGTCAGCAGAGAAGGGTATGCAACATTAGTGCTGCTAGGTGACCGGCGGGGGGCTAAGCTGTCTTCAACCTATAGTGCAAGCTCTCCCCCATAATGTAACCAACACTGGGTCCTAAGAGCGCTGGTGTAGAGATAGACCCCAGACCAGCACCGGTATTAGCAGGGGCAAGACAGCGAGAGGAGGCTGGGAACCCCCACAGTGGCGGAACGCCAGAGCCCAGTCACAATGCATTGGACCCTTACATGGAGTTCCCTGGTGTGACATATCGCTGGCTTTCTGTCACTGTGGGGGGAGGGGTGCCAGGACAGTAGGAAGGGGGCCCACAGCAGAACAGATCAGTGGAGAGGGCAGCGGGACCGATAGGGGAGTTCTTGGGGGGCCCTTCAAGGTTTTTCCCCCCAGGGCCCTGAAGGTTTTAGTTATGCCCCTGCATTCCACCATGGGTGGAAGGAAAGAAAATTGCTTGATTCCCCCATCAACACAGTCAGTGTTGATGGGGGAAGCCTTTCTGCAGCGCAATTGTGTTCTGCCAGAGCCTTCCCTGCCGGCAGAACACAATGATTAGTGTTACCAACTACAGCCAGAGGCACTAATGGTTCAGGGGAAAAAAGGACAGGCTGGTTGTACAAAAGACAATTGATAGATCAACTTGTGTACAACCAGGGTGCCTATACATGGATTGAAATTCAGCTGGTCCTTGCTGAACTGGCCAAATTTCGATCCATGTATAGCCAGCTTTGGTGCATCTTTTAACCACTTAAGGACTGGAAGGTTTTACCCCCCCCTAATGACAGGCCCTTTTTTGTGATACGGCACAGCAGTACTTTAACTGACAATTGCACGGTCGTGCGACGCTGTACCGAAATAAAATTGATGTCCTTTTTGTCCACAAATAGAGCTTACTTTTTAGGAGGAACACAGGATCCCTGTGTTCATCTCTGACAGAACAGCGGTCTGCCTTGTTTACATCGGCAGACCGCTGTTCTGTCTCCATAGGGAGCAATCGCGGGTGGTCAGCAGATTGGCTCCCCCTCTGACCAATCGGCGCGTGTGCGCACCCCCACTATCTGTTACACTAAGCGACAGGTACACCAATTTGTGTAATAGAGCCGACCTGCTGCAGTAAAACGACGGAGTTTGGTCGGCAAGTGGTTAAGAGCATAAGACACAAAAGCAGAATTATTTGGAAGCTTAAGGCCCCTTTCGAACGGCTCCGTTCCAGCGACGGTGTCCGTTCATAGGATGCTGAAGGAAACCTAACCAATGACACACAGGCTTTTGGTACTGTCACAGACAGTTGGTCTCAGTGCATTATGGGGCAGGGTATAAAAAGCCATGGGCACATGAGGTAGAGGACTTTTGGCAGGAAGCAAAGTCCCAGAAGGAGGGTGGCGGCTGCCTCCTCTTCTGCTGCAGTTGGTGATGGTCACAGGCAGTCGGCCTGGTGAGACATTGGAGTGAGGCTGAACCCAGAGGTCCAGGAGAGCTGACTGGAGGAGTTGGGGCACTGCGAGATTCTGGAAAAACAGTATCGTGAGTACAGAGTATCTTGTCCAGGAGTCTGCCCAGGAAGGGGCCACTCCGGAGTGTAGAATCAGTGGACGGGGGTCAGCTAACACAGAGAAAGGGGGTACTAGGGGAGTGCCCTGAAGAGAAACACAAATAGGAACACTTACCTCATCTTCATTCAAGTGGCAGGATGAAGTAGCGGCCTTGCTGCATTCTCAAGTTTGAAATCGTCTGAAGTGTGAATAGTTAACAGTTGGAGTATCCCACTCATCCCTTCTTGTATCCCAATATAAATAAAACAGCAAAAACAACACCCCTAGACTGATCATTGACTGAGCCAAGAACTTAAAGTATTAAGATTTCTGCAAGCAGTTGCTACGGGTAACCCAGGGGAATCCAAAGGTGTCATTCCTCAGCAGTCCTCTAGGGGGCAGTGCTACACAACATACATTCAATATTTGGTTACAACTGCAACCAGACTGTGCCTTCCATATTAAATGAGTAATAAACATGCTGCGAGAGAACATATAGGTGTGTCAAGCAGTCTATTGGTACTATCTATAAATAGTAATATCAGTAGAGTATATAAACGCTTACATGGATAAATCGCCTTTCATAATAAATTAAACATATAAGGGGAAAAAAAATAATAAAATTAGTAGAAAAGGGTACATCAGGCAGTGGGCTTGTTAAAAGGGTAATATAGTAGAAACATAATAAATTGACAGTTAATTATTATAAATTAGTACCGTGCAGCCCGTTGCCAGAAAGGGGATAACTAACGAAAACCAATAAAAAAGAGGGGAAATGGGACTTTATATGAAGTGTGGGGATAAGCGGTTGGTAATAGAGTTGTCCTACATACAGAGTGCAGGGTTCAGGAGTATGCTATGTACATAGTGTAGGGTTTAGAGGTGTCCTACATACAGAGTGCAGAGTTCAGGAGTATGCTACATACATAGTGTAGGGTTTAGAGGTGTCCTACATACAGAGTGCAGGGTTCAGGAGTATGCTATGTACATGGTGTAGGGTTTAGAGGTGTCCTACATACAGAGTGCAGAGTTCAGGAGTATGCTACATATATAGTGTAGGGTTTAGAGGTGTCCTACATGCAGAGTGCAGGGTTCAGGAGTATGCTATGTACATAGTGTAGGGTTTAGAGGTGTCCTACATGCAGAGTGCAGAGTTCAGAAATACACTACATACAGAGTTCAGGGGTGAGCTGTGTACAGGGTGCAGGGTTGAGGAGCGAGCTACATATAGAATGCAGGGTTCAGCACCCTTTTACAGGCTGTCCACATCTCACTTCCACCCCTCTGCCTCAGCTCTGACCGCTGCACCACTCTCCCCCATCCCCAAAAGTTTTCTCGCACCATACTCACCCGAGCCAGCAGCCAGCTCTAGTACCTTTCGGTAGTGCAGGCTCCGCCTCTCTCACTTGCAGGGAGATCATTGGTTGGCATCTGTTCCCGTCGTGAGTGCATGTAGGGCAGACAGGGATCTGAGCTGCCATAAGGAGAGCTGTCCTTGTAAAAACTGAAGGCTTCTGTGTTTAGAAGTGACAGGGGTGAGCAGGGAGCAGAGGGCGGAACTGAGTTCTGACACATTTCAGTTAAAAAAGCCCTAGGAGCGAGGACCACATAAAATGGCCTGGCGGGCTGGATTCGGCCCGCGGGCCTTGTGTTTGACACATGTGCTCTAGGCTCTCTGCTAAAAAAATATATATATAATGTTTGGGGGTTCTAAGTAATTTTCTAGAAAAAAATACTGATTTTAACTTGTAAGCAACAAGTTTCAGAAAAAGGCTTAGTCTTTAAGGGGTTGAACTGCTCTAGGCTCCATTCACACCTGAGCGTATCATTTTCAGGCTTTTTTTTGGTGTTTTTCAGACGTTTTTTCAGGTGTTTTTCAGGCGTTTTTTGCAGGTGTTTTGAAGCAGGCATTGACATTTAATAAAAACGCCTGTAATCTGGCAAAAAAGAAGCTCATGTATTTTTTTGAGCTTCAGGCGTTTCGCTTCAGGTTGACAAAACGCTCAGATGTAAACTGGGACCATTGAAATGAATGGGATTTTGCTTGTTGGGCGTTTTGAGACTTCAGAGATGAGGGTTTTACGAACTGGAAAAGACTCAGGTGTGAACAGGGCCTTACAGACGAAAGTTCATTCCTTTGATCTAAAAGAAGGAAATGATACATTGTAAAGCATTGTGTTTATAGTTACCTAGCAGCCTAAGTGCCGGTTCACACTAGTACGACTTGTCAGGCGACTTGTCAGCCTGACAAGTTGCGGACCGTCGCGGTCCATTGTGTAGTACAGGAACGGTTCTAATAGGAGCGACACAAGTTGCTCCAACTTAGAAAAAGGGTCCTGTACTACTTCGGGGCACCTGGAGCGACTTCCATAGACATTCATTTTATGAAGTCCGTGCAAGTCGCGCCGAAGTCGCGGTGCACGCGACTTCACAGGTCGCCCCCGAAGTCGTGCAGCTGCAGTGTGAATCGGCACTTAATGTTGATAAACATTTGCCAGAGGCTCTTTTTTTTTCTTTTTGACAGCTGTGAGTGAGCAGAGAACAGCTTTGTGAGAATCGAGGACATGCCATTTTAAGATCATAAGGGGGATGGGGGGGTGTGACTCAAGATCGCAATTTTTTAACGATTAATGGCGCAGCTCTAGTCTACACCTATAGCAAGGGCTTTATTCAATTTTAGTCAGAGCTGCACAGTTTGTTTTTTATCTACAGATGCCCCTTACTGTATCTGCATAGGCAGATTTTTGGTAACGGTGAACTATGTCTTAAGAGCCCTTTCACACTGAGGTGCTTCTAAATTGCCCAAAAAAGGATGGGCGCTTTTGCGGCGCTTTTCAGGCTTTACGGCAGGGGTGGGGAACCTACGTCCCGGGGGCTGTATGCGGCCCTCGAGGTCATTTGGTCCGGCCCCCCGTGCAGCTGAGTCTGTGTCTCTCAATGCTTCGGCTCCGTTCTGACAGTCTGAGTGAGTCACAGACGGAGTGATATCAAATGCACTCCGCCTGTGACCAATACAGGAAACATCGCCTCTTCCTCCAGCGTGGCACCGCTGCTAGCCAGCATTTCCCGCCAGCAGCACACACAGCAGTACCAGCCAGAGCCAGCAGTAACAGCCAGAGCCAGCAGTACCAGCCTAAGCCAGCAGTACCAGCCAGAGCCAGCAGTACCCACAGCAGTACCAGCCAGAGCCAGCAGTACCCACAGCAGAACCAGCAGTACCCACAGCAGTACCAGCCAGAGTCAGCAGTACCCACAACAGTATCAGCCAGCAGTACCAGCCTGAGCCAGCAGTACCCACAGCAGTACCAGCCAGCTGTACCCACCAGCAGTACCAGCCAGCTATACCCACCAGTATTACCCTTACCACCACAAAGTCGACTGCGCTCCAGACTGACCGACGCAAACCTGGAAAACCAGTTGCGAGTAGCAACATCATCAATACCAGTTAACATCACACACCTCACCAAAGAGAAGCAGTTGCAGCCATCACATTAGGGGTGAGCTTTGACCAAATATAACAGGCACATTTAAGTTGATAATTTTGTACGGCCCCCAAATGATTTTATAAATACCCAAGTGGCCCTTGGCAGAAAAAAGTTTCCCCATCCCTGCTTTACGGTGTGCTTTTTAAAGAACACGTGATTTAAAAACTGCTCCAAAAAACATTTTGAGGTGCTTTTGAAGTGCTTTTCAGGCGCTTCCTATTCATTTCAATGAAAAGGGGCATTTTTAGGGTGCTTTTTTCAGCTCTCCAAACATGCTCCAAAGATGCTGCATGCTGGAATTTTTTTTACCGCACTGCTAGCGCACCACCCCAGTCCGAAAGCATTCATTGTTTTTAATGGGAAGCATTTTTTCGTGAGCTTTTCGGGCACATTTTTTAACACCAAAGCGCTTGAAAAACTTCCCAGTATGAAAGGACTCTTAACCACTTGCCGACCGCCGCACGACTATATACAGCGGTGGTCAGCCCCTCCTGGGAAAAGTGATGTGCCGGTACGTCACTCGCCCACGAGCCTCTAGGGGGGGGGGCGAGCGTGCGCCGCCGGAGGCACGCACCCGCCCCCGCTCGAATCCTGACATCCCCGCGCGAGTGACCGGCGGCTCCGATGTCCGCTGGAGAGGGAGAAAGGCAGGCGGCTAATGTAAACACAGCCGCCTGTCATTCTCCCTGGTGTAACAGCAGAGATCATACGATCCTGCTATGTAGGATCGTATGTCTCTGTGGTTACATCACAAGCCATGCCCCCCCAGTTAGAATCACACCCCTAGGGACACATTTAACCTACTGATCACCAATAAAGTTAACCCCTTCCCTGACAGTGTCATTTTTAGAGTAACAGTGCATATGTATAGCACTGATTACTGTAGTAATGTCACTGGTACCCCCAAATGTGTCAAAAATGTCAGTCAAGGGTCCGATCTGTCTGCCGCAATGTCGCAGTCCCGCAAAAAAAAACGCAGATCGCCGCCATTACTAGTTAAAAAAAAAACAATAAAAATGACATAAATCTTTCCCGTAGTTAGTAAACGCAATAACTTTTGCGCAACCCAAACCAAAAACGCTTATTGCGATTTTTTTTAACAAAAATATGTAGCAAAAAACAAATTGGCCTAAAATGTTAAAAAATTTTGATTTTTACATTTTTTTGGGGGGGGGGGGATTTCATATAAAAAATGTGTAAAATATTGTTACTTTTTAAAAATTGTCGCTTTTTTGTTTATAGCGCAAAAAGTAAAGATCGCACAGGTGATCAAATACAACCAAAAGAAAGCTCTATTTGTGGGGGAAAAAGGACGTCAATTTAATTTGGGTACAGCGTCGCACAACCGCGCAATTGTCCGTTAAAGTCACGCAGTGCCGAATCGCAAAATAGGCCCTGGTCTTTGAGCAGCCAAATCCTCCAGGGCTTAAGTGGTTAATGAACACTCAGAGAAATATGTGGCCTGCTATGGCTGACCTCAAATAATACTTGTTGCCTGGTGGGTGCAATATTTTCTGGGACCCCTACCCTGTACATACCTTCCAGACTTTATCTGAAATTAAAAAAAAGAAAAGAAATGTGTTGGCTGTAACAAAGATGAGAGCAAGGACTGTGAGCCTAGTAGTAGTTGCTTTCTCATCTACCCTGTGGAATGGCAATAGTGCAAGGCTACATTAAGGCCCCTTTCACACGGGCGTTTTTTCTGCCACTGGTAAAAGCACGTTTTGTTATTTTGAAATGACAACACTTCTGGATTGCGTTTATTTGCGATTACTTGCGTTTACATGCGGCTGCGTTTAGCTGCGGTAGTAGTATTTTCTTTTCTATAGCTACTGAGTACTTATTTTTTCTTTGTACTGCGATTATCTGCGTTTATGTACAGATAGCTGCAGTATATCGCTCCTGGACGCTGTCAGTTTTATTTTTCTAAACGCACAAAACTGTATGTTGTTAAACGTTGCTAAATGCAGTGTGTGAATGGCCCCATAGAGATGCATTGTCTGCTATCAGCTATGGTAAATAAGTTCCTCTATCTGCAGCTAAAAGCTGAAATCCAACCGCCCGTGTAAAAGGGGCCTAATGCTTTTGCAACAACACATGCATTTCTTTTGTTCTAGTTTTAATGGTAATTCCTCTCTAGGCTGCAAGTGAACAAAAAGCAGAAAAACCGGTATTCAAAGCTGAATGGCCAGAGGAATGTTTCAGTGCTTATCAACAGATTTACAAGACAGCTGCTTTTTCTTTCAAATAAGGAAACCTAAACCTAAACCGCAATGTGAAATCTGATTCTATGGCAGATATAGCAACGGATTCACCCAAGGATGTGATCACTTTCACCAGAAGATGGAGCTCCCATTTTCTAGGACAGAAATCCACCTGTTTATATATTTACTATCAATGACATATGACATGGAGTAGTCTTGTAAGCGTCTTTTCACATGGGCTTTCCACCCGGGGGACTCCGTTTTGCTCAGCAAGGGATCGATCCACCGATCCCCGCTGAGCAGGCGGATGACAGGTCTGTCTCCACTCACTGTGCAGAGATGGACCTGTCAAAGCCCCGCTCTCCTCTATGAAAGATCGGATGAAAACGGGCCGCCTGTCCATTTTCATCCGATCCTATCCAATCCAAAAATAGGGTTTCCATTCATCTGGATTTCACAGACAGGATCGGATCGGATACCAGTGGGTGTCAGCCAACATGTCACCACTGACATCCGCTGCTCCATAGGGATGCATGGAGCGTTGATCTGGTACACCTGAAAAACTGACAGGCGGCCCTGATCGGAAAGCCTGTGTGAAAGGGGCGTTACTTTGCAAAGTATTTCTGGTAGATTTCCACAGGTAGTATAGAGACGGGTTAACTTGTATCAAGCATTAAGAAAATGGAGTAATCAGTAATAATAATTAAAGTACAGAAAAGTCGTATTTCAAATGGAAGCATCTTATTTACCTACATCAGGCAGTAACTTGACGAACCTGTCTAACAGTAGAAGCACTTTTTTTTTAAATGTCCCATTTTCATGCATTTATGATACAGTGCATCTTTAGCAGGGCATGCAAATAGTTTGCAATATGCTGTGTTGAACCACATATGAATCAGCACTTGTTCTCATGGGTGTCCGCAGAACTTTTTTCAAGGGAGGCATCATTTTAAGGTCACCCATGCTCCGCCTCTTTTCGACAATGTCATGATAGCGACATCAGTCGCTGCACGAGCTGCGATTCGCGAGTATTTCTTTTTAAAGGGGAAACGGCATAATACATTTTTAAAGCGTTTGTTAAAGCGGTAGTATACTCCGCTATTCAACTTTTACCTACAGGTAAGCCTATGATAAGACTTATGCCCGTACACACGTGCAGATTCTCGGCCGAAAAGATTCGGCCGACGACCGATCGGCCGATTTTAGGCTTGTTAGTATGATGCTTCCGACAGCCGACAGCGCACTTTCGGCCGAACAGAATCTGTCGTGCAAGCATTAAAATTTTTGTATGCCGACACCAGAACGGCCGATTATTCGCCAGTCAGTACAGATTTCGGCCGACAGACAGCAGATTTGCAAGACTGGGCATGCTCAGAAAAGAAAAAACACAAGGAAAGTTAACCATCACATGACATCACTTCTGCAGTCGGCTGTTGTTGGCCGACAAAATTCGTGTGCAGTCTTTTGCACTTTTCAACAGACACGACAGCCCTCGGACAAAAGACGGCCGATCGTTCGTATGTGTGTACGAGGCATTACCTGTAGGTACAATTAATATCTCCTAAGCCTGCACGGTTTAGGAGATATTTGCCCTGCACGCAGCCACTGACACTAGCAGCACATGCGCTCTGAAGGTTCGGGGGACCTGCAAAGCTCCTTGCCGAATCTTGCCGGAAGGTGAAACCCCTACGCGAATGCGCGGGAGTGACGTCATAGCGGCTCCGGCCACTCACAGCACCGGAGCCGCCGAACCAGGAAGAGACGCCGAGGGAGCATGTCAGCTCCCACAGCGGTGTCCAGACAACTGCGCCGGGGCTTAGTTCTAAGGTAAGTATTTCATAATGAGCTAGTATGCAGCTCATTATGCCTTTTTCCTGCAGGGTTTGTTTTTTTTTTTGTTTGTTTTATTTTTTTATGAGTATACAACCGCTTTAACCTAAAAAAAATATATTGATCCTGTTCCCTTAAGGCTGCATTCACATTTCAGCTTATAATCGCGGGCAGAACCGCCGCGGTTCCGCCCGCGATTCGGAGATTTATTGCAAATCGCGGGACGCCTAGCGTTGCCCGTTGATTTGCAATAGCCCCCCAAACGCCGAGCGATGTTGCCGCGATTTGCGCCCGCCGAATCGCGGCAACATCGCGCAAACAAAATCGCGGGACGCAATACGCTCCAAAAAAGTACAAGAGCTTCTTTGGAGCGTCTTGCTTCCCGCGATTTTGTTTGCGCGATGTTGCCGCGATTCGGCGGGCGTAAATCGCGGCAACATCGCTCGGCGTTTGGGGGGCTATTGCAAATCAACGGGCAACGCTAGGCGTCCCGCGATTTGCAATAAATCTCCGAATCGCGGGCGGAACCGCGGCGGTTCTGCCCGCGATTATAAGCTGACATGTGAATGCAGCATTAAGCATGTTTACAGCACAGTGCATGTGCTGTGTAATTTGGCCCCTTCTATCACCTAAAATACCTGGCTGATCCTGCCAGTTTCTACCCTCCCCTCTGTACACTGACGGTATATCATGGCTGCTGAGCCCTGACATTGTTGTCAGTTTACGTGCCTCCGTCATCCGCAGCCCTCCTGTCCTCCTCTGTCCTCCCTCCCCCCTCCTCCCTGCCTGTCTGCTCCTGTGTCAGTGCCCGCATCCTCCCCTCCTGCTGCTGTAGTTTCATTTAAAGTTTCATATCCTGTCTAAAGTCTGTTTAACCACTTTAATACAGGGCACTTTGACCCCCTTCCTGCCCAGACCAATTTTCAGTTTTTAGCACTGTTGCATTTTGAATGATAATTGCGCGGTCATCCAACACTACCTAAACCAAATTTGTCATTTTTTTCCCACAAATAGAGCTTTCTTTTGGTGGTATTTAATGACCGCAAGGTTTTTTCTTTTTTGCTAAACAAATAAAAAGTGAAAAAAAAAAAACGTTTTTTGTTTATAAAATTTTGTAAATTTTGCACTGATGAGCACTGATGAGGCCGCACTGACAGGCACTGATGGGGTGGCACTGATGGGGTGGCACTAATATACAGCACTGATGGGCACTGATAGGCAGCACTGATATGCAGCACTGATGGGCACTGATATGTGGCACTGATAGGTAGCACTGATATGCAGCATTGGTGGGCACTGATAGGCAGCACTGATGGGCACTACTAGGCGGCACTGATGGGCACTGATAGGTGGCACTGATGGGCACTGATAGGCGGCACTGATGGGCACTGATAGGCAGCACTGGTGGGCAATAATGGGCACTGGTGGGCGGCACTGATAGATTGCAATGATGGGCACTGGTGGGTGGCACTGATAGATGGCAATCGTGGGCAGCTCTGATGGGGAGGGCTCTGAAAGGGTCCCTAAGCCCTGATTGCCATCCCTGGTGACTATGGGTGGGCATCCCTTGTGGTCATGGGTGGGCATCCCTGGTGGCCATGAATGGGCAATCCCTGTTGGCTCTAGTGGCACCCCCCCAAGGGTCTGCACTGGTAATCAATGCTCTGATTACCAGCACAGACCCCCCTGTCAGGAGAGCCGCAGATCGGTGATTAGACACAGCTGGTCACATGGTTAAGAGCCTACGTCATTAGGCTCTTTACCAAGATCAGAGATGCAGTAAGTCAGACTGACACACAGCAGCAGCACCGATCGCCGCTCTGCATGCCCCCCGGGGGCGCGCAGAGTGCTCTATCCTGCTGGATGTCATATGACGGCGAGTCAGAATAGTGTAACCACTTTGCCACCATAAATCTTGCTATAGGGCGGGCGACAAGTGGTTAATAACCCCGTGTGCCCCTGTGTCTGTGTTTTAAAAAAATAAGCCATTCTTTACCAGTTTTCAGAGAGCCCTTCCCCGCTCACGTGACCAGCGGCCTCTCTCCTCCTCCCCCCCCCTGACTCATGTCAGCGGGGAATCATTGGCCCCGCCCACTGCAGGCAGCTGTCAGATGGGGAGAGATGAGATCTGCGCTCTGAAAACTAATAAAGAATGGCTTATTTCTTTAAAACACAGACATAGAGGCATGGGCACACAGGATTAATAAACAGACCAGACAGGATGGTATAAAGTGGCTTATAAACCACTTTAAAAGGGAAGTTGAGATTCTGGGGGGGGGTCACTTGCCGCCCTTGCGGACGCCCATGCTTCAAAACTAAATTCAATGCTATAGCACCTTTCTCCTGCGCTCATAGACAGGGCCCCCATCCAACCTATTCAGAGGTGTTGTTCCTCGGAGCTCACACTTGGCTTCTCAAATGGTCACGCCCTTGCTGCCCTTGAAGACTGGGGTTGTCTAAGGCACTAAAATAAAAAAACAAACATAGGGTGCTCCGGCCTAGCGCATTATCCTCAATATTAGGCTTTATTAAATGTAAGTGCATATACTCACAAACAAAGGTTTAAAAAGGCACATCAAATCCGAACATCAGGAACAATCTGTATCTGTATACAATGTCCTCAATAGATGATGGCTAATGAGTTTCGAGGCTTAGCCCCTTCTTCAGAGCCACTCTGTTCTGTATATGTGCAGCTCTACATTGTAGTTTAGATCAGTGGCCTCCAAACTGTGGCCCTTTGCTTCATTTTTTCTAGCCCTTGGGGCACTATTTCATCCACCAACAATGGGGCATAATGCCCCACCAACTGACACCACTAAAGGAGCACAATTCCTCCCACTGACGCCAACACATTGTTTTTTTTCCACAACGACGTCATGACCTTTTCAACTCCCACTGGCCACAGTCTGGCCCCTCTGGCTGTTGGCTTGCCTGTGCCATGATCACCCTTTATTCGGTCTGTTCTTTCTCTGCTTTTTGATAATCTTGTAATGGTTTTTAGAATAATTCTTTTAATTGATTTTAAACACATTTGTTCGGTTCAAAATTCCGGAACGGCATCCATGGATGTTGTTCCTGAGTTTCAGAACTACATCCATAAGTATGGTCCCATCCAGTTTGCAATGAGCCGTGCAGTCATGGGTTTGTTATGAACCTGTGACTGTCAGTGAACGATGACATCGGTTCACCCAGTCTGGAGGACATGTTTTTCCTGGAGGGACAAAGTAGTCCATCCTTGGGTCAATCTCCAAAAGAAGGTGTACATGTACACCTATACATTCTCCTTGGTTATTAATTATTTCATTCGTATTGATTTTAATTGTCTTCTCTATACTGTGATCATAAAAGTATCTATCTAGATACACAGTGTAGCATATCTATATACGTGTGCAGATATTTGTTCGTATCTACAAGTTTTGGACCCTTGATCAACTCAGATGAGGGTTCCATCAACCCCATATGTATATTGTGTAGATGTGGTGTTGCGTGCATGTGTGGGTGCGTGTGTGCATGTGCCTGCATGCCCCTTGTGGGTTTTGTACGTAGTTGTGCACGTGTGTGCAACAGGACTACATTATCACCAGGAGTAGAATTAAGCAAAATACACACATGTATACATATAATTCTCTTGAGTCCATCAAAGATATATAGTGGCCCAAAATGGTCCCGAATTGAATCCATAGGAGGGTGGAGGCTTTCTAACTAGGGACAGTGGTACAATCGAGGTTTGAACACAGGACTACTAGGAGCGCCTATATAGATAACAAAGTAGGATGTGGTGCTGTGCAGTAGGGGCGTTGTCGGCGCTCGTTGGGCCAATGGAGAGACAGAGGGAGTCACCCTAGAAACGGACCGCCCCGCTGCACTCAGTATCCCCAGATACAGGAAGTGACGTCGGCGGAAATGACGTCAGGTGGAACGCATGACGCGACAACCCGGAAGTTGTGCAGCGGCGTGCGTTCCATGGAGCCGGTGATCGGTACAATATGACCGATCGGCTCCATACTCCACTACTACCTTTCCCTAATTTGCGTTTCATGAAGCCGGGGAGCGGTATATAGTGTCTGATCGGCTTACTACCCCCTCCCTGTCTCCCCTTGTCTAGTGTGGATCCCCCCGCCCCCCCCCTCCCCCCCAGTATGATGGAATCAGCTGGGAGATAGCATGGAGAGGAGGGGGTGGATCACCATGTATGGACAAGAATATGGCCTGGACCAGACACCATAGCAGACGGCAAAGGTAATAAAGATATAGAAAAATTGTGGGGGATACTACCAAACAATGATCATACTAGTTGCCCTCTACTGTTGGTCCAGGGAGCGTCTATAATGTCTTTATGTGCACTAAGTAAGCATTCCTATCCGTCTTTGGTATCTGCTCATGGTGGGTTTTATCTTGATTTTTTATTGTTGTATTGTTTTTATGCATATGTTTTTAACTACACGTATATATTATTTTAGCATTTGTATTGCATCTGCATGATCGATGTATGCCACTGTATACTACTAATGATGTCACGAGGATGAGGTGGGTGGTGCTCTGGCCACTCCCCCGGGGAGGGGATACTCCCACCTGGGGGTAGTGACTGGATCACTACCTCACTACATCACTATTTAAACCAAAGAGACAGCCATGACACAGTGGCTCTGAGGAAAAGGCTAGACCTCGAAACGCGTCAGCCGTCATCTCATCGGTCATGGACGATTATATGGACTAAACCCGGACAGTTGAGCAATCTAGCTTGATACAATATACTTTTATCTACGTCTGTGAGTAACCATTTTTTAATGTTACATAAATAAAGCCTTTTATTGAGGATAATGCGCTAGGTCGGTACGCCCTTTCTTGTTTTCTTTTAGTACCGGTGGACTACCCCAGTCCGATATGGGCAGCAAGACCTTAGCCATCTGAGAAGCCAATTGTCAGTCCCGTGAGGAGTGTGGTCGAGGGGCTTGGATACCAAGCGCAGGAGAAGGGTGGTTACACCTCATTGTTTTTGTGGCCCCTCTGGCACACCCTCTGCACACTTGGTGTGGTAAATGAGAAATAAAATTGAATAAAAGTGTGCTGATAATATGTGGGTTGTAAATCTGCAACCAAGAAACTGTGCCTAGTAAAGTATATATGATAATGGATTGGTGCGCTAACCAAGGAAAAGCGACTACAAATGCTCAACAAAATAAAGTGTTGACACCTTGGGTGACTCTTCTTAATGTGAATGGAAAATATACAATTCATCAAATGTTGACTGCAAATGAACAACAAATTCAAACAAACAGAATATTGACAGCACAAAAGTGCTCTCGTTGAAGTGATTCAAAGCAATAGCAAAGTCCATCAAGTGATAACCAAATAATGTCCTAAAGCAATTAAACGTGAAATATTGAAATATTGTTCCAAAAATAAAGTGACATCCACGTGAGTTAAGATCCCATCACCAGCTGATTTTCCTGCTTACCAGACATGAATATATCTTAGGCAGTATATCACCGCAAATAGCATGCACATCCACCCTCGTGTAACCACCACACAGCAGAGCCTCTTACCGGATGTAAAACTATATGCTCATGGGATATCTCCTCTGGTTCGATCAGGAAGTATCAGATGGCTATCTGATTGGATAATTTCACTCAGACCCCCGGGATATGAAATCCACTTGTTAGCTCTAATTTCCCAGCATTTGACCCTCACAGCACCGTGTTGTCATAGTTCAGCCTTGATGGTCATTTCACCATCAAACAAACATGGCGGCAGCAAGCCATGTGCTCACATCTGTAGGCCTGTAGGGGGAGTGTGGTGTTTGGGAAGGGAGGGGGATGGGGGGTAATGTCACTGTCATGACCCTCAATGCAGGGGGGGGTGTAGAGATTTAATTTTACTGCCCCTGAACACCAATGTGGAAAGGGGGTTAACTGAAGCCAATGTTGGAAGTTTTTTTGCACACAGTGACACCAGTGTTGGGGGCTTTATTGCACTCACTGACACCAATGTTAGGGGTTATTTTTGTAATCACTGAAATCAGTGCTGGGGGTATTATTACATCTATTGACACCAATCTTGGGTGTTATTATTGTGTTCACCAGTGGCGGCCGGTGCATAGGGGGCGCCAGGGCGCCGCCCCCCCTAAAAAAAAGAAAAAAAAAAAAAAAAAAAAGATTACAAAACGAGCAATAAAGTTTGAAAAAAAAAAATTGCGTTCGCCGCCGCCGGCCGATGTGGAGGGGGTGGGGTTACCACCCAGAAGAGGCGCCGATTGGCTGCCTTCTGGGGGGCGTGGGGGCGTAACCCGGGCGCAAGGCAGATTGCTTGGAAACCCCCACTTCGTGGATTCCTGGCTGTGATTGGTCCAGCCTCCAGCCTGGACCAATCACAGCATCCAGGACATCCGATGCTGACCCCGCTGACGTCACTCGCAGCAGTGAACCGGACCCGGACGGACTATGGAGTCGGGTGGACACCGGACGGGAGTGACGGCGGCACCGGAGAGGAGACCAGACCACCAGCATCTGATCCAGACGACCGGACCGGTCACCTCACCAGGCCGCAGCTCGAGGAGCGGAGGTCATCTGCTGGAAGAAGAGAAGACATCACCACCGGTAAGTGAGTCCTCGTGGTCCTCCTGTCCTGTCAGTCCTCCATGACCATCCATCCATCCAGCCTTTCCACCGCCATCCCCCTCTGCTCTGCCTCATCCCATGACCATCCATCCATCCAGTCTTTCCACCGCCATCCCCCTCTGCTCTGCCTCATCCCATGACCATCCATCCATCCAGTCTTTCCACCGCCATCCCTCTCTGCTCTGCCTCATCCCATGACCATCCATCCATCCAGTCTTTCCACCGCCATCCCCCTCTGCTCTGCCTCATCCCATGACCATCCATCCATCCAGCCTTTCCACCGCCATCCCTCTCTGCTCTGCCTCATCCCATGACCATCCATCCATCCAGCCTTTCCACCGCCATCCCCCTCTGCTCTGCCTCATCCCATGACCATCCATCCATCCAGCCTTTCCACCGCCATCCCTCTCTGCTCTGCCTCATCCCATGACCATCCATCCATCCAGCCTTTCCACCGCCATCCCCCTCTGCTCTGCCTCATCCCATGACCATCCATCCATCCAGCCTTTCCACCGCCATCCCTCTCTGCTCTGCCTCATCCCATGACCATCCATCCATCCAGCCTTTTCCACCGCCATCCCCCTCTGCTCTGCCTCATCCCATGACCATCCATCCATCCAGCCTTTCCACCGCCATCCCCCTCTGCTCTGCCTCATCCCATGACCATCCATCCATCCAGCCTTTCCACCGCCATCCCCCTCTGCTCTGCCTCATCCCATGACCATCCATCCAGCCTTTCCACCGCCATCCCTCTCTGCTCTGCCTCATCCCATGACCATCCATCCATCCAGCCTTTCCACCGCCATCCCCCTCTGCTCTGCCTCATCCCATGACCATCCATCCATCCAGCCTTTCCACCGCCATCCCCCTCTGCTCTGCCTCATCCCATGACCATCCATCCATCCAGCTTTTCCACCGCCATCCCCCTCTGCTCTGCCTCATCCCATGACCATCCATCCATCCAGCCTTTCCACCGCCATCCCCCTCTGCTCTGCCTCATCCCATGACCATCCCTCCCACTGCCATCCCTCTCTGCCTCATGCCCTCATCCCTCCCACCGCCATCCCTCTGCCTGATCCCATCTCTCCCACCACCATCCCTCTGCCTGATCCCATCTCTCCCACTGCCATCCCTCTGCCTGATCCCATCTCTCCCACCACCATCCCTCTGCCTGATCCCATCTCTCTCACCTCCATCCCTCTGCCTGATCCCATCTCTCCCACCACCATCCCTCTGCCTGATCCCATCTCTCCCACCACCATCCCTCTGCCTGATCCCATCTCTCCCACCACCATCCCTCTGCCTGATCCCATCTCTCCCACTGCCATACCTCTGCATGTACGCTGGTCACTACATTGAAAGGGGGCATGTATGCTGGTCACTACATTGAAAGGGGGCCTGTATACTGGTCACTACATTGAAAGGGGGCATGTACGCTGGTCACTACATTGAAAGGGGGCATGTACGCTGGTCACTACATTTAAAGGGGGCCTGTATACTGGTCACTACATTGAAAGGGGGCCTGTATACTGGTCACTACATTGAAAGGGGGCATGTACGCTGGTCACTACATTGAAAGGGGGCATGTACGCTGGTCACTACATTGAAAGGGGGCATGCACGCTGGTCACTACATTGAAAGGGGGCCTGTATACTGGTCACTACATTGAAAGGGGGCATGTACGCTGGTCACTACATTGAAAGGGGGCATGTACTGTGTGGTCTGTGCTAGGGGGTCTGTACTGTGAGATTTGTGCTAGGGGGTCTGTACTGTGGGGTTTGTGCTAGGGGGTCTGTACTGTGGGGTTTGTGCTAGGGGGCCTGTACTGTGGGGTTTGTACTAGGGGGCCTGCACTGTTGGATTAGTGCTAGGGGGCTGTACTGTGGGGTTTGTGCTAGGGAGTCTGTACTGTGGGGTTTGTACAAGGGGCCTGTACTGTGGGGTTTGTGCCACTCTCAGTCAGTGTATCCCATAATAGGGTGTCTCTCACAGTATATCCCATAATATGGCCCCTGTTCCCTATTATGGGATATACTAGCACTGATGGACCCCTTAATATGTGATATATTGGGAGAATTGGTTCACGCAAGCAAAATACAGGGGACAAAATGGGTGGGGTCTATAAGGGGTGTGGCTTCTGAGAAATTGGAGGGGCCAAAATAGAAGGGCGGGGTCTTGCTCCCCCCCATCTTAAAACTTCACCAGCCGCCACTGCATAGTAGGAATACAATAGTGTGAACAATAGTCAGGTAAACAGTGGTACATTCAGCACATACAAAAGAATACTACAGGAGTAAACATATCCCTGAGCAGGCAACGTATGGGAGATGCACAGAGCATAAAGGAAAGGAAATACATTGTCAGAGAGGCAACTAATATAATAGAGACCCATGAGTAAGTACCCACAGTCAGCACATCCCGAGCATCCAGACACTCATAAGGGGAAATGCACTAAACACGTCTCAGGGGCCTGAAGCCATCTGTCCCAAATTTTATTTAACTTGGATGGGCAACCTCTGTGAGTGTAGACAAATCGTTTGTACAGGATAGTATTGTTTACCTCCCCCAGCCAATCACTGAACGTAGAGGGCTTCTCTCACATCCACTGCCTCGCTATCTGTTTTCTAGCTATGAATAACGTTTCTTGAAGGAAAAGTGTGGTAAATTTGTCCATACTCGTATAAGGGAATATCCCCAGTAAGCACGGTTTAGGGAGCAGCATCAAGGGGGATCCCATGGTGTCATGTAGAAACCTGGCGACTTGTGTCCAGTAGCCCTGTATCTCTGGGCAGTCCCAGAGCAAATGGTAGAAGGTGCCCTGGGCAAGCTTACACATGGGGCATAAGGTGCAAGTGTTCCTCCTATATCTTGCAAGCATGAGAGGCGTGAGGTAAGAACGATGGAGAACATACAATTGGGCAAGGCGGTCAGACAGCTTGGGAGAAACCTGTTTGCAAGCATCCAGAGCATCACTCCATTCTTCGTCCTCCATCTAGTCCACATTACCCTCCCACTTTCAATGAAGGGAACTTTTAATCATGGTTGTCATTGGGCCAGGTGTCCCCATTGGAGAATTTCCCTCACCTCGTTTCTGACTACTGTAACATTTTGGATTTCCCCTCCTTTTCTATTTGGGTGACAATGATCGGCAGGATCAGGACAGTCTTCAGAAATTTTCGGGCCCTTTACACAGTTTTATGCACGCTCCCCCCACCCACCCCCATTCCAGGCCTGACCACCAACATTCCCCAGGGCCCGCCCACTGGCTGTTCCACTGAATCTGCCCACTGGCTTTCCCACAAAGTCCCGTCCCATGTCCTCCTCCTTCTACATCCCTTAGTCTCCATCCTATGTCCTCCTTGTCCTCCTGCAGTCCCATCTACTCCATCCTGTGTACTCCTACTCCATCCCATGTCCTCCTCCTTCAGTCAAATATCCTCTATTCCATATCCTCCTCCTCCAGTCATATCTCCTCCATTCAATTTCCTCCTCCAGTCCCATCTCCTCCATCCCATGTCCTGATCCTCCTCCATTCCCAGGAAGTGGGATAGATGGGGGCAGTGGGTTAGGAGGGGGAAGTGGATTAGTAGGGGGAAGTGGAACAGGCTAGGGGCAGGTCGACTGGAGGGAGGCAGTGGGACAGGAGGGGGAGTGTCACAGGAGAAGAGCAGCATGACAGGAGGGGGGCACTGTGACAGGAGGGGGGCATCCGAATGAAAGGGGGCAGTGGGACAGGTAGTGGGAAGCGGAACAGGAGGAGGAAGTGTCATGGGAGGAGTTCAGCAGGACAGGTGGGGGCAGCATCACAGGTGGGGTGGCAACATCACAGGTGGGGGGCAGCAGGACAGGTGAAAGAGCAGTCTGATTGTTGAGGGCAGCGTCACAGGTGGGATGCAGTATCACAGATGGGGGGCCGCATCACAGGTGGGAGGTCACATCACAGGTAGGGGGCAGTGTCACAGGTGGGGGGCAGCGGGACAGCTGGGGGGCAGCAGGACAGGTGGGAGGCAGTGTCACAAGTGAGGGGCAGTGTCACAGGTGGGGGGCAGTGTCACAGGTGGGGGCACACAGGTGGGGGGACAGCGGGATACACTGGGACAGGTTGGAGGCAGTGTCATAGGTGGGGGCAGAGGGACAGGTGGGAGGCAGTGTCACAGATGGGGGGCAAAGGGACAGGTGGGGGGCAGTGTCACGGGGGGGCAGGGGGACAGGTGGGAGGCAGTGTCACAGGTGGGGGGCAGAGGGACAGGTGGGAGGCAGTGTCAAATGTTGGGGGCAGTATCACAGGTGGGAAGCAGTGGGAAGGGGGGAGGCAATGTCATAGGTGGAGGGGCAGAGGGACAGGTGGGAGGCAGTGTTACAGGTGGAGGGGCAGAGGGACAGGTGGGAGGCAGTGTCGCAGGTGGGAAGCAGCGGGAAAGGTAGGAGGCAGTGTCACAGATGGGGGGCAGAGGGACAGGTGGGAGGCAGTGTCACAGGCGGGGGCAGAAGGACAGGTGGGGGTAAGTGTCACAGGTGGGAGGCATTGTCACAGGTGGGAGGCAGTGTCACAGGTGGGGGGCAGAGGCACAGGTGGGAGGCAGTGTCACAGGTGGGGGGCAGTGTCACAAGTAGGGGGCAGCAGGACAGGTGGGAGGCAGTGTCACAGGTGGGAGGCAGAGGGACAGGTAGTAGGCAGTATCACAGGTGGGGGGACATCACAAATGAAGGGCAGAGGGACATGTTGAAGGAAGTGTCATAGGTGGGACAGGTGGTAGGCAGTATCACAGGTGGGGGGACATCACAAATGAAGGGCAGAGGGACAGGTTGAAGGAAGTGTCATAGGTGGGGGCAGCGTCACAGGTGGGGGCAGCATTACAGGTGGGGGCAGTGGGACAGTCCTCCCAGTTCTCACCTGCCTAGCAGTGCCAGGAGGGGTAGCTGAGCCTGTGTCCCATCTTCACCAGAATCTACAGGGCAGCTGCAAGAAAGAGCGGGGGGGGCTCCTCCACCCTGACCTCCTCCTCCATGGGGCCCTCTGCTTGCACCAACTGGCCTCACCAACCCTGCACAGCCTGATGCACACTGTGGTACCTCACTGGAGTGGAGCCTGCCTGATAGCGGGCCCCAGCTGACCAGCACACATGTGGAATCGGCCCACCTCTTCATCCTTCTCTGCATCCCGGCAGCCAGTCTGCTCTGACAGCATTTGCCGCATGTTAAAGATGGCCAGGGTTGTGACCTGTGGTCTGGGCCCCTTGGGACGCCCGGGCCCCTTATTTGTGTAATGACTGTACCCCCCCCCCCCCCCCCGATGGCGGCCATGACCAGGATAAAGAAAATAAATCTACCAATCCCCACTTTATTCAAAACTAAACAAAAACTTTCTAATATGCATACATTTCAATTTCTTTCAATATTATAATAAAATGTTTAAAGTGAAAGGGAAAACTTTGTTTTTGTGTTGATATATTTTGCTCATTGAATGCATTGTATTTTTACAAGATCGGGTGTGTAGGAGCTCAGAAGTTATAAATAATATTATAGAGTCTTATCAGATATGGATGTTGAAATAACAGTAGCTCAAAGCAAAATGATTCAGACTCACCTAACTGGTATTCACAAAGTAGAAATAAGGTCTTTTTATTGCTAGCAAATAGGTCTTTGTAACAGAAGGGACTCTGGGGTTGATTTACAAAAGACAAATAGGCTGTCAGTTTGCATGGGAATTTTACCCAGAGCTTAGTGAATGTGGGGACATTTTATTTTGCAAAGAATACCCACTCATGTGCAAGGATAAAACAAAAACAGCATTTTTGCTTGCACATGATTGGACAATGAAAGTCAGCAGAGCTTCCCCTCATTTACTAATTTTTGGGGAAAATTCCCTTGCAGTGTGCAACCTCCCTTGCAAAATGGACAGTCTATTTGCCTTCAGTAAATTAAAGTGGCTGTGTGGCATCAGCTGGAAAGCCTTCTAAAATGGTGGTTTGGACCCCCTCTTCTCTACCACTATCTCTTTCTCTCTGTTCACCTGTAACTAATGAGAATACAGATGAGTGTGAAACCGGGAATGTTAATTGCCATAGAAAAGAAGTAACATCTGTATTGCTTGCCAAACTAGTTAGGAAAATATGTATCTGTGATTTAACTGCTGTTATATATGTGATGTACACGCTTATTTGGGCACTTGGCGAATTGACTTGAGTCGTTGCTAAGTCTTCTTTGCTAGCGAATAAAAAGGTTTGTTTGCCTGAAGTTTGCGTCCGGACTCAATTCCTGGTTTTCCAAAATTGTTTGCTGCTCCAGTTGCAAATCCTTCCATATACCCAGTGAAGTGACTGGCCTCAGGTAATGCACAGAGATGAAACAAATCCTCCTGCATAAGTTGTACCTGTATATCTGCGGTCTTCTCTTCTCTTCTGTACAGTCCAGCTTGTCTGAGCTTTCAGAAAAAAAGGGGTAGAGAGCTGAAGTTACACACTACAGAGCTCAATGAGGAGAGATCTAAGGGCTTATTGGAGGGATCAGACACACCCCTCCACACACAGGAACAGAGCCAGGGCCGGACTGGCCTACCGGGATACTGGAAAATTTCCCGGTAGGCTGGCAAGTCCCTCTGTCCTGGGGCTGCTAATACCTGCAAAAAAGCCGGCCTGACATGCGCACTGCCTGAAGTGATTCATACTGATAGCAGAGGAATGAAGCAGCAGATGGAAATGACACTTAGGGGGTTGATTTACTAAAACTGGAGAGTGTGAAATCTGGAGCAGCTCTGCAAAAAAACAGTCAGCTTCCAGCTTTTTTGTCAAAGCTTAACTAAACAAGCTGAAGTTAGAAGCTGATTGGCTACCATGTACAGCTATACCAGATTTTGCACTCTCCAGCTTTAGTAAATCAACCTCTAAGTGCTCCTAACTGAGACAAGTATACACTACAGAGGGATATGCTTTGTTCATATTTCATGTCTGAGGTATACAATCACATTAACCACTATGTGTCTCTTCTGCCATACAGATTCTGCCTTGTCTTCTAACGATTTTCTTCTTTTTGTACACAGAGCCATGCAGCTCAGTATACAATGTCACCATCCCTTGGGTGCTAAAACGAGGTAACTCCTATGCGCATGCACGGAAGTTATGTCATCCAAATGAATCAAGATTGCCAAAGACAGCAAACATGTTTGAAGATTGGGGCGAAGACAGAACTGTGTGAGAAGGAATATCGCATACATCACATCGCTGGAGGGGGAGGATGGCCCTTCGTTAGGTAAGCATCTCGTAATATGCAAGTATACGGTGCGGACTTGCACATTCTGGCATAAGCTCAATCACCGCAATGTTGACTTTAGTTCCACTTTAAAATAAAGTCAACAGACTAATCCATTTGGTAGTGCCCGCCATGGAGTCTGCTTATTGCATATACAGTATGTCACTTATGTCTGATGCAAAAATGCCTTTCTATCATAATAACTACGTTCATTTCATAATACTTTTTGAATAAAAACAATATACAGGCATGATGACATGATCATTAAAGTATACAGTATGTGAACTCTCATCTTGTACAAGAACCCATTCAGTTTATAATAGAAATGCAATGCAAAACATGTATGTATATAGATATATATATCTATATATATCTATCTCTCTCTCTCTCTCTCTCTCTCTCTCTCTCTCTCTCTCTCTCTATATATATATATATATATATATATATATATATATAATAGATATGCATTTTTTTCTATTTTTTTTTTATAAAGCCCGTACACACGTACTGATCGTCGGCCGAACGATCGGCCGCCTTTTGTCCAGGGCTGTCGTGTCTGTTGAAAAGTGCTAAAGACTGCACACAAATTTTGTCGGCCAACAACAGCCGACTGCAGAAGTGATGTCATGTGATGGTTAACTTTCCTTGTCTTTTTTCTTTTCTGAGCATGCCCAGTCTTGCTAATCTGCTGTCTGTCGGCCGAAATCTGTACTGACTGGCGAACAATCGGCCGTTCTGGTGACGGCCAACAAATATTTTAAAGTCTGCACACCCGATTCTGTTCGGCCAAAAATGCGCTGTCGGCTGTCGGAAGCATCATACTAACAAGCCTACAATTGGCCGATCGGTCGGCGGCCGAATATTTACGGCCGACAATCGGTATGTGTGTACGGGGCTTTAGTGATCACATAATCTCTGTTTTCAGTGGCATAAGGGGTTTAGGAGGTGGGGAGATTACAGAGGGGAATGAGAAACAGCAATAGACTAACCTTCCCAGTGAATGGCTGTGCAGGGGGAAGGGGGTGTCAGCCCAAGTCTGACCATCTGAGGACAGGCAGGCTGTATTCCCACACTACCAGAAAACTGGGTATGCTGGGATCGATGAGCTTCCCTGCCTAGCATAATTCAGTTTTAACCACTTAACCACTTAAGCCCTGGAGGATTTGGCTGCTAAAAGACCAGGGGATTTTTTGCGATTTTTTACTGCGTGATTTTAACGGACAATTGCGCGGTCGTGCAACGTTGTACCTAAACGAATTTGACGTCCTTTTTTTCCCACAAATAGAGCTTTCTTTTGGTGGTATTTGATTACCTGTGCGATTTTTTGATCATGCGCTATAAACAAAAAAAGAGCGTCAATTTTGCAAAAATAACAATATTTTTCACATTTTTTTATATGAAATTCCCCCAAAAAAAATGTAAAAATCAAAATTTTTTAACATTTTCGGCCAATTTGTTTTATGCTACATATGTTTGGTAAAAAAAATCGCAAAAAGCGTATTTTGATTGGTTTGCGCAAAAGTTATCGCGTTTACTAACAAAGGGAAAGATTTTTGTCATTTTTGGTATTTTTTTTTTAACGCGTAATGGCGGTGATCTGCGATTTTTTTTCGGTACTGCGACATTGCGGCGGACAGATCGGACCCTTGACTGACATTTTTGACACTTTTGGGGTTACCAGTGACATTACTGCAGTAATCAGTGCTATACATATGCACTGTTACTGCAAAAATGACACTGGCAGGGAAGGGGTTAACTTTATTGGACAGGGAGGGGTTAAGTGTGTCCTAGGGGCGTGATTCTAACTGTATAGGGACATGGCTATTGGTGTAAAAACAAAGATCAACGGTCCTACATAGTAGAACCGTCTGATCTTCATTTTTACACCAGGGAGAATGACGGGCGGCTTGTTTACATAAGCCGCTCCGCCTTTCTCCCTTCACCGGAGCGATCGTAGTGTGACCAGCGGACATCGAGTCCGCCGGTCACACGCACTGACTTGTCTGTGAACGAGCCGCGGCGGGCGCGCGCCCGCACGCAATTGGCTCTCAAGTCAGTGACAGGTGAGTGACGTATCCATACGTCACTCTGCCTGGCCGGGGCTGACCGCCGCAGTATATAGTCGTGCGGCGGTCGGCAACCGGTTAAGGACCGCCCCCACTGTACATATACTGCGGCAGGGTGGCCCTTAAGCGCAAAATTACGTACATGTACTTGATTTTGCTTTAAGGCTCTAGGGGGCGCGCCACCGGAGCTGCGCTCCTGCTGTGATTAGACACAGAAGGAGCGAGTCTGCGGGACCCACGGCCGCGACCGCCGGCGGCCTCCCGTGATTGTCAAGGAGACTGACAGAACAAGGCAGACGGCTGCTCTGTCAGACAGGAAGGGAGAGATCGTGTATTCCTAGTAATCAGGAACACCAATCTCTCTCTTCCTGCAGTCAGTCGAGTCCCCCCACAGTTAGAAAACACTCCTTAGGCACACACTTAACCCCTTGATCGCCGCTGATGTTAACCCCTTCCCTGCATATTATTTAGCACTGATCACTGTATTGGTGTCACTGGGCCCAAAAACTGTCACTTAGGGGGAGATTTACTAAAACTGGAGCACACAGAATCTGATGCAGCTGTGCATTGTAGCCAATCAGCTTCTACATTCAGCTTGTTAAAAGTAGGCATGGACAGTAAAACCTGGAAGCTGATTGGTTGCTCTGCAGAGCTGCACCACATTTTGCACTCTCCGGTTTTAGTAAATCAACCCCTTAGTGTCAGATTTGCTCGCCGCAATGTCGCAGTCCCGCTAAAGATCGCTGATCGCCACCATTACTAATAAAAACAATAATAAAAAAAGTCCATAAATCTATCCCATAGTTTGTAAGCGCTATAACTTTTGTGCAAACCAATCAATACACGCCTTTTGCAATTTCTTTTACCAAAAATATGTAGCAGAATACAAATTGGCCGAAACTGATAAAGAAATTCGATTTTTATCATTTTTTTTATTGGGAATGCTTTATAGCAGAAAGTAAAAAATATTGTGTTTTTTTTTTAAATTGTCTGGCTTTTTTTTTTTTACAGCGCAAAAAATAAAAACCGCAGAGGTGATCAAATACAATCAAAAGAAAGCTCTATTTGTTGGAAAAAAGGACATCATTTTTATTTGGGTACAGCATTCCATGACTGCGCAATTGTCAGTTATAGCAACACAGTGCTGTATCGCAAAAAATGGCCTGGTCATTAAGGGGGTAAAACCTTCCGGGGCTGAAGTGGTTGAATAGGGAAGACGGGGGTAATGGCAGGATCACCAGGTATTTCACACAAAGGAAGTAATGCAAAGAGAACAGGATACATTTTAACACAAGTACATGGTACAACAGACACATATCAGGAATATAAAATGTTAGGGTAGCAAACATTTTATAGAGGATTTACAGCCTTTTTGCTGGACAGAAAAAAGCGTTAGCTGAAATCCAAGCAAAAATACTTACTTCAAATGTATTCCTTGATAGCCACATAGGATATAAGTCAACTTTGGTTGCACCAAATGCCTTTGAAAACCCAGATATTATTTTGTAAAGCTGAGGGTGATGTCATCACTGTGCAGATAGCAGTGCTGTGGGTGAATTCCACCTAGGGCCCCACTTCTTTTTCTACTAACAGCAACAGTAATGTGCTAAGGAAACTACATTTCCCATTATTCTAACCTTTAAATTTATTAGATTGAAGGTTTTAATTACATTTTTGAAAGGTTTAATCACTTGCCGACCAGCCACCGCATTTATACTGTGGCAGGTCGGCTCTATTGCGTAAAACTATGTACCTACCTGTACATCAATTCATGCAATAGCCAGAGGGTGGGGCCTATCGGCAGGTCCAGTGGATGTGATGTCCACCGGCTACCCGCGATCACTCCCCTGAGAGACAGAGCGGTGGAGGTGACTATGTAAACAAGGCAGAAGGTCGTTCTGTCACAGGTGAACACAGGGATCCTGTGTTCCTGCTATTTAGGATTTCTGTGTTCATCGAGTCCATCCCCCACACAGTTAGAAAGCATCCCCTAGGGACACACTTAACCCTTTGATCGACCCTGGTGTTAACTCCTTCCCTGCCAGTGTCATTAGTACAGTAACAATGCATATTCTTACCACTGATTACTGTATTAGTGTCAGTGGCCCCCTCAAAAGTGTCAGTTAGGTGTCAAATCTGTCCGCTGCAAGTTCGCAGTCCTGTTAAAAATCGCTGACCGCCGCCATTAGTAAAAAAATAAATAAATAGATAAATAAAAATGCCATAAATCTCTCCCCTAGTTTGTGGACACGATAAATTTTGCGCAAACCACTAAATATACACTTATTGGGTTTTTATTTTACCAAAAATATGCGGCAGAATACATAGTGGCCTGAAATGATTTCTTATTTTTATTTTTTGGCTGTGTTTAATAGCAGAAAGTAAAACATGTTTTTTTTTCAGAATTGTCATTATGTTTCAGAGGCATAGAGGAGAAGCAAATGCCACCTATATGGAGGGAGAAGCTAGCACAGAGGTGACCAGATTTTTAAAATTCAATCCGGGACATTTTTCTTTTGGCAAATGCACAGGACTACATAATACACAGAGCGATGGTCACAGGATTGCATAATACACAGAGCGCTGGACACGGGGACTACATAATACACAGAGCGCTGGACACAGGACTACATAATACACAGAGCGATGGTCACAGGATTGCATAATACACAGAGCGCTGGACACGGGGACTACATAATACACAGAGCGCTGGACACAGGACTACATAATACACAGAGCGCTGGACACAGGACTACATAATACACAGAGCACTGGACACAGGACTACATAATACACAGAGCACTGGACACGGGACTACACAATACACAGAGTGCTGGGCACAGGACTGTATAATACAAAGAGTGCTGGGCACAGGACTGTATAATACACAGAGCGCTGGACACAGGACTACATAATACACAGAGCGCTGGACACAGGACTACATAATACACAGAGCACTGGACACAGGACTACATAATACACAGAGCACTGGACACGGGACTACACAATACACAGAGCGCTGGACACAGGACTACATAATACACAGAGCACTGGACACAGGACTACATAATACACAGAGCGCTGGACACAGGATTGCATAATACACAGAGCACTGGACACGGGACTACATAATACACAGAGCACTGGGCACAGGACTGTATAATACACAGAGCGCTGGACACAGGACTGCATAATACACAGAGCACTGGACACAGGACTACATAATACACAGAGCACTGGACACAGGACTACATAATACACAGAGCACTGGACACAGGACTACATAATACACAGAGCGCTGGACACAGGACTGCATAATACACAGAGCGCTGGACAAAGGACTGTATAATGCACAGAGCGCTGGGCACAGGACTACATAATACACAGAGCGCTGGGCACAGGACTACATAATACACAGAGTGCTGGGCACAGGACTACATAATACACAGAGCGCTGGGCACAGGACTGTATAATACACAGTGCGCTGGACACAGGACTGTATAATACACAGAGTGCTGGGCACAGGACTGTATAATACAAAGAGCGCTGGACACAGGACTGTATAATACACAGAGCGCTGAACACAGGACTACATAATACACAGAGTGCTGGACACAGGACTACATAATACACAGAGCACTGGACACAGGACTGCATAATACACAGAGCACTGGACACAGGACTGCATAATACACAGAGCGCTGGACACAGGACTGTATAATACACAGAGCACTGGGCACAGGACTGCATAATACACAGAGTGCTGGGCACAGGACTGAATAATACACAGAGCGCTGGGCACAGGACTGCATAATACACAGAGCACTGGGCACAGAACTGCATAGAACTGTATAATACGCAGAGCGCTGGGCACAGGACTGCATAATACACAGAGCGCCGGACACAGGACTGTATAATACACAGAGTGCTGGGCACAAGACTGCATAATACACAGAGCGCTGGACACAGGACTGTATAATACACAGAGCACTGGGCACAGGACTGCATAATACACAGAGTGCTGGCCACAGGACTGAATAATACACAGAGTGCTGGACACAGGACTGTATAATACACAGAGCACTGGGCACAGGACTGCATAATACACAGAGCGCTGGGCACAGGACTGTATAATACACAGAGTGCTGGGCACAGGACTGCATAATACACAGAGCGCTGGACACAGGACTGCACAATACACAGAGCGCTGGGCTGTATCAGGACTGTATCATACACAGAGCACTGGGCACAGGACTGCATAATACACAGAGCGCTGGGCACAGGACTGTATAATACACAGAGCGCTGGACACAGGACTGTATAATACACAGAGCACTGGACACAGGACTGTATAATACACAGAGCGCTGGACACAGGACTACATAATACACAGAGCGCTGGGCACAGGACTACATAATACACAAAGCGCTGGGCACAGGACTACATAATACACAGCGCTGGGCACAGGACTGTATAACACACAGAGCGCTGGGCACAGGACTACATAATACACAGAGCGCTGGGCACAGGACTACATAATACACAGAGCGCTGGGCATAGGACTACATAATATACAGTAGGGTGTTAAGCATAGAGTGCAGGGTTCAAAGGTTTGCTATGCACAGAGGACACTTCTGCCCCCACATCCATAGCTCACCTCTGCACCCTTCTCTCACAGATTATCTCTGCAGCCACCTCTCTCCATGCTAAACTCTCCATCTCTCCATACAGCTGCATCAGCTCTGACCCCTGCTCCCCAACTACCCTCACTTGTGTACAAACAGACCCCCTCCCCCATCTGCTCACCTCCCAGTCTCAGCCCCCCACACAGTAAATTTTTGCTTCTGCCTCTCCTCCACTGAACAGCAGCATCCGAGTCACCAAGCTGTTTCTTAGCCAGCATGGAATGCCCTGTCTCCTTTAATCTGGCCCTGAATCCGGGGACAAAACTGGGGACAGACTTGGTCCAGGGACAGTGTGCTCAGTCTGAGGACATCTGGTCACCCTACCTTAGACAGCCAACCCCTGGCCTTAATACAGGTCTGGAACATGTAGTCCCCAATATGGATGATATAGCGGGACTTCTTGCTAGAGGGCCTCATAGGTGATGATGTTTGTGGTAAATCACCAGTTTTTGAGAATAGAGAATAAATGTCCAGTCCTCAAGTCCCGATTCCAAGCAGCATATTCTCAAAAAACTGGTGATTTATTACAAACATCATCACCTATGAGGCTCTCTAGCAAGAAGCCCCGCTATATCATCCATATTGGGGACTACATGTTCCACACCTGTATTATTGTTGGAATGCATTACATGACACAAACCCAGAGGCGTCACAAGGGGGGTGCAGACCGCACCAGGGTGTCCATTTGGGGAGGAGTGACACCACCCTGGGGGCAGGGGTGAACTGACCATTAGGGCACTCGGGCAGTGCCTGAGGGTGGCAGACCCCTGGCCAGTGGGGGGCCTGGGGCCCCATGAGGGGCTCTGTCCTGGTAACTTTATTGTAGATGTCGGCAACCTGGTGGCACACAGCGGCACTTTGGATGGCACATGAGCCACGCACAAAAGCTGGCCAGCAGCAGCAGCTGCATACAGGAAGAGCAGAGCAGTGTGGCTGGTTCACACCCACCATTATCCTCACGCATTTCTGCAGCATCTATTCTCCATGTGCACAGAAGCAGTTGGAAATTGGAGGGATTCCCTAGGGAGATCTCCCTTTGTAATGGTTTTTACGATTTATATGCTAACTACTGTAAGCAGGCTCTAGGCAAGGTTTCTATATTTGATGTACTGTCTGTGTACATTTGCTGTCTCTCAGTGCTGCTCTCCTATAGCAGCCATGCTCCTGGCTCAGGCTGTAGGGGAGACAATTATATCCAAAAAAGTTGAGGCTTTTTATTTAACTAGCTTTGTAACTATTGCTTTTTGCAGGCTTTGTAAGTACTACTACTATGCAGTAGTTACAGAGCCAGTTATAGTACTATGCCTGGTTTTGTGAGTGTGCACACAAAGCCAGGCACAAAGCTGTACTTTCAGCTTTGTGCTTGGCTCTGTACTGGGGGATATGGGTGAGTTAGGCATGGCACCCTAACACTCTCCAGGTGGCTCTGATCACCACTTGGCTCTGTACTGGGGGATATGGGTGAGTTAGGCATGGCACCCTAACACTCTCCAGGTGGCTCTGATCACCGCTTGGCTCTGTACTGGGGCATATGGGTGAGTTGGGCATAGCACCCCAGGATTCTCCAGGTGGCTCTGATCACTGCTTGACCTGTTCTGCACTAGGGTATATTGGATCCAAGCTGGCTGGACATTTGTCAGCCCCGTGTTTGGACAGAACAGTGGTGTGCAGCTTCAAGGAGGACTTTGGTAGAGGGCTTCGGGTGGCTAGGCCCCTCCAAGGGGTTGCCAGTGCCGTGTGTCAGGCTGCCCTGTCACTGAACCTCCCTCTGTTTTTCGTTGTTATTGCTCTGCCTCATGTCTCTGTATGAGGACTGTGCGCAGGGGAGGACTGGGAAGGGGGGCAGGGTGGCGATCACCCCCCGGGCCGCTCTGATGCCAGGTAAAAAGGCCACACTCAGAGCTGGATTAATGTAGGGGCCAGGCACTGTATACAGCTGCTGGTTGCCGCTACACAATGTTATATTTGCAGAGCTGCAGTGGAGCGGTATGAGTGTGCAGAGTACACTCCTGCACCCGGACGGCACAATAGTAACACAGTCACTTCCCTGTCAGGCAGAGTGATCTCCGCCCGACAGGAGTTTCCTATGCCCTGCCTGGCGTAATGTCATGTATTTTTGTTAAACCTTCTTTGCTGCTATTAACATTCAATTATGTTACCACATTGCATCATGTTTGTCTTGCTTTATAACATCAATATCCATTATAAATCCAGGTGGGAATGGATGGTGAGCTGATTAGATGGTTCAATGAGCCACTTGACTGGACTTGCCCCCCAGGCCTAAGGCTGCCAGCCCTCCCCTGAGTGTGCAATTCTTGCATTGGTCCAGATCTGTGCACACTGCCTGTTGGAGATGGGATGTTGGGGTGTGCCTGGATACTGCATTATTGACAGGCTGACCACCCTCTCTGATTGCCATTGATGTCACCCTTATCTGATCCTTCATTGCAACTCTTAAGAGCCAATCATGACCGTTCACGCAAAATTATCCGAAGGGACAAGCACAACATCTTTTCTCGTGCATTTGCAGAACAAATGATTTTCATTTAATCAGTACAGTTATCATCCAAAAAAAATTGGAAAAGCAAGACCACACATGCTTGGATGATTAATGTTATGTTAAAATAAATACAATTTTGTAAAAATGTTAATTTTGAATTATATTATTATTATATGATATTGTAATTTAAAGTCATTTTAATTTTCCTAGTTTTTAATGTCACTATTGCCATTTCATCTAGTGTTATGTGGGAGTTCCGATTCAGGGGTTAAGTTAGTAATAAAAAAAAAAACATTATTAAGGGGGTTTGGGTGACACCCTGAGTTACAGCACTGGGTGACACCAACCCTAGTGACACCACTGTACAAACCCTCCCTCTTAATACTGCTTGCTGCAAACTGAAGGTATGCTGGGAGTGAGGGGGGTTAACCTGCCGATGAGGCAGTAAATTAAAGACTCAGAAGTGCCGACAGCGTCTGTCTTGAGAAGTGGAATGTGGTCTGGCCAGTCTGTACCCAAATGGGAGGCTTCCAGGAAGGATGGCTTGACATTCACCAGGCATGTCCCTGCACTTTCCCTACTCCTCTGGAACCTTTTCTTGATGCTAGGCACTGTCCCTGAGGCCTAGGGTATCCTGTCGCTACACTGCCACTCACAGAAATTTATGCCAAAGCAAGGAGCCTGGACCTACAATAGGCTGTGCCCTCCCCCAAGATGGCCACCAAAGTCACATGGGGCACCAGCATCCAATCGGATGTGACTGAAGAAACCACAGAGAAGCTACGTTTCTCTCAACTTAATCCCCTGACTGCATTGCCCCTATGGTAGAGCTCCACCTGCAGTGTAGAATATAGACTGCCCTGCCTACGTTCTTAAACCATTAGCAACTGATTTACCAGCCTGTGTCCTGGGATAAGATAAAAATCCTATTTTTGGTGCCAAGTCTTCCTTAAGGCATAGGTGCTAGCATTTTAAAATCATTTAGGAGGACACCTTTGGCCTCATGCACATAAGTGGTTATGGTCCCTGTGCATCAGTATACTGTACTGAATGCAGAATTCCTGCTTTCTGGGCATACAGCCTTGGAACGCATATGGCCCTAAATGCAAGCCTTTGCGACACTTTTTCACTGCCTGCCTCTGCACCCTCATTCACAACTTTCCTCTGCATTATTTTTTCACAGCATGCTTCTTACTACTCATCCATCACTTAGCCTCTGTACAACTCATCCACCGCATGCCTCTTCAACCCTCCTTCACAGCTATCCTAAGTAACAACAAAGTAATTGATGAATTAATATATCCATACCCCGAGATGTATAGTAACTAAGTAGAACAACTTCACTACTGTACTTAAGTACCGAAAGGCGGTATCTGTACTTTCTTGGAGTAGAATTTTTTTCTCCTACTTCCACTTTTACTTCACTACATTTTTTTGATGATTTCAATACTTCTACTCCGATATTTTTTTTGTGCTGCATAGTTACTCGTTACAATTATAAAAATTACCACTGCCAGAACAGTAGATGGCAGGTTTCATGAAGCTCAAAAAAATGTGTATAATGTCATGTGTACTTTTGACTTTTGACTTCTTTCTTTAATAACTTTAACTTTAATAACTTTAACTTTAATAAACTTTTGACTTCTTTCTTTAATAACTACATAACACAGTACTTGTACTTTTACTTTCAGTACTTGAGTAGCAAATGTTTTTTTAAAAACTACTGGTACTTTTACTTTCAGTACTTGAGTAGCAAAATTTAAAAAAAAACTACTTGCAATACTTAAGTACAAAAAATGTTGAATACTTTAGTACTTCTACTCAAGTCACTTTTTGATTGAGCACTTCCACTTCTACTCAAGTCACTTTTTGATCGAGCACTTGTACTTTTACTCAAGTATGGGTTTCGAGTACTTAATACAACTCTGTCCATACCTGATTCATGCAGATTGTTCTGGAATTGAACTGCTTAAGCATACAGTCAAGTGAAGAAAAAGCTGTATTTTTATGGCATTCCTTTGTGCATGACTGGAGAAGGGCACATAGGTGTACTTCATTTCATACCTTAGGCCTAGGTTCATCTCACCCCACTAAATGTTATTAACTCAGCCACTGATTATATTATTTTATACTCATTTCCTAAGTTCTACATTGGACCAAATGATGGAATCTGGGGGATGGTCCAGCCAACGAATCTGATATAGTTTGTGATAAAAATGGTCCATGTACCTCATGGAACTACCCAAGTGTTTTTTCAAGGAATCTGGCATAAAGCTAAATAGGCGTCTGCAAGGCATTTGGCTGAGAGTACAATATATGTTCGTGGGAGAAGCACCTGTTCAATTTCATTGCTAATTAAGTGGTTGCCCAAGAACTAGTACATGGCCAAGAGTACACTGCCTACTGCTTTTCTCTCAAGTATTTCTTTGAGAACAGAACTACTGAACAAATGCGTCATTTACTTAGGGTGTGTTGTCTGGATGCATACCAAGTAGATGATCACCAACAGACTTCTCAGATCACACTAACCCACCCTGTATTATACTGTATCTTGGCGTGTCTATCTTGGGAAGGACTCACTCTCTCTCCTTGTTGGTGTGCAGATTGAAGCCTTTATTGATTTGCAGAGTGATGTGGCTGAGAGTGGTTGGACCATGCCCTTGCCTCTGACCACCCTTAAAAGCTTTAGGTACCTTTACACTTTCTGACATAGCAGGGAAAGTTTCATTTTTCCAGCAGCATTCTCTATATTATAAATATGACTTATTGAGAGAGTGAAATCCTCAAGAAATGGATATGACCTTGCTTGACCTGAAAACTGAAAAGATCAATTGACCACAAATTACCATTTGAGTGATTGATATATGCTGGAACGTCAACCTACATTATAGTGTTTTGTGTCTATTGATAGTAAGATATCTGCATTTCAGTTTCCAGATCTACACACTTTTTATGGCAAGTACCTGTCTTATATTTCATTTGGTGTAGAGGAGGACTAAGGAAACATAGAAACATAGAATGTGTCGGCAGATAAGAACCATTTGGCCCATCTAGTCTGCCCAATATATCTGAATTCTATGAATAGTCCCTGGCCCTATCTTATATGAAGGATAGCCTTATGCCTATCCCATGCATGCTTAAACTCCTTCACTGTATTTGCAGCTACCACTTCTGCAGGAAGGTTATTCCATGCATCCACTACTCTCTCA
The DNA here is from genome assembly GCF_965119305.1 of Pelophylax lessonae. NCBI lineage: Eukaryota > Metazoa > Chordata > Amphibia > Anura > Ranidae > Pelophylax > Pelophylax lessonae. The sequence goes on from NC_138769.1 coordinate 163,641,700, forward strand.
GTAAAGTAATACTTCCTCATATTACTTTTAAACCTTTGCCCCTCTAATTTAAAACTGTGTCCTCTTGTGGTAGTTTTTCTTCTTTTAAATATGCTCTCCTCCTTTACCGAGTTGATTCCCTTTATGTATTTAAAAGTTTCTATCATATCCCCTCTGTCTCTTCTTTCTTCCAAGCTATACATGTTAAGGTCCTTTAACCTTTCCTGGTAAGTTTTTTCCTGCAATCCATGTACTAGTTTAGTAGCTCTTCTCTGAACTCTCCAAGGACACTCCAAGGACACTCCAAGATAGACAGAAAGAGTGCTGGGAACTGTTGTACAGAGTTAATGCCACTGAAGACCTTAGATCAGGGGTCTTCAAACTATGGCCCTCCAGTTGTTCAGGAACTACAATTCTCACCATGCCTTGTCGTGTCAGTGAATGTCAGAGTTTTACAATGCCTCATGGGATGTGTAGTTCTGCAACAGCTGGAGGGACATAGTTTGAGGATCCCTGCCTTAGATATATAAGAAGCCCATGGTGGATTCAGCTCTTTAGATTACACCTTTAACTGAAAATACCATTCTATGGTGGACTTACCGGTTTAGGTTCCCAGATCTTGCCACCAGGTTCCTCCAGTATTATAAGCAACTACTACTTTATAATACTTTGCTTTAGAATACTTTATTAATCCCAAAGGGAATGATTCTATACTGGATGATCAGATGGAATTTACACATGCCTGAAAGAGATCTTGCATAGACCCATTCACATTTTATTTTAAATTCTATATACTTTAGGTTAACGTACCCTTTGCCAATTTATATATTAGAGAAATATAAATAAATTACAATCCCAGATTGTCTCCTTCTCTCTGTGTATAAAATAATATTGACTTAGATCATTTAACCTGGCTTAACCTTGAACACAAACATGAATATAACTCATCCCACACACATTCAGGCACCTTTCCAACACACAAAAACCTCCCTTTAACCCCACCAGCATACCATACTTTCATAAATCACGTATTCAGCACATGACTTAAACAATATAAAAATACAATTGGAGAAAGAGTAAGTTTTTTTTTTTATTGTAGAAACATTTGGAAAAAAAGCATAAACATTTACAAAATACAAAAATAATTGAATTTAAAAAAAAAAAAAAAGACATCCATTTGGCTTTGCACATTGACATTTTACAGACCCTATGCAAACTATGCATGAATGTTAAGCTATGTACAGTTTGCACTGATCAATATTATACTAATAGGAATATCTGTGGTAACAGGGAGAGAAGATAAAACAGCTTTATAAAGGCACTATATTGGGTTAGAACTGTACAAACCAGGTACAGTTTATTTTTTTTTCTTAAATATACATAAAATAGTAATTAAATCAAACGTGAGTAGTATATTTCTGTATCATCACATCCTGATTTGGGCAAATCAACTAAGCACTGATAAAGAGGAATCATCAAAGCATACTGAAAAACAACCCCCACTGCGCCAATTGGTGAATGGGGGGCTGCGCTTCAGCGATTTGCGTAGATGATTGCCCAGCGTGAAATATCAAACACTGAAATTAATTAACCTCCATATTCTTATATTAAAAAAAAAAAAAAAAATCACTGGTTTGCAGCTCAGAAGTAGATTGTAGTTTCTCTCTCTCCCTCCCTCTGTGCCTAGATAAATCTCATTAGGCCGCCCAGATTCTACTGATACGTTTCCCTGAGTTCGTTCAAGGTCTATGGCTTTACTAAGCTCTTCTTCTGCAGTACACAACAATGACCACCAGGGGCGTGTAGAAGTCTACCAACTGTCACCTGTGTAGCCCAATCTCTAGCGCAGACTCACAGAACAGGTAACGCTTCCCCCACCCAAAATACCGGTCGTCACCTCCACCCAAATGATTAGTGATTTTTTTTTTCTTCCGTCTTCATCGATCTTCACAGTCAATGACAGCTTCCTCTGCTGGGTGAGGCAAGTGTTCCTTGCCTAGGTTTGTTCAGTTCAGAGTCTTAAAAAAATAAAAATAAAAACAGCCAAAGTCACCATTGATCTTTCCGGTTTGGCAAGTCCAAAGTTTGTAACATTAATGAAGGAACGTGAAACGGGATGGTGAATAAAGGTTCAAAGTCCTTGTGTCCTTTTGTTGGCTCATGGACAAGGCAGTGTAGGGCAGCTTACACGTAGTTGCTTGCAGGTCCAGATCGTGCTGCGGAGTATTTGGCAGAATAAGGCTTCTGGTCCCTTGGTGGGCAGTTGCAGCACAGCATGGCACCGCCCAGGAGGAGCAGGGCAGCGGATGCCCAGCCGATGTACAGCGATGCTCCCAGCTCTCTCTTCTGAGCCTCCACCACCAGAGGGTTGTAGAAGTCTCGGATGATGTTGTTGGCGGACCAGGAGACTGGCACCAAGAGAAGGATTCCGCCCAGGATGAAGATCACCCCAGATACGATCATGACCTTAGCCTTGGCGGACTCATCTTCCACGCAGTTGGTGCACTTTCCCCCAATGATGGACATGAGCACTCCCAGGATGCCCACCACGATGGCGATGACTACCAGGGCTCTGGCTGCCTGGAGGTCCTGGGGAAGGGCAAGCATGGAGTCATAGATCTTGCATTGCATCTGCCCTGTGCTCTGCACCACGCAGTTCATCCATAGTCCTTCCCAAACGATCTGGGCCACCACGATGTTGTTTCCGATGAAGGCAGTCACCCTCCACATAGGGAGAGCACAGGTGATCAGACTGCCTATCCATCCTATGATAGCCAGGGCAATGCCCAACACTTGCAGACCCAGAGATGCCATGGATGGTGCTAGGATGCTTGATCTGCTGCTGCTGTTCCAAGTCAAGGTGTGCTAGCTCTTAGCTGATGAGGAATGTGAAGTGCATGGGAACCTAGAAAGGTAGATATAGTCCCAGCAGCACCCTGGGGAGGAGTTTGTCTGCATCGATCCGGTTCCCCATCTCACTGAAACTCACCAGCAGCCATAAAACCAGTAGAGCTGGATTCTCTGTTTTGTCACAACAATGAATGGTTTCACCCTGCCGTCACCTCCCCCTTCTATTTGGCAACTTCATCACTTGGAGTGTGTCATCAGCTGCAGAGAATTCCCCAGTATCACCAGTACAGAAACTCAGGGGACTATGCAGCCAGGAAATGGGATCAGGTGGGTGATGATGATAAAGGTGAAAGTTTTCATTGACATCCTTGTACACATTATACAGTATGGTGACTAATGTCATGTCCCCTGACCCAGATGACAGCAATCTAATTCTTTGTCTACATCAGTGCACAGGATGTGACAGCTCTGCCCTGCCAATTATTATATAAAATGATGTATTGCAATCAAAATCCATGATCTCAGAAGTTGTGTAGTCTGGAACTGTTTAGTTTACTATAATATTTATATTTACTTAAATACTTATAGATTTGCTCATAATATTTAGGGTTTCCCTAATACAGATATACGTAAAACATTCAGGGTTATGGGAAATTAATACAACCACACACACCTACACAGGTTGAACTGGATGGACTATTGTGTTTATTCAATCTCAAATACTATGTAACTATGTAAGCCCTCCTTCACATTGAACACAGGTTATTAATCGTGCGAGTTCAGTTGAACTCGCACAATTTCAAACCTGCATTTAAAGAGGTTGTAAACCCATTCAAATTTCTTTTTTCTTTCACCCTGAAAGAGAAACACATAATGAGCTAGTATGCATCGCATACTAGCTCATTAAAGCGGAGTTCAACCCAAAAGTGGAACTTCCGCTTTAGGGAGTCCTGACCCCCCGACATGCCACATTTGGCATGTCATTTTTTGGGGGGGGGAGCGGGTACCTAGTTTTGACAGGTACCCGCTCCCACTTCCGCTCGGAGCGCCGCGGCGCCCTGAGCGGAAGTTCTCCTCTCCCCCTCCCTCCCTGCAATCTTCTGGGACACGTCAGAGGTCCCAGAAGATTGCCGGCCAATCACGGCGCGCAGCGCCACTCGCGCATGCGCAGTGGGTACCCGGCTGTGAAGCCGCAAACTGTAACAGCCGGGTGCCCACAGCAGTGATGCCGGCGCCGAGGGAGAGGATCGAGGCTTCCGGCGGCCGCATCGCTGGACCCTTGGACAGGTGAGTAAATGGCTGGAACTCCGCTTTAAGAAATACTTACCTTAGAACGAGCCCCCGCCGTGCCACCCGCTTACCTGTATGATGGGCGACATGATCAGTCGCCTGTCTTTCGGGATCGCGGCATCCGGCCGTCTGATTGGCCGGAGCCGCGGTGACGTCACTCCCTCGCACGCGCGCGGGAGCCGACGGTCACGGCACGGGCCTCTGAAGGAACGGCACCAGCGGGCGTTCCTTCAGAGCACATGCGCCAGTGACGTCACTGGATGGATGTAAGGTAAATATCTCCTAAACGGTACATGTTTAGGAGATATTTACAGTACCTATAGGTAAGCCTTATCATAGGCTTACCTATAGGTACAAGTGTCAGAGGAGGGTTTACTTCCTCTTTAAGTGCAAGTTCGGGGCAGGTTATTAATCGTGCGGGTTCATGCACAAATGTCTACTGAAGTCGCCCCCGAAGTCACCAAAAGTAGTTCAGAAATTACCTTTGGAAGTCGGTGCGGCGCCGCAAAGTCGTTGTCGCACCGATTAGGACAGTGTTGCTGCCAGCAATAGGCTGCGATTTGACATGTCGCCAATGTGAACAGGGGCTAAGGCTCGGTTTACACTGGGGGGACCTGTCTAGCGAATTAGTCACCTGGCAAGTCCCACCCTATTCAATGCAATGGAACTGTTCTAATCAGAGCGACTCAAGTCCCATCCACTTAGAACTCTTTCACCCTTGTGCGACTTGTCCCGTGACTTGGGACTGCGGAGTCACATGAGCACCATTCTGAGTCGCAGCGACTTCAAAGTAGTCCCTGCATTACTTTGGTCCAACTTTGGTGTGAGTTGAGGTCCATAGACCTCGAGATTGCACAGGCATTGCTTTAAGTAACGTCAAAGTCGTGCGACTTTCAGGTCATACAAGTGTGAAAGGGGCCTAAGAAAAAGGTTCCTGCACTACCTGAGGGCGACTTCAGAGCGACTTGCTTTGACTTCTGTTTATGCAACACACGTTATCATACGAAGTACTGCATATCAACCACTTCTGGACCGGAAGGATTTACCCCCTTAATGACCATGCCATTTTTTGTGATACAGCACTGCGTTATTTTAACTGACAATTGCGGGGCCGCACGATGCTGTACTCAAATAAAATTGAAGTGTTTTTTTTCCCCACAAATCAAGCTTTCTTTTGGTGGTATTTGATCACCTGTGCAGTTTTTAAATTTTGAGCTATAAACAAAATAATAGTGACAATTCTAAAAAAAATAAATAAATAAAATAAAAATATATATATATATTTTTTTACATTCTGCTATATCACAGTCCCAACAAAAAAAAAAATTAAAAATTAAAAATCAAATTCTTTCATAATTTTAGGCCAATTCCTATTCTGCTACATATTTTTGGTAAAAAAAAAAAAAAATCCCAATAAGTTTATATTGATTGGTTTGCGCAGAAGTTATCGCGTCTGCAAACTAGGGGAAAGATTTATGTCATTTTTAATTTTTTTTTTTTTTTTTTACTAGCATTGGCGGTGATCAGCGATTCTTAGCGGGACTGCGACATTGCGGCGGACAGATCGGACCCCTAACTGACATTTTTGACACTTTTGCTAAAAAGTGCTAAATAATATGCACTGTTACTGTACTAATGACACTGGCAGGGAAGGGGTTAACACCAGGGGCGATCAAAGGGTTAAATGTGTCACTAGGGAGTGCTTTCTAACAGTGGGGGGGGGGAGGAGCTTGGTGCATGAACACAGAGACCTGTGTTCCTAAATAGGAGGAACACAGGATCCCTGTGTTCATAACTGACAGAACAGCGGTGTGCCGTGTTTATGCTCTTTATCCACGGGGAGCGATCGCGGGTGCTGGTCCCGCAGATCAGATTCCCCTGTGGCAAATGGACATGCGCGCCCCTGCTAGCCGTCATTTCGTGGAACAGAGCCGACCTGTAAAACTAGGGTGGCTGGTCGGCAAGTGGTTAAAGAATGTCTCAAGCGAAAACCTTTTTTTGTTTTTCTGTACATTTTGGATAGAAAAAAAAAAAAGAGGGGTTAAAATCCCTGTTAGCTTTTTTTCATCTGTCTGGTTAGGGATATTTCCCTTCTCTTACTGTCCCCAAGACTCAACAGAAAATAACAGGATAGCATGACAATGTGAGGGAAAGCCCCCCGTGGACAGCCATCACAGAAACAAGTGTCCCCGTTGGAAGATTTCCCCTCTGTTCCTTTTCTGGGGACAACTGAAAATGTTGGATTTAGCCCCACTTTCATTCCCAGTGACATTGGTGATCAGGATAAATAAAGAGAGTGAATCTCCATAACAGGGACACAGACAGCAGTGAAAACTTAGGTACATCCAGTATATAGTTAAACACAATGCTGTTATTTTATGGTAAATGGGAAGTGCATCAGTTTTCCCTTCATGCTTCGACCTTTTCCTGCAAGGATATTAGAAACTGTGAAGTCTTTGTAATGTGCTGGAAGCTTGGAGTTTTATTGATACTGCTATTTAGTATCATGTCCTGAGGTTACACACAGTCAGGGCTGCTGTTAGAAATCACGGGGCCCCATACAGCCTACCAGTGGCGGCCGGCCCATAGGGGGCGCAGGGGCGCCGCCCCCCCCCCCCCCCCCAAAAAAGAAAAAGAAAAAAAAAAAAGATTTAAAAAAAAAAGGGGCACAAGGGGCGCCCGTCTCATTGGTGCCTATGGGGGTGGGGTTTTCCACCCGCAGACGCTCCGATAGACGGCCTTCTGGGGCGTAACTGTAGCGCAGAGCTCTGCGCTACACCACCCCCCTTTTGGCGTCCGCCGCATTGGTGGCGATGGGGGGTGGGGTTTTCCACCAGCAGAGGCGCCAATTGGCGGCCTTCTGGGGCGTAACTGTAGCGCAGAGCAATGCGCTACACCACCCCCTTTTGTGATGTCTTGGATCATGATTGGTCCAGACTCCAGCCTGGACCAATCATGATTCAGGACATCCATGGTGACCTCGTTGGGGGCGGTGCCGGTGCGTGCATCAGTCACTCACCGTCACCGCCCGGTCACTTTCCCGCCGCAGCCCGCCGCAGAAGAGGAGTCGCGAGGAGGGGAGAAGCCACCGCCGGTAGCCGAGCAGAAGAGGACGGACGTCGGAGTCGCGAGGAGGGGAGAAGCCGCTGCCGGGAGCCGAGCAGAAGAGGACGGACGTCTGAGTCGCGAGGAGGGGAGAAGCCGCCGCCGGGAGCCGAGCCGTCGCCAGGTAAGTGCCTATTCCACCACCTGCGCCATGCCTGTGCCATGCCTATTCCACCACCTGCGCCATGCCTGTGCCATGCCTATTCCACCACCTGCGCCATGCCTGTGCCATGCCTATTCCACCACCTGCGCCATGCCTGTACCATCTGTGCCATGCCTATTCCACCACCTGTGCCATGACCTTACCATCACCTGTGCCATGACCTTACCATCACCTGTGCCATGACCTTACCATCACCTGTGCCATGCCTATTCCACCACCTGTGCCATGACCTTACCATCACCTGTGCCATGCCTATTCCATCACCTGTGCCATGCCTGTACCATCTGTGCCATGCCTATTCCACCACCTGTGCCATGCCTGTACCATCTGTGCCATGCCTATTCCACCACCTGCGCCATGCCTGTGCCATGCCTATTCCACCACCTGCGCCATGCCTGTACCACCTGTGCCATGCCTATTCCATCACCTGTGCCATGCCTGTGCCATGCCTATTCCACCACCTGTGCCATGCCTGTACCATCTGTGCCATGCCTATTCCACCACCTGTGCCATGCCTGTGCCATGCCTATTCCACCACCTGCGCCATGCCTGTACCATCTGTGCCATGCCTATTCCATCACCTGTGCCATGCCTGTGCCATGCCTATTCCACCACCTGCGCCATGCCTGTACCATCTGTGCCATGCCTATTCCACCACCTGTGCCATGACCTTACCATCACCTGTGCCATGCCTATTCCACCACCTGTGCCATGACCTTACCATCACCTGTGCCATGCCTATTCCATCACCTGTGCCATGCCTGTACCATCTGTGCCATGCCTATTCCATCACCTGTGCCATGCCTGTACCATCTGTGCCATGCCTATTCCACCACCTGTGCCATGACCTTACCATCACCTGTGCCATGCCTATTCCATCACCTGTGCCATGCCTGTACCATCTGTGCCATGCCTATTCCATCACCTGCGCCATGCCTGTACCATCTGTGCCATGCCTATTCCACCACCTGTGCCATGCCTGTACCATCTGTGCCATGCCTATTGCATCACCTGTGCCATGCCTATAACATCTGTGCCATGCCTATTCCATCACCTGTGCCATGCCTGTACCATCTGTGCCCTGCCTATACCATCACCTGTGCCATGCCTGTACCATCACCTGTGCCATGCCTGTACCATCTGTGCCATGCCTATTCCATCACCTGTGCCATGCCTATACCATCTGTGCCATGCCTATTCCATCACCTGTGCCATGCCTGTACCATCACCTGTGCAATGCCTGTACCATCACCTGTGCAATGCCTATTCCATCACCTGTGCCATGCCTGTACCATCACCTGTGCCATGCCTGTACCATCTGTGCCATGCCTATTCCATCACCTGTGCCATGCCTATACCATCTGTGCCATGCCTATTCCATCACCTGTGCCATGCCTGTACCATCACCTGTGCAATGCCTATTCAATCACCTGTGCCATGCCTGTACCATCTGTGCCATGCCTATTCCATCACCTGCACCATGCCTGTACCATCTGTGCCATGCCTATTCCACCACCTGTGCCATGCCTGTACCATCTGTGCCATGCCTATTCCATCACCTGTGCCATGCCTATAACATCTGTGCCATGCCTATTCCATCACCTGTGCCATGCCTGTACCATCTGTGCCCTGCCTATACCATCACCTGTGCCATGCCTGTACCATCACCTGTGCCATGCCTGTACCATCTGTGCCATGCCTATTCCATCACCTGTGCCATGCCTATACCATCTGTGCCATGCCTATTCCATCACCTGTGCCATGCCTGTACCATCACCTGTGCAATGCCTATTCCATTACCTGTGCCATGCCTGTACCATCACCTGTGCCATGCCTGTACCATCTGTGCCATGCCTATTCCATCACCTGTGCCATGCCTATACCATCTGTGCCATGCCTATTCCATCACCTGTGCCATGCCTGTACCATCACCTGTGCAATGCCTATTCAATCACCTGTGCCATGCCTATACCATCACCTGTGCCATGCCTATACCATCACCTGTGCCATGCCTATACCATCACCTGTGCCATGCCTATTCCACCACCTGTTCCATGCCTATACCATCTGTGCCATGCCTATTCCATCACCTGTGCCATGCCTGTACCATCTGTGCCATGCCTATACCATCACATGTGCCATGCCTGTACCATGACCTCAAAGTCATGCAATTTTTTTACCGCGTTTTTTGCCGCGAAGCAATACCTATTACATTTTTGTTTTTGCGCCCCCCCAAAAATTTTAAGCACCAGCCGCCACTGCAGCCTACCTGGCAGGGCCCCCCGAATATGTCAAGACAATATTTTCACTAAAAATATACTAAAATCATTATTAGCTGACACAAACATAACAGAAAACCTGTGTGAATTAGCCATTTGTAATTGTTTTTTAAATTAAAAAGAAAAAAATATATATATTTTTAAAAGAATGTTAATGTTTACAATTATTTTATTTTACATTTTATTTTTTAAATGATTTATTATAATGTTTAATTATTTTTTTGTTATTTTTTTTACAGAACTGGGAAGCCTGCAACGTTGGGGATGGGGGGAGGGCACAGTGAAAGGGGGGCACACGGGGAGGGGGGGGATCAGAAGCGGCAGAACAGGGAGGGGGATTGGTGTCGGAGAAGCAATTACAGGAACGATGTCCTGTGTCTGTGTCTCTCCCTGCAGCAGCTGAAAGCTGGCAGGAGGTGGAGAAACTGGCTTTCAGCTGCTGCCGAGAGCCGCACAAGGCTTCCTTCTGTAATTGTCCCTCTGCCCGACCACACTGATTCTCTGTGCTTTTGGGACCCCCCTGTGTGCCTGGGGCCCCCTACAGGAGAACTGGTGGTCCCCCCTATCAGCGGCCCTGCACACAGTGCTGGGTCAAGGTCATCTAGCACCAAGGGCGAACATGCCAAACTGCGTCCCCCACCCCAAAGATCTATGAGCATTATGTGTCAGAAAAAATTCCCCCCACAAAACCACGGAGCATTATTCTGCATACCTTAAAAGTGAATGTAATCCTTCAATTTTTAAAAAAATAAAAAAGACAAATATGCCTATACTTACCTGCTCTGTTCAATCATTTTGCACAGAGAAGCTTCAATCCTCTTCTTCTGGGGTGCCCCGCCGGTGCTCTAGGACCCTCCTCTTCATCGGGAGCCCCCATGGAAAGCTGCTTTCTCTGGGTGTACACGTGCGGGCTCACTCCCGAGTCCAGCTGCTGCGTCCATTGACACAAACTGTGGGACTGGGCCCCATCCCCTGCTCTAGGTCACAGGATTTGATTGACAGCAATGGGAGCCAATGGTTTTTGCTGCTATCAATGACCAATGAGGAGAGAGACAGCGGTTGGAGCCTTGCACATTGCTGGAACGGATCGGGCTCAGGTAAGAAAAAGAGGGGCTCTGAGGGGAGCTGCAGCACAGAAGGTTATGCATTAAGGTGAAAAATATTGAGGCTTGAGAACCACTTTAGGCATAAATTCCCCCTCCTCCAAGTACAAATCTGCCCCCTGCTGAAATCCTTCCTCTCAGCACAAATGTTTGCCACCTCGTCCCTCCAAATGCCCTCCGAAAGAAATAAAATAACCCTTCCTAGCACAAATCCTCTACCCCTAAAATTTCCCCTCCTAGAACACATCTTCTCCCCCCACTTTAAATCTCCCCCTCCGAGTACAAATTTCCCCCAAATCCTTCCTCCAACACAAATCTTCATCCTCCCTCCCTACACAAATCCCCCTAATTCACCACTCTTAGCAACTCCCCCTCCAATTTCCCCTCCTAGAACAATATTTACCCCATGCCGCCCAACCAAAATTCCCCTTTTTTTTACATAAATCCACCCCACCATCTCCTTGTGGTGCCCCCCTCCCACCTCACATGGTACCACAGTGCCTCCTGCCCTCCCCTGGTATTGTTTCTCTCCATATCATAGCCCAGGAAGGACACTCTAAAGTTGCCCATACAGTAGTTGGTATTCCCTGAAGAACCAGGCAAATTGTTGATCAGTGTATGGCCGTGTCTGTTCAACTGAAGTCAATCCTTTGATTGATTTCCATTGAAGGGACCTGCTAGAGAACTTTTCTTGATCAGCGGCTCAGCCAATTATCTGCAGCCGCTGATCAATGTATTCTGCCAATTGTGGGTGCCAGAATACAAACTGGTATTCTGGTAGGTAGGAATCTGGTAGGTTTTTTATTCTGTTCAACCCACTGGCTAAACAAACAAAAAAAAAATCCTAATAATGTATAGCCAGCTTTAGGTTAGGTTTTTAACGTGCGCGATGGGGATGTTAATACCCATAAATGCCGCACCAACGCTTATATTACATGTGCTTGTAGGGCATTTGCAGTGCTGACCCATTTTCTTGAGCAGGTAGAGTTTGATGTGGCGGTAATGCCTATCAAACACAACGGGGGGATCATTTTTGCTGTGTACACGCCTGACCAGCTGCTTTGCAGCTTAAGGGGGACAGCCAGTCTCTGTTCACATTTGGTCGATTCAGAATCGCAGCAAGATGTGCAACGGGCATTCGGCTGGCATTCAGCCTCGGTTCACATTTATGCGATGCGGGAAGGCTGCGAATCCGCAGCCTGTTCCCGCATCGCACACGCACCCCCGGCAGTTCACACTGCCATATGCGATACGCTGGGGGGTATCAATGTAATCTTAACGACACCCCCAGTTTGATCGCATATCGCAGTGCGATCGTGCAGTTCGCACAGGATCGGATCGCACAAGTGTGAACTGCTGTGCGATCCGATCCTGATGCAGCTGCCAAAAAGGGTCCCTGTGCCTGTTTGCTGCGGCTGCGGTGCGAATTTAGCCATACAAACTGTATGGCTAAACTCGCACCGCACAGCCGATCGCATGTAATGTCGGAGCAGTGCGCTCCGACATTACATGCGAACCCCGCACACGCACAAGTGTGAACCGGTATGATTGCGGTGCGATGTGCGGTGCGATTTTGCCATGATTTTCACAAGACAAAACGTGCGAGAATCATGGCAAACGAAGCGTGTTAAATTGTTTCTGGCTCTGGGCCAAAATTTGGTCCATCAATTTGGTCGCAATAGGGCAGACCAGTAGAGTGAATGGGCTGCCCTGTGCATGACACATGATAACGCGGGTGAATCACGCTTTAAAATTGCGAACGGGAACCCACATTCCGGCTATGCGATAAGTGAACGGGGCTTCAGGGGGCATTGAATAAAGCCGCTCAGCTGTCTATTTTTAACACCCCACCTCTCCCAATTGCAAATGTAAGCAATTCATTACTTTAACAATTTGTAAAAAGTCTCTTTATGAATGGAATGCTTGGAAAGATCATGTTTCAGTTTTTAAACCCAAATATGTAACTATGTTGTTATGTTACAACTATGTTACTAAAGAAATGACTCACTCTGCTGGAATAATACAGTGTATCAAGTTTTTCTTTTCTATGTTTACTCCAGGCACTCCTGTTCTTACACATATTTGACAATTGTCTGACTCTTCTTAATGCTATGGTCTTTTCAGATATTTTTCATGTGCTGAGATACTAACATGTAACTCTAGCCAAAACTTTTTTTTTTGGATAATAGGCCTTGGTTCACACCATGAACCACATATGAATTGCACAGAAACTGCACCGCATTCCTGTTATATCCACATCCATGTGATTCAGTGCAGTGCAATCTGAGCCCATTCATTCTGGAATCACACTGCAACTGGATCGCCTGGTACTTTTGTAACATGCAATGCGGTGCTAACCGGTGCGGGCAAACGCACTGCAGTCACGACCTGTGTTTGGGGTGTCATTAAGATTGCACTGACACCTGCTGCAGAAATTGCTTGCAATGATTGGTGGATTGTCTGTTAAATATTTGTTGGTTTGCACCAGTGGCAGCTGGTGCTACATGGGCAGGGGGGGTGGCAGACAGACAACACCATACCCCCCCCGGACCACACCAACCCGCACACCATTCTCCACCCCCCCCCATCGCCGGCTCACTCACCCTGGACATGTGGAGGGCAGGTGGCAGACAGCAGCGGTAGCGGTGGCGGCTTCCCCCTCAGTCTCCTGCGTCTCCTCCCTCCTCCTCCTCCTTGGCATGGCTTCTCCTTTCGGCCAATCGGGAAATGGGTCTCAGGACCCGCTTCCTGATTGGCCAGGAGGAGAATCTGTATGACAATAGCGAATATTCATTCACTATTGTCACACAACTGGGTGGGCTAAGGATGCAGTGCTCTGCGCCCCGAGCCCACCCTTTTCTGAAGTCTATCAGAGCCTATGGCTCTAATCACGTGCTTAAAAAAAAAAACCCCATTGGAATCCATGCGCCCAGTGCCATGCATGTAGATTAGGGGGCTGGACACATGGATAGGGGGGCGGCGCCCCTGCACCCCCAATGTACGGGCCGCCATTGGTTTGCACTGCACTTGTCACTTGCCTGACAAAGGGGCCCTGCGTGGCTCCGAAACGTTGCTGTATGTTTATCATGTGACCACATAAATAAAGCTTTGGACCCATTGGAGGAATCCTTGGTGTGCTGATGACATTTCTTTACTTTGATCATCCACGGTTTCCAGCCTGTGGTCATTACAGCCAATGACATTGTGCTGCCTGGGTCCAAGAATGAAATGCTGCCCCACCCCCCCCCCCCCAAAAAAATCACGCCCACCAAAAGGCCCCACATCCATTATTTTGTATAAATAAAAAATCTAGAAAATATTATATATACTGTTTTCTTCTTCCATAACTCCCCACCAGACCAGTCCACCAAATACCCACTTTCTGTCCTCAGTCCTCCTGTCACTCCTGTGTCTGCCGCAAGCACCGCCCTAGAAGATCCAGCCCGCCCTGCGTTAGATTGATTGCGATGATGTCTGACGTCATTTTGCATACCACAATCACGTAAGGGACGTTCCCAGGAGGAGAAGCTCCGCCTCCTTATACTCATCAGTTTGCACGACAAGCGGCAGTATGAGATGGGGAAATGCCACCTGTAACGCGCCGCATACCGTCACACAAAAAACTGCTGGAAAAAAATCTTGGGCGTCAATTTGCTGCCCCTTTCAAAGTGCCGACTGGGTCCCATGGACCCAGCGGGACCCATGGTAGGGTCGGGCCTGATTACAGCTCCCAGCACCCCTGAACAGCCAGTTTTTTGAACGTGTGCATGGGGAATATTGCGCTTGGACACTCACTGCATATCGCAAGGACTGTGTGATTTAAATGCGGTGCGGGAAATGCGCATGGAGGGCAGGGATTCCCACACCGCATTAGTGTAAACCTAGGCTTAAGCCCGCTACACACAATGAAATTATCGGACAAATATTCCTCATGTTTTTGGATGCTAGTCTGATATCAAAAATAAAGAGGTTACTCAACTTATGAAAATTCTCGTACGACAGAATACAACTTCAGAAGTGATGTCATGTGTCTTACAATTTTTTTCGGATGAAAACTGTACTGATTAAATGAAGATCTGACGTTAAGTTCACTTATGATAAACATTTTATAGCCTGCATCTTCAGGTTTTGTCATCCGAAAAGTCAGAATAGAAAGAAAAGAGGTTTCATGAACCCCTTTTCTATATGGGACAGTGACAGGCAGCTAACTATGACAGGAATTAGTTTGGCGGGCTTTGTGAAGATTTTGAGTTACCAGGGGGATAAATAAAATTCCAGTTGGTGATTGGTTGAAATGAGTCCCTATCATAGTCAGTTGTACAGGTAGCTGGGGAGATTGTGTAAAAGTACCTGTTTTTTCCAGTCAGCTTCCCGCCTTCTGTGCCTCATCTCAGCCCTATTTAAGGGGGCTCACAAGTACCCTCAGACCACCTCAGAAGCCTGGAGCGAGCGGTTCCCCTCCCCCCCCCTTTTTTTGTTTTGTCGCGGCCAGTTTTAGCATGAGGCTGCAGTGCACTAAAGCAGGGTTAAAGCAGGTGGCAATATCTGCACCCCCAATAGATAGGCACTGATCGCTCACTGTGTTCAATCAAGAAAGGTACTGTAAGTTCATTCTAGATGGTGAGCCCCCCACTCACCATCCTGAAATGACCCCCCCTGTGTTCCCTCAGCAGCTGCCAGTGTGAGAGGAAGGTGGCAGAGCTGGGGGAGGAGGGGAGGCACACAGAGGTCCCAGACAGCAGGGGGAAGGGGGTGCAGATACTAGAACCGATCCCCCTGCAGGGCAGCTGGAAGGAGAAAAGAAAAGTAGAAGCCAGTAGGCTGCGAGGGATCCACAAGAGTTACAAGTGTCAGCAATAAGGCAGTATAGCCGGCCCTCCTGCTCAGCAGGTGCCTTTTGAACTGATGGGGCCTGGGCCTGGTACGGGAGGGACGGCTGTACTGCCTTATCAGCAACTTTGATTGTATGCTGAATACAATACGTTTTTCTTGAAATCCTAAAAATTGTCTTTATCTAAATGTAAGAAGAAACCTACTTATTAGTCCATGGAGTCCAGCGTTGTCCTGCTTGTAGGAAAAGTTCTCCCTGGTTTGTTCCTCTCTGGTGCCACCATCTTGGATTCATATCCAGCACATGCACAGACATGTCACTGCAGGGATCTTTGCCAGGTCTGTGAGACCTGGCAATCCCCAGTAATGTGCCTATGCATGCGCCAGACCCCTTGCGCATGCGCAGACATACAACAGACCCTGCCAGTAAACTAGATGAGATCCCTGGTCCATTTCTGTGCATGCAAGATCCCACAAGCTGCTTCCTAAGATGAGTGACGTAGAAATCCTAGGAGGCTGGTCGCAGGGCCACACAAATGCACAGAATTGCTGCAATGAATCCTGGAGTGACCCGTGGGGTTCCTGCGCATACGCAGGGTCTGGGTACATCATTATTGCCTAGGTAAAAATGACGGACACCCTAGGCTCACACTTAACCCTTTGATCACCCCTGGGTTAACCCCTTTCCTGCCACTGTCATTATTACAGTAACAGTGCATATTTTTAGCACTAATCACTGTAGTAATGTCACTGGTTCCCCCCAAAAGTGTCAAAAATGTCAGTTAGGGGTTCGATCTGTCTGCTGCAATGTCGCAGTCCCGCTAAAAATCGCTGATCGCCGCCATTACAAGTTAAAAAAATAAAAATGACAGAAATCTTTCCCCTAGTTTGTAGACGCGATAACTTTTACGCAAACTAATCAAAATGCGCTTATTTGTTTTACCAAAAAAAATGTAGCAGAATACAAATTGGCCTAAAATGGGGGGGAATGTTATACAGCAGAAAGTGAAATATATATATTTTCAGAATTGTCGCTCTTTTTTTGTTTATTGCGCAAAAAATAAAAATCGCAGAGGTGATCAAATACCACCAATTATTTGTGGGAAAAAAAGGACATCAATTTTATTTGGATACAGCGTCGCAGGACCGTGCAATTGTCCATTAAAATAACGCAGCGCCGAATCGCAAAAAATGGCCTGGTCATTAAGGGGGGAAATCTTCCACTCCAGAAGTGGTTAAAAAGTGTTTTTACCTTGGCAGCCAAATTTGAGAACCTCCACTATACTGTATATTTGTCCTGTGTTCCCATTCAAACAGCATTTTTTATAAATATTTCCTATCTGTCTATTTGGCTCCTTATTTTTATTTTTCTATATACCCACCCAATGGTGTGCTATGAACAGCTGTGTCAAATCATTTCACTTATTTTAGGCTACGTTCACATCTTGGCGTTGCTATTTACAGGCGTTTTTATGGGCGTTTTTTCAGACGTTTTTATGGGCGTTTTTTCAGGCGTTTTTTTTAGGTTGACAAGTGACCAATGGAAAAAACTAAAAATGCCTGTAATCTGCCCAAAAAGAAGCTCATATACTTTTTTGAGTGTTGGGCATTTTGCTTAAAACGTCCAAACGCTCAGATGTGAACAGGGGCCATTGAAATTAATAGGATTTGTCTTGTCGGGCGTTTTTTGAGCTGATCCTTGAGCAGAAACGCCCCAAAAACGCCCCAAAATGCCTACATGTGAACTTAGCCTTGAGTTATTTTCAGCTACTGCTGCAGTTTTTTCACAGATGGCAGAAATGTAAAAATAGCAAATTCTACAGTATAAGGCCTCATGAATAGGGATGATCGAACGGTTCGGGTGGACCATCGGTTCGACCCGAACATTGGCTGTTCGAAATTCGGCCGAATTTCCAAACTTTTTGCGGTAAAAGTTCGGAAAATTCGGCCACCAGAACCGCACACAAAAAAAAGTTCTTAAAAATTGTTGTTTTGATAAAGAGACAATTATTGAAAAAATTATTGAAAAAAAAATGAGATTTCTTTGGATTTAGTATCTGGGGGGTCTAAAAAGTGTACCTGTGAAGTTTCAGCTCTGTAGCATGTCCAGAACCCGAAAAAAAACCCGAAAAAAATATCATTTTTCTTAGAATTTCAGTAGCGCAGGGATGGTGTTACCCTCCTTTCACACCTGGGCGTTTTTGTTTCAGGCGTTTATTGGGCGTTTTTTGGGCGTCTTTGGAGGCAGGCATGACATCTGAACTTCTGTATAGGGGTATATATATATATATATATATATATATATATATATATGTTTATATATGTGTATATATATATTGTAAGGGATTAGCTCGGTGGTAGGCGTATGGGTGACCCCTTTGGGGGTGCGTTTTCACAGAGATAGCCGATTAGAGGTTGAAAAACAAGACTGATTTATTCATGCAATTTACTTAACACAATTGCAAGCATCAAAACAGCCAAAATAAAATAAAAGACAAAATAAATCCTTGCCTCTGTGGGCGGCTACCTTCTCACGCTGGAACCTACCTAAGAAGTCTTTCCAACCTACTGTTGGGCCGACACTGCTGATCCTACAGCAGACACTCAAATGTCCATTTGTTTGCTTTTCACACAGCACAAACATTGTCCATTGAACATGTCCCTTTGTTTTCTTTCACACAGCACATGTTCATTTATAACAGGATCCTTTACTCTTCAGATTCTTCACATTGAACACAGTTCATTTAACAGGTCCCTTTACTCTTCACACTCTTCACATGGAACACTTTGTCTTCTCACCTTTGAGACGTCTTCACTCGTGGTTACCCTCCTTAGCTTCACATCGCTGTAGGGGGTCTTCTCCCATGCTCACCAGCTTGTCGGGAGGCACACATCCGACTGTCCCCCTCTCCCAGCCCACACGGCGACAGGCGGCAGCAGTCCTTCTCCCATG
Organism: Pelophylax lessonae; assembly: GCF_965119305.1. NCBI lineage: Eukaryota > Metazoa > Chordata > Amphibia > Anura > Ranidae > Pelophylax > Pelophylax lessonae. The sequence continues at coordinate 163,660,252 of NC_138769.1, forward strand.
CCCACACGGCGTCGGGAGGTACACGTATGTCTGTCCTCCTCTCCCAGCCTACACGGCGACAGGAGGCAGCACTCAATAGATTTTCTCTGGACAAATTATAGAGTCCTTGATCTCCTCATTCTGAACAGCTGAATGGTTTTCAACTTCCTGCTGGCTCTCTCTGCAGCCAACACCCTATAGTATCAGTGAACTTTCAAAGCAGGTGGGAATGTGTCTCCTCTCAGTGACTACATTCCCAGATTTACCTGACTTCCTGTCACAATATATATATATATATGTCTATAAATATATGTGTGTATATATATATATATATATATATATATATATATATATATATATATATATATATATATGTGTGTGTGTGTATATATATATATATATATATATATATATATATATATGCCTCCAAAGACGTCCAAAAAACGCCCAATAAACGCTTGAAACAAAAACGCTCAGGTGTGAAAGGAGGGTAACACCATCTCTGCGCTACTGAAATTCTAAGAAAAATTATCTTTTTTTTCTGGTTCTGGACATGCTACAGAGCTGAAACTTCACAGGTACACATTTTAGACCCCCCAGACACTAAATCCAAAGAAATCTCTCTTTTTTTTTTTTTCAGTAATTATCTCTTTATCAAAAACGACAATTTTTAAGAACTTTTTTTTTTGTGTGATTAATAGTCCCTGGGGCATGACTCAGTACCCTAGGGACTTTTTAGGGGCATTTATTGGGTTTTAGGGCTTCAAAATTGTGTTTTTTGATTCCATATATATACCCCTATACAGAAGTTCAGATGTCATGCCTGCCTCCAAAGACGCCCAAAAAAACGCTGAATAAACGCCTGAAACAAAAAAGCCCAAATTCTAAGAAAAATTATCTTTTTTTTCTGGTTCTGGACATGCTACAGAGCTGACACTTCACAGGTACACCTTTTAGACCCCCCCAGACACTAAATCCAAAGAAATCTAATTTTGTTTTTTTTTTTTCAAAAAATTTTAAATAATTGGCTCTCTATCAAAAACGACAATTTTGAAGAACTTTTTTTTGTGTGATTAATAGTCCCTGGGGCATGACCCAGAACCCTAGGCATTTATTGGGTTTTAGGAATTCAAAATGGTGTTTTTTGATTACCGAAGTTCGGGTCCCATTGATTTCATGTGCGCAATATGCGGCTTTAGGCACATTTTTTAAGCAGCATTTATCCTACCAGGAGTTCTGGAGTTCAGAGGAGCAAAAATGCTATTTGTACCTGGAACCTACGTAAATGTCCATGATGCAGGAAAGTGTTATTCTTTATGCAATATATGGCCCGCTTTTAGTGGGCTGAATGAAGAGAAAACTTGTGCTGCAGATCTTGTTATTTTTCTTTGTGATGTTATCAGTGCCAGGACAAGGTCATCTAGAGCCCAGGGTGAACATGCCAAATTGTGCCCCTCCCCAAAATGCATGAGCATTATGTGTTAGTAAAAATCCCCCCCCCCCCCAAAAAAAAAAAAAAACAATTCAAGCTCCAAACTGCATGCTTACCCCCCTAAGCATTAATTCCCCCTCCTCCCAATACAAAACTGCCCCTGCTGAAATCCCCTATCCTAGCATGAATCTATGCCCCCCCCCCCCCCCCAACCCCCCAGCTCTAATCCTCTCATTCCACATATGCCCGATTGAAAAAAATTCCCCCCCTCCTAGTTCAAATCCTTTATCCCTCAAATGTCCCCTCTGAGCACAAATACTCTCCCCCCACTCCAATCCTCTCCCTCCCAGCACAAGTTCTCCCCAGTCCCCCATCCTAGCACAAAAACCCCTCCCCCCCCCATTTCCCCTCCTAGCACAAATAGCCCCAATTATTCCTGCTAGCAAAAATCCCCCCGTCCTCGAAAACAAATCCACTCCTAGCACAAATCCCCTCCCCCCACCATATTACTTTTTCTAGCACAAACCCCCCAAAATTCCCCCTTCTAGCACAAATCTTCTTCCTTCATCCCCCCTTCAAACACAAATCCCCTCAAATTACCACTCCTAGCACACCTCCCCAAATTTCCCCTCCTAGAATAATTATGTTTCCCTGCCACCCCCTAATTCCCCCTCCTGCCAACCTCTTTGTGGTGCCCCCCTACCTCACATGATACCACAGTGCCCAGGGAAGACGTCCCTCCTGCCCACCCTTTGTCCCAGCCCTGGATGTTATGTGTGTGGAGACAGCACTTTCCTTCTCCAGGCAGAAGGAAGACAATTGTGTTCCAGCTTTAAGATTTTGACACAACATGCTCTCTGAAATCATCTGGTGGGTTTTTAATGAGATTTTGGGATTAAAGTGGGTCTAGTTTACACTTAGCTTTTTATTTCCTGGAAAGAACTGCCTATGGAAAATGGACATCAATTATTGAAATCAATTGTTTTATCAGTTCTGCCTAGAACCAATTCTTCTGAAAACCAGAACTGGTCTGAAGGCCATCCTTTGATTGTTCAGGCCTAGGAGTGACTTTCCATGCTCATTGTCCCTCAATTTAGACTGCTGTAGGTGAGCACAGGCGGGATACTGGTGGGAATTGGCTCTAAGGAAGCCGAGTGTGGCAGTTGTCCCCTGAAGCAGTTACTTTGAAACTGTCAAAACAATTAAATAATTAATTAAACCAGCAGATTTCTTGTAGATAGAGACTAACAATTAAAAGTGAACACTTTTGGCTTTTACCAAGTAGACTTCATGCATATAAATGTATTGTTTTCACTTGTCAACTACATTAAAGGGGGAATTTCAGTTGCTGCCTAGGGCAAAGTCTATACACAACCCTGATTATCGGTATTAGAAAAAAAGAACATTGTTCTGGTTACCCTCAGATTACCATATAATATTTGAATATGGTTCCTGTTCAGCTTGCTGTTTGAGTTGCAGTTGCTTTCGTAAACTATACATAAATACAGCCATCATAGACAGATTATGATCATGCACTTGTACTTTTTTTTCGAGCAATCATCCTGGTTGTATGTAATCACAAGATGCTCTTATGACAGTATGATAGCTGCAAATTTACATTCACACGTCATATGGTAAAGGTAAGACATTTGCTTCCTCCCTAAGCTCACATGGGCAGAAGACCATGGAACAGAACAGGCAAGTGTGTTGCGGTAGAGACACCCCCATCTATTGTGTGCCTTACTAGTCAATGGGGCAGTTCAGACTAGTGCATTTGCGTTGATTTGCAACATAGCACACTAGTTTTAACTTTGCATGTTGAGTTCGACATATATTACACCAGTAGAACGCACCCATTAAAGTCAACAGGACAGTCAGAGAATGACTACCAGACGTAGACGGAAATGCACATGCGCACATAATGGCTAATAGAAATGCACATGTGTGCAGAATTCTCGGCAGAATGGAAACTAGGCGTGCACATTCATATAGGAATGCGCACATGCGCATGCGCGATTGTGATCACGCACTCAATGCAGGTTGGTGCCAGATGGACTTTTTAAGGGAGCTCCTGCTCATACTCTAGTGCTGACTGGTCTTTCAGCTGTTCTCTGTTTCCTCCTATTACTTTGCTCTTTTCTCTTGTTGCTGACCCAGCTTGCCTCTGACCTGAACTTGGATTCTGCTTCTGCTCTGTTGCCAGATCCTGACCCCGGCTCCGTTCTTGACAATGTCTCTCTCCTATGACTCGGTACCTCGCTGCTCGCCTGCTGCTGACCTCAGCTATCCCTGTGACCACTCTGCTGTTCCTGGCTTGGCTCTCACATCTGGTTCAAGTGCCTATCCAGCAGTCATCTGTATCAGCTCTGCTCAACACAGTAAGATGCTGTCTCAAGCCTGCTGGGAGCTCTGACAAGCCACGCATCTGGAACCTGCAGTCTGTGCGGAGTGCCTCTTTAAATTTGGCTGGCTCTCATGCACAGCAACTGTTTCTGACCTAATGTTCTGCCAAATGAAAACAAAGAGAAGGGCGCACCAGCCTAGCGCATTATCCTCAGTGGGTTTTTATTGAAAAAATAATAATGAACTACTCACAAACATGCGATAAATTCCAGCATCTCAATTCCATAGAAAAACGTCCTTATTCTAAGTCCATGTCTCGTGTAGACAAAGGGCTAACGCGTTTCGAGGCCGTGCCTCTTCCTCAGAGTTCATTATTATTTTTTCAATAAAAACCCACTGAGGATAATGCGCTAGACTGGTGCGCCCTCCTCTTTGTTTTCATTTTGCAGTGTTTTGTCGACCACCCCGGTCGTAGAGGGCAGCAAAGCTTAGACACAGTGGATGCCAAGTGTGAGTTCCAGAATTGAGGCAGCCTGGGAACCTGGTTCTGAGCGCTGGAGCAGGGTGCTATTTTCTAATGTTCTGCCAGCCTGCTAGGGTCTGCATCTCCTAATGCAAGCACTCCTATCAACACCTGTCGGAACTTGTGTTTCTCCTGTCCCTCGGTACCCCTCTGTTCCACCTTCAGTGGGACATGGGCTGGAGGTACAAGAGAGGCCAACCTTGTCATTTCAGTCTCCGATCAGGTATGTGACAGGAACCAAACCGCAACCGCGTGTCAAATGCTGCTATGGAGGTTGCAATGTGTTATTTTAATATAAAATCTCCTTTGGGATCGAAAAACAGACATTCCGCTTGTAAACTGGCTCCAAACCACGACAAGAAAAGCGGTCCATTACACTGGATCACTTTTTCAGAGCCTGCCACCCATGTAGAAAAAGTAATTCTTTGCTGTGTTTCAGTTCATTTGGGAGTGAACATTTACTGTTCACTTTTTGTAAGTTATGTGTATAACTCTTCATCGTAAATACAAGGACTACCTGTTCCTACAAGGTGCAGCCACACCCGTCTTTACATGTGTCCCCATTCCTCTTACAACACTTCTCTGTAATTCTACTATGTGCTGACTTGGCTTAGGCCTAGTACACATGATGAGAAAATCACACAGATAATCTGATCGTTAGTTAGCTTTCTCGTAAGATAACAGAACAAACAATTTTCGTTTAATCCATACAGTATTCATCTATAAAAAAAATCGAATGACCATGACCAGGCATGCTCAGCAACGAAATAATACATTACAATACAATACAATACATTATTGCAGGAAGTTGTATTTTGTCTTATGAGAATTTTCATAACTTTGTAACCTCATTAGGCTAGAGCTTAATCCTGACACTAAAATCGCTAGTAATTAAAGCCGAGTTCCGGCCTCCAATACCACTTTGGCCCATTCGCTTGCTGAAAATCGCCTAAAAAAGAATTGGATAATCCCGATTTTTTTTTCTTTACTTACCTTGTTTTTGAAGAAAGTATACTTACCTTCCTTCCACTTCCTCCCTCTGCGGCCGTGGCCCGCACCATCTCTTCCTGCTTGCATTGACTCCTGGGAGCTGAACGTCATCGCTCCCAGGAGTCAATGCGCCTGCACCGGCCCCGCTCATCGCTTTCGGTGCAGGTGCGTAATTACCTGCTAAACAGCTTCTGGGCATGCCCAGAAGCTGTGCAGGGATGACGTGCCTGCACCGGAAGTGACGAGCAGGTCATTCTGGGACCGAAGAGGACACCGAAGAGGACACCCTGGCTTTAGCTGCCCACACCTGAGATGGCAGGGCTGGACAAGAAATTTTCAAGGTAAGTATTTCTTCTAAAAGGTAAGTGAAACCTGGGAAAGTTCAGAGGCTATCATTGCTGCAATGCACTAGCCCTGACTGTTCCCGGGGTATTTTTATCTAAAAAAAAATTTTGAGGCCGGAACTCCACTTTAAGGCTCATGCACAAGAGCAAAAAATGCGCTGTATTCAGGTGATGCGTAAATAAAAAAATTTTACAGATCTGAACACACTTGTGCTTTGGGCCCATGTACCCATCTGTGCTTAGCTGTGTAATATGATGCTGCATTCCACTTTAAAAAAAAGTAGACTCTACAACAGCCTTCCTCAACCTTTTGAACACAGAGGAACCCTTGAAATAAATTTCTGGTCTCGGGTAACCCTTGCTAAAAATTTAAAATCTACAATGTCATGACAGATTAGTGTGACAGTCATTGGGAAGAATTACCCCCTTACAGATATCTAAAAGGAACAATGGTGTCATTGGGAACTTATCTGAGAGGCAGAAATTGCCCATTCTCAAGGAATCCCTAGCAACCTCAGGAGGAACCCTAGTTGAGAAACCCTGGTCTACAATCATAATCCTGCGTATGGACTGCATTTAATGCTGTACACATGTAAAGGTTTGTGCTAACATTTACATGTATACAGTGTTTAGTGTAAATGTATGCTATTGGTCCTGAACATCAAGGACATTTGTTGGCAGGTACCACCTGCGGTCTAGCAACCAAGTATGCAGGGCAGCATGAGCTACATACGTCCTACAAACTAATGAGCCACCTGTGTCCTAACAATCAAGGATGCTAGTTTCAGGAGCCATCAGCATTCCAGCAACCAAGGACACCAGGTGACAGGGGCTTGTGACCATGGATGCTAGATGGCAGGAGCTACCTTGATCACAGCAACTGAGGATGCTAAGCGGCAGGAGCCACCAGCATTCTAAGAACCAAAATTACTAGCTAGCAGGAGCTTCCTGGATCCTAGCCACCAGGGCAGTGGTCGGCAACCGGTGGTCCATGGACCACTTATGGGCCTTTAGAAAATTTTTGTGGTCCCAGGGGTTCTGCCACAAATCAACATTGTGGTGGATGTATACCGCCAAATGTTGTTTCCAGTGTTGTTCTCAATGTGCGCTGGCAGTCAATACTGTCAGCACTCATTGATACTCAACACCTCCTCTGTAGTTCTGGCTCCTTTGAACTCAGAGGGAGGCGCAGGGAGTAGTGCAGAGAGCAGGGGTGTAGAAGGAGGGAACATCCAATGGCAGACTGTGGGAGCATGGAGCTCGAGCACATGGCTGGATAAGGAGGTGAGATCCAATGGTGAGTCTGTGTAAGGCAGCAGTGTGATGTAGAGTACTATGGGGGGCAGAGAGACGGAGCATTGTGTGTGTAAGGCAGCAGTGTGATCCAGGGGGAGGGGGGGAGAGAGCCGGAGCATTGTGTGTGTAAGGCAGCAGTGTGATCCAGGGGGAGGGGGGGAGAGAGCCGGAGCATTGTGTGTATAAGGCAGCAGTGTGATCCAGGGGGAGGGGCAGAGAGCCGGAGCATTGTGTGTATAAGGCAGCAGTGTGATCCAGGGGGAGGGGGGCAGAGAGCCGAGGCATTGTTTGTATAAGGCCGCAGTGTGAACCAAGGGGAGGGAGGAGAGAGCCGAAGCATTATGTGTATAAGCAAGCAGTGTAATTCAGAGTGGGCGGGGAGCCGGAACATTGTGTGTATAAAGCAGCAGTGTGATCAAGGGGGAGGGGGGTAGAGAGCTGGAGCTTTGTGTGTATAAGGCAGCAGTGTGATGCAGAGTGCGGGGGGAGACAGAGCATTGTGTAGGGTGGCACAGTGGTGTAGTGGTTAGCACATTCACCTAGCAGCAAGAGGGTCGCTGGTTCGAATCCCAACCACGACACTACCTGCCTGGAGTTTGCATGTTCTCCCTGTGCCTGCGTGGGTTTCCTCTGGGTACTCCAGTTTCCTCCCACACTCCAAAGACATGCTGGTAGGTTAGTTGGATCCTGTATAAAAAATAAAAAAAAATTGGCCCTACTATGTATGTGAGTTAGGGACCTTAGATTGTAAGCTCCTTGAGGGCAGGGACTGATGTGAATGTGTAATGTATATGTAAAGCGCTGCGTAAATTGACAGCGCTATATAAGAACCTGAAATGAATAAAATAAATTGTGTGTATAAGGCAGCAGAGTAATCAAGGGGAGGGGTGCAGGAATCCGCAGCATTGTGTGTATAAGGCATGTAAAATTTGTGTTAGTGGTCTGCAGGATTCAAAATTGTGAGTTTAGTGGTTTGTGAAGTCCAAAAAGGACTTCCCACTTCACTAGGGTATTAGGCACCAGGAGCTGCGTTCTAGAAACTAAGAAGGCTGAGTGGCAGAGACACCTGGGTCCTAGCGTCCAAGTTGTTAGGTGGCATGGGCCCTGATGACCAAGGGCACTGAGCTATGTCCCAGCAAATAGGATACTTTGAGGCTGTACACTGTACGCATGTAGCAATAGCAAATGATTATGTAACAAATGGCTCTATAAGGAGTAAGCTACACAATAGTATACCTTCCAACTTTTTAAGATGGGAATAAGGGACACCTATTAGGAACTTTATGGCAAAGAACACACCCCCTGCCATGCTCCCTTAAAGGAGAATTATACCAAAAAAAGTATTAATAAAACCTGCACGTGCTTTTTTAAACATGACTATATACAGTATACTCCTTTATATTGGCTTTTGAGATTTACAAATGCAGCAATTTAGAAATTAGATGAAAAGTTTAGCACTGTGAAACACTTTTTGAAAGATAAATAGTGCATTTTATATTCAACCATAATATATACATACTGCATAGACATTCATCGACAGATGCAAAAATTACGGATTTTACAAACTGTTCATAAATTTACTGACAGTTGGCAACCCTGAACTATATGGCCTCATGTACACTGGACATTTTTAAGTTTTTCAGCATTTTTCCGCTTTTTTGCAATACCGTTTTTCTGCGTTTTTTTAACATTAGAGCTTTTAGCAAGAAAACACAAGCTATGGGATAGCCGGTTAGCCACGTTTTACAGTGTTTACCGGTGTTAGAGCATTTTTATAGCTCCAAACTCCTCTCAAAACCCACTAGTTCTGTTTTTTTTTTCCATGGACACATAGGATAACATGCTGGGGAGTTACCTGGCTGTAGAAAAAAAACGCCAGAAGCCAAAAACAGTAGCTGTAAAAACATTCAATGTGCATAAGGCCTAAAGATCAGACCAAAATGAGGGACAAATGAGGAGGGACAGAAGGACTTTGTTCCGAATCAGGGAAAGTCCCTCAAGATCAGGAATAGTTGGGAGCTTTTCAGAAGCTACACGTTATTTTTGTACTATCTGGTAGTGATCACACAAGATTGGAGCATTGTGCGATCATAAGAGATTAAAGTAGAACTATGGGCAAAACCTTTTTTTTCATTTTGGACAGAATAAGGGAAGGTTTTAACCCCTGTCAGACTTTTTTTTTCGCCATCTGTGCTCTATTGCGGAGAATTCCCTTCACTTCCTGTCCCATAGCCAAACAGAAAGTGAGAGGAAATCCCTGCAAATTAAGGGAATTCCTTGGGGACCCCCAGGTCACCAGAACTAGTGTCCCCATTAGAAGGTTTCCCTGCTATTAATTTTCTGGGAGCAACCCAAAATTTGGGATTTTCTTTTACTTTCACTTTCAATGATAAAAGTAAACAGGATAAATAGAAAGAGTGAATCTCCTTAACAGAGGCACAGACAGCAATTAAAATTGATAGGGGGTTCTAATCCCTCTCCACTCTATCCAAAACTGGAAAAAAAATGTTGTCTTTAGTTATACTTTAATTACCACACCCATACCTCCCAACTTTTTGAGATGGGAATGAGGGACACCTATTAGCAAAAGTATGTAGGCATTGGACATACACCCTGCCACGCCCACTTAAAGGAGAATTATACAAAAAAATAATGACCCACAAGTACTTTACTTTACCACAACTATTCCTTTTTAATGGCTTTTTAAATTTACAAATGCAGCAATTTACAAATAAGGTGAAATGATTACGACTGGGAAACACTTTTTGAAAAATAAAACGTGCATTTTATATACACCTATATAGATCAGACCAAAATGAGGGACAAATGAGGAGGGACAGTTCCTCCCAATCAGGGACAGTTGGGAGCTTTGAATCACTACTACATGCTACTTGTGTATCTTTCTCCATAGGGAGTCATTTGTTCCATTTGTATGGTGATCATTTCCTACGCCCAACAACAGAGAAAAACAAAACCAGTGTAGCTCTTGCTGAAGAGGTGACAGCCAGGAAAGGGTTAAATCTCTTAGTAGAAAGGGAATTAAGTCACCCATGAAGTTTAGCCCTGCAGGTTATTTTGCATAAAAACAGATCGTCTCCTGTCTTGTCTTTATAGTATTTCACAAGAAAAACAAATTCCGGCTCTGTGCAAATAAGGTAGAAAACACTTGGGATCCACTTGTTTAACTTTAAATAGATATAAAATCTACATACAGAACTGATGGAGTCATAAAAGCAACTGCACTGAAAAATGTTTAATCAAACATGACAGCCATATGGAAACATTAAAGAGAGGGCCGCAGAAGCCCAACTACTCCTCTCCCCTTTTTCATCAGTTTGTTGAACTCTTATGAGTTAGGTAAATACACTGAAATAAATTGACAGTACGTGATATATTGCAGGAATCCCACTCAGGCAAACACACTTGGTCTAAGAGCTAAAAGGTGTGGCGTAACTACCGGCGCAACAATCTCTCTGCTTTACTTATAATTGTTTAATCGTGAGTTGAACCGACAGGTGTAGTGTTGAGCGAACACGGACTGTATTATTCGTGTTCGTACCGAATAATTGGATTTTTTGTACCCGAACACGGACACGGACACTTTACTGTATGTTCGGGTAAAAATCCGTGTTCGGTCGTTTTATTTCCGGGTTTTGCATGCTTTGGCGCTCTTTTCATGGCGGGCTTTCAACAGCCAATCAACAATCGTTTAACTGGTGTGCCTTAAGCCATCCCAGCCATGCCTGCAAATGTCTCAGTAGCTGTGATTGGCCGTCTGAAGCATGTGACCAAGTCTTTATAAGTTCGAGGCAGCCGCAGCGGCGTCATTATGCTGCTTAGATTCAGGGACAGAGCACACATCAACGTGCTGGCTGCTGATTAGGGAAAGATAGGCAGGAAAAAACCATTTGTGTCCGGATAGAATTGAGGGACAGGTCGGAGTGTTTAGGCAGGGCGAGTTGTAGGCATTTTAGGGATAGAGTCTGCTGAATTATAGGGTCAGTGTCTTCTACAAACTACAATCGATATTGCTGTGTGGGGGGTGGGGTCTGCACTCAATCCTGATCTACGATCTCTTCTCAATCCTGTTAGGGACAGAGTCTGCTGAATTTTAGGGAAACTGTGTTCTACAAACTACAATCGATATTGCTGTGTGGTGTGGGATTGGAGATAGGCAGGTGTCAGTGATCCACATCCATTTTTTTGTGTGTGAGCTGCAGTGAACACAATCTTTTTGGGCTGCAGTGAACACAATCTTTTTGGGGTGCAGTGAACACAATCTTTTTGGGCTGCAGTGAACACAATCTTTTTGGGCTGCAGTGAACACAATCTTTTTGGGGTGCAGTGAACAAAATCTTTTTGGGGTGCAGTGAACACAATCTTTTTGGGCTGCAGTGAACACAATCTTTTTGGGCTGCAGTGAACACAATCTTTTTGGGCTGCAGTGAACACAATCTTTTTGGGCTGCAGTGAACACAATCTTTTTGGGGTGCAGTGAACAAAATCTTTTTGGGGTGCAGTGAACACAATCCTTTTTGGTGTGCAGTGAACACAATCTTTGTGGGGTGCAGTGAACAAAATCCTTTGTGGGGTGCAGTGAACACAATCTTTTTGGGGTGCAGTGAACAAAATCCTTTTTGGGGTGCAGTGAACAACATCCTTTTTGGGGTGCAGTGAACACAATCTTTTTGGGGTGCAGTGAACAAAATCCTTTGTGGGGTGCAGTGAACACAATCTTTTTGGGGTGCAGTGAACACAATCTTTTTGGGGTGGAGTGAATAACATCCTTTTTGGGGTGCAGTGAACAAAATCCTTTTTGGGGTGCAGTGAACAAAATCATTTTTGGGGTGCAGTGAACACAATCTTTTTGGGGTGCAGTGAACACAATCTTTGTGGGGTGCAGTGAACACAATATTTTTGGGGTGGAGTGAACAACATCCTTTTTGGGGTGCAGTGAACAACATCCTTTTTGGGGTGCAGTGAACACAATCTTTTTGGGGTGCAGTGAACACAATCTTTGTGGGGTACAGTGAACAGAATCTTTGTGGGGTGCAGTGAACACAATCTTTGGGGGGTACAGTGAACACAATCTTTGTGAGGTGCAGTGAACACAATCTTTGTGGGGTGCAGTGAACACAATCATTGTGGGGTGCAGTGAACTCAATCTTTGTGGGGTACAGTGAACACAATCTCATACTTCTGAAGGTTTGAGGGTGCTGCCTGTTCCATACTCCCCCTACTCCTCATCTAGCCTTTTAGGGGTACAAACAATAGTAATTGGGGCCTAGTGTGGTTGTGTACGTGTGATATACATACACTTTTTTGGGATCATATTTTCTATTCCGCTATTTAATCAAAAACCTTTGGGGATCAGTTAAATTGGGGGATAGTCTGTGTTGGTACGTGTGAGAGAGATCCACCTTTCCAAGTTGTTGGGGTTCATCTCATACTTCTGAAGGTTTGAGGGTGCTGCCTGTTCCATACTCCCCCTACTCCTAGCCTTTTAGGGGTACAAACAATAGTAATTGGGGCCTAGTGTGGTTGTGTACGTGTGATATACATACACTTTTTTGGGATCATATTTTCTATTCCGCTATTTAATCAAAAACCTTTGGGGATCAGTTAAATTGGGGGATAGTCTGTGTTGGTACGTGTGAGAGAGATCCACCTTTCCAAGTTGTTGGGGTTCATCTCATACTTCTGAAGGTTTGAGGGTGCTGCCTGTTCCATACTCCCCCTACTCCTAGCCTTTTAGGGGTACAAACAATAGTAATTGGGGCCTAGTGTGGTTGTGTACGTGTGATATACATACACTTTTTTGGGATCATATTTTCTATTCCGCTATTTGATCAAAAACCTTTGGGGATCAGTTAAATTGGGGGATAGTCTGTGTTGGTACGTGTGAGAGAGATCCACCTTTCCAAGTTGTTGGGGTTCATCTCATACTTCTGAAGGTTTGAGGGTGCTGCCTGTTCCATACTCCCCCTACTCCTAGCCTTTTAGGGGTACAAACAATAGTAATTGGGGCCTAGTGTGGTTGTGTACGTGTGATATACATACACTTTTTTGGGATCATATTTTCTATTCCGCTATTTAATCAAAAACCTTTGGGGATCAGTTAAATTGGGGGATAGTCTGTGTTGGTACGTGTGAGAGAGATCCACCTTTCCAAGTTGTTGGGGTTCATCTCATACTTCTGAAGGTTTGAGGGTGCTGCCTGTTCCATACTCCCCCTACTCCTAGCCTTTTAGGGGTACAAACAATAGTAATTGGGGCCTAGTGTGGTTGTGTACGTGTGATATACATACACTTTTTTGGGATCATATTTTCTATTCCGCTATTTAATCAAAAACCTTTGGGGATCAGTTAAATTGGGGGATAGTCTGTGTTGGTACGTGTGAGAGAGATCCACCTTTCCAAGTTGTTGGGGTTCATCTCATACTTCTGAAGGTTTGAGGGTGCTGCCTGTTCCATACTCCCCCTACTCCTCATCTAGCCTTTTAGGGGTACAAACAATAGTAATTGGGGCCTAGTGTGGTTGTGTACGTGTGATATACATACACTTTTTTGGGATCATATTTTCTATTCCGCTATTTAATCAAAAACCTTTGGGGATCAGTTAAATTGGGGGATAGTCTGTGTTGGTACGTGTGAGAGAGATCCACCTTTCCAAGTTGTTGGGGTTCATCTCATACTTCTGAAGGTTTGAGGGTGCTGCCTGTTCCATACTCCCCCTACTCCTCATCTAGCCTTTTAGGGGTACAAACAATAGTAATTGGGGCCTAGTGTGGTTGTGTACGTGTGATATACATACACTTTTTTGGGATCATATTTTCTATTCCGCTATTTAATCAAAAACCTTTGGGGATCAGTTAAATTGGGGGATAGTCTGTGTTGGTACGTGTGAGAGAGATCCACCTTTCCAAGTTGTTGGGGTTCATCTCATACTTCTGAAGGTTTGAGGGTGCTGCCTGTTCCATACTCCCCCTACTCCTCATCTAGCCTTTTAGGGGTACAAACAATAGTAATTGGGGCCTAGTGTGGTTGTGTACGTGTGATATACATACACTTTTTTGGGATCATATTTTCTATTCCGCTATTTAATCAAAAACCTTTGGGGATCAGTTAAATTGGGGGATAGTCTGTGTTGGTACGTGTGAGAGAGATCCACCTTTCCAAGTTGTTGGGGTTCATCTCATACTTCTGAAGGTTTGAGGGTGCTGCCTGTTCCATACTCCCCCTACTCCTAGCCTTTTAGGGGTACAAACAATAGTAATTGGGGCCTAGTGTGGTTGTGTACGTGTGATATACATACACTTTTTTGGGATCATATTTTCTATTCCGCTATTTAATCAAAAACCTTTGGGGATCAGTTAAATTGGGGGATAGTCTGTGTTGGTACGTGTGAGAGAGATCCACCTTTCCAAGTTGTTGGGGTTCATCTCATACTTCTGAAGGTTTGAGGGTGCTGCCTGTTCCATACTCCCCCTACTCCTAGCCTTTTAGGGGTACAAACAATAGTAATTGGGGCCTAGTGTGGTTGTGTACGTGTGATATACATACACTTTTTTGGGATCATATTTTCTATTCCGCTATTTAATCAAAAACCTTTGGGGATCAGTTAAATTGGGGGATAGTCTGTGTTGGTACGTGTGAGAGAGATCCACCTTTCCAAGTTGTTGGGGTTCATCTCATACTTCTGAAGGTTTGAGGGTGCTGCCTGTTCCATACTCCCCCTACTCCTAGCCTTTTAGGGGTACAAACAATAGTAATTGGGGCCTAGTGTGGTTGTGTACGTGTGATATACATACACTTTTTTGGGATCATATTTTCTATTCCGCTATTTAATCAAAAACCTTTGGGGATCAGTTAAATTGGGGGATAGTCTGTGTTGGTACGTGTGAGAGAGATCCACCTTTCCAAGTTGTTGGGGTTCATCTCATACTTCTGAAGGTTTGAGGGTGCTGCCTGTTCCATACTCCCCCTACTCCTAGCCTTTTAGGGGTACAAACAATAGTAATTGGGGCCTAGTGTGGTTGTGTACGTGTGATATACATACACTTTTTTGGGATCATATTTTCTATTCCGCTATTTAATCAAAAACCTTTGGGGATCAGTTAAATTGGGGGATAGTCTGTGTTGGTACGTGTGAGAGAGATCCACCTTTCCAAGTTGTTGGGGTTCATCTCATACTTCTGAAGGTTTGAGGGTGCTGCCTGTTCCATACTCCCCCTACTCCTAGCCTTTTAGGGGTACAAACAATAGTAATTCGGGCCTAGTGTGGTTGTGTACGTGTGATATACATACACTTTTTTGGGATCATATTTTCTATTCCGCTATTTAATCAAAAACCTTTGGGGATCAGTTAAATTGGGGGATAGTCTGTGTTGGTACGTGTGAGAGAGATCCACCTTTCCAAGTTGTTGGGGTTCATCTCATACTTCTGAAGGTTTGAGGGTGCTGCCTGTTCCATACTCCCCCTACTCCTAGCCTTTTAGGGGTACAAACAATAGTAATTGGGGCCTAGTGTGGTTGTGTACGTGTGATATACATACACTTTTTTGGGATCATATTTTCTATTCCGCTATTTAATCAAAAACCTTTGGGGATCAGTTAAATTGGGGGATAGTCTGTGTTGGTACGTGTGAGAGAGATCCACCTTTCCAAGTTGTTGGGGTTCATCTCATACTTCTGAAGGTTTGAGGGTGCTGCCTGTTCCATACTCCCCCTACTCCTAGCCTTTTAGGGGTACAAACAATAGTAATTGGGGCCTAGTGTGGTTGTGTACGTGTGATATACATACACTTTTTTGGGATCATATTTTCTATTCCGCTATTTAATCAAAAACCTTTGGGGATCAGTTAAATTGGGGGATAGTCTGTGTTGGTACGTGTGAGAGAGATCCACCTTTCCAAGTTGTTGGGGTTCATCTCATACTTCTGAAGGTTTGAGGGTGCTGCCTGTTCCATACTCCCCCTACTCCTAGCCTTTTAGGGGTACAAACAATAGTAATTGGGGCCTAGTGTGGTTGTGTACGTGTGATATACATACACTTTTTTGGGATCATATTTTCTATTCCGCTATTTAATCAAAAACCTTTGGGGATCAGTTAAATTGGGGGATAGTCTGTGTTGGTACGTGTGAGAGAGATCCACCTTTCCAAGTTGTTGGGGTTCATCTCATACTTCTGAAGGTTTGAGGGTGCTGCCTGTTCCATACTCCCCCTACTCCTCATCTAGCCTTTTAGGGGTACAAACAATAGTAATTGGGGCCTAGTGTGGTTGTGTACGTGTGATATACATACACTTTTTTGGGATCATATTTTCTATTCCGCTATTTAATCAAAAACCTTTGGGGATCAGTTAAATTGGGGGATAGTCTGTGTTGGTACGTGTGAGAGAGATCCACCTTTCCAAGTTGTTGGGGTTCATCTCATACTTCTGAAGGTTTGAGGGTGCTGCCTGTTCCATACTCCCCCTACTCCTCATCTAGCCTTTTAGGGGTACAAACAATAGTAATTGGGGCCTAGTGTGGTTGTGTACGTGTGATATACATACACTTTTTTGGGATCATATTTTCTATTCCGCTATTTAATCAAAAACCTTTGGGGATCAGTTAAATTGGGGGATAGTCTGTGTTGGTACGTGTGAGAGAGATCCACCTTTCCAAGTTGTTGGGGTTCATCTCATACTTCTGAAGGTTTGAGGGTGCTGCCTGTTCCATACTCCCCCTACTCCTAGCCTTTTAGGGGTACAAACAATAGTAATTGGGGCCTAGTGTGGTTGTGTACGTGTGATATACATACACTTTTTTGGGATCATATTTTCTATTCCGCTATTTAATCAAAAACCTTTGGGGATCAGTTAAATTGGGGGATAGTCTGTGTTGGTACGTGTGAGAGAGATCCACCTTTCCAAGTTGTTGGGGTTCATCTCATACTTCTGAAGGTTTGAGGGTGCTGCCTGTTCCATACTCCCCCTACTCCTCATCTAGCCTTTTAGGGGTACAAACAATAGTAATTGGGGCCTAGTGTGGTTGTGTACGTGCGAGATACATACACTTTTTTTGATCATATTTCCTATTCCGCTATTCAATAAAAACCTTTGAGGATCAATTGAATTGCGGGATAGTCTGTGTCGGTACGTGTGAGAGAGATCCACCTTTCCAAGTTGTTGGGGTTCATCTCATACTTCTGAAGGTTTGAGGGTGCTGCCTGTTCCATACTCCCCCTACTCCTCATCTAGCCTTTTAGGGGTACAAACAATAGTAATTGGGGCCTAGTGTGGTTGTGTACGTGTGATATACATACACTTTTTTTGGATCATATTTTCTATTCCGCTATTTAATCAAAAACCTTTGGGGATCAGTTAAATTGGGGGATAGTCTGTGTTGGTACGTGTGAGAGAGATCCACCTTTCCAAGTTGTTGGGGTTCATCTCATACTTCTGAAGGTTTGAGGGTGCTGCCTGTTCCATACCCCCCCTACTCCTCATCTAGCCTTTTAGGGGTACAAACAATAGTAATTGGGGCCTAGTGTGGTTGTGTACGTGCGAGATACATACACTTTTATTGATCATATTTCCTATTCCGCTATTCAATAAAAACCTTTGAGGATCAATTGAATTGCGGGATAGTCTGTGTCGGTACGTGTGAGAGAGATCCACCTTTCCAAGTTGTTGGGGTTCATCTCATACTTCTGAAGGTTTGAGGGTGTTGCCTGTTCCATACTCCCCCTACTCCTCATCTAGCCTTTTAGGGGTACAAACAATAGTAATTGGGGCCTAGTGTGGTTGTGTACGTGCGAGATACATACACTTTTTTTGATCATATTTCCTATTCCGCTATTCAATAAAAACCTTTGAGGATCAATTGAATTGCGGGCTAGTCTGTGTCGGTACGTGTGAGAGAGATCCACCTTTCCAAGTTGTTGGGGTTCATCTCATACTTCTGAAGGTTTGAGGGTGCTGCCTGTTCCATACTCCCCCTACTCCTCATCTAGCCTTTTAGGGGTACAAACAATAGTAATTGGGGCCTAGTGTGGTTGTGTACGTGTGATATACATACACTTTTTTTGGATCATATTTTCTATTCCGCTATTTAATCAAAAACCTTTGGGGATCAGTTAAATTGGGGGATAGTCTGTGTTGGTACGTGTGAGAGAGATCCACCTTTCCAAGTTGTTGGGGTTCATCTCATACTTCTGAAGGTTTGAGGGTGCTGCCTGTTCCATACCCCCCCTACTCCTCATCTAGCCTTTTAGGGGTACAAACAATAGTAATTGGGGCCTAGTGTGGTTGTGTACGTGCGAGATACATACACTTTTTTTGATCATATTTCCTATTCCGCTATTCAATAAAAACCTTTGAGGATCAATTGAATTGCGGGATAGTCTGTGTCGGTACGTGTGAGAGAGATCCACCTTTCCAAGTTGTTGGGGTTCATCTCATACTTCTGAAGGTTTGAGGGTGCTGCCTGTTCCATACCCCCCCTACTCCTCATCTAGCCTTTTAGGGGTACAAACAATAGTAATTGGGGCCTAGTGTGGTTGTGTACGTGCGAGATACATACACTTTTTTTGATCATATTTCCTATTCCGCTATTCAATAAAAACCTTTGAGGATCAATTGAATTGCGGGATAGTCTGTGTCGGTACGTGTGAGAGAGATCCACCTTTCCAAGTTGTTGGGGTTCATCTCATACTTCTGAAGGTTTGAGGGTGCTGCCTGTTCCATACTCCCCCTACTCCTCATCTAGCCTTTTAGGGGTACAAACAATAGTAATTGGGGCCTAGTGTGGTTGTGTACGTGTGATATACATACACTTTTTTTGGATCATATTTTCTATTCCGCTATTCAATAAAAACCTTTCTAGGGCAAGATCTTAAATTACAGAAATATGAGGAGACCGTCAAATAAGGGCCGTGGCCTGGGTCGTGGTGCTGCTGGTAGAGCTCCTGTTGCAAGGAGAGGACATGGTCGATCTGTGCCAGCTACACGCACAAGTGAAACACCTTCCTCAAGTGTGAGTAGGCGACAGAACCTGCATCAGTATTTGGTAGGGCATCAAACGCCCCTAGAAGTGATGAGGCCAGAACAAGTTGAGGCGATAGTAGATTGGTTTGCTGCTGACAGTGCCTCCAGTTCCTTCACATTGTCTCCCACCCAGTCTACTGCAGAAAGGTCAGAGTTGGCACCTGCAGCCAATGTCCAACCGTCTTTCACCTCACCCCCTTGCAAATCAGGCCAGCAGTCTGAGCCCCAAGCCATACAGCAGTCTCTTATTCTTTTTGAGGACTCTGTCAGCAGGGTTTCCCAGGGCCATCCACCTAGCCCTGCCCCAGAAGTGGAAGAGATTGAGTGCAGCGATGCCCAACCACTTATTTCTCAAGATGAGTACATGCAAGGATCATCGCAGCACGTCTCCGATGATGACGAAACGCAGGTGCCAACTGCTGCGGCGTTCAGCATTGTGGAGACCGACAAGGAGGGCAGGGGTGAAGACTGGGTGGAAGATGATGTGGAGGACGATGAGGTCCTCGACCCCACATGGAATGAACGTCATGCAGGTGACCTGAGTAGTTTGGAGGAAGAGGCGGTGGTCGCACAGAGCCACCAGCACAGCAGAAGAGGGAGCAGGGTGCAGAAGCGGAGCGGCCGTGCCCTAGACACTACGCCCGCTACTGCCCAACGCAGCAAGGGAACGAGCGCACCAAAGTCAGCTCAAAGGAGTTCTCTAGCGTGGAAGTTCTTTAGAAAATGTGCTGATGACAGGACACGAGTGGTTTGCACCCTGTGCAATCAGAGCTTGAAGCGAGGCATGAACCTTCTCAACCTGAGCACAACCTGCATGATCAGGCATCTAAGTGCAAAGCACGAGCTGCAGTGGAGTACACACCTTCAAAACCAAGAAACGTCTCTGGCTCATCCTGCTTCCTCTTCTGCTGCAGTCTCGGCCGCTCCAGCCACATCTGTAGTGATACCGGCACCTGCCACCCCGCAAACAGACGATCTGTCAGCAACACCACCACCTGGGTCACCAACAACCATCTCCACAATGTCCCGTGGAAGCGTTCAGCTTTCCATCTCCCAAACACTTGAGAGGAAGAGGAAGTACCCCCCTACCCACCCGCGATCCCTGGCCCTGAATGCCAGCATTTCAAAATTATTGGCCTTTGAAATGCTGTCATTCCGTCTGGTGGAGACGCACAGTTTTAAAAACCTTATGTCGGTGGCTGTCCCACAGTACGTCGTGCCCAGCCGCCACTACTTTTCCAGGCAAGCCATCCCTTCCCTGCACAACCAAGTGGGGGAAAATATCAGGTGTGCACTGCGCAACGCCATCTGTGCCAAGGTCCACCTAACTACGGATACGTGGACCAGTAAGCACGGTCAGGGGCGTTATATCTCCCTAACGGCACACTGGGTAAATGCAGTGGCGGATGGGCCTGAGGCGGATAGCAATTTGGCGCATGTCCTTCCACCACCGAGGATTGCAGGGCGCTTCAGTTTGCCTCCTGTTCGTAACTCCTCCTACTCCGCTTCCTCATCCTCTACCGCCTCCTCATCCGGACAGCGTAACACCTTCACCACCAACTTCAGCACGGCCAGGGGTAAACGACAGCAGGCAGTTTTACAACTTGCCTGTTTGGGGGACAAACCACACACCGCGCAGGAGTTGTGGAGGAGCATGGAACAGCAGACAAATGAGTGGTTGCTGCCAGCGAGCCTCAAGCCCGGCCTGGTGGTGTGTGATAACGGGCGAAATCTCATAGCAGCTCTGGGCCTAGCCGGTTTGACGCACATCCCTTGCCTGGCGCATGTGCTGAATTTGGTGGTGCAGAGGTTCCTTAAAAACTACCCCGATATGTCAGAGCTGCTGCAGAAAGTGCGGGCCGTTTGTGCGCACTTTCGGCGTTCTCACCCTGCTGCTGCTCGCCTGGCAGCGCTGCAGCGTAACTTCGGCCTTCCCGCTCACCGCCTCATATGTGACGTGCCCACAAGGTGGAACTCCACCTTGCACATGCTGGAAAGACTGTGCGAGCAGCAGCAGGCCATAGTGGAGTTTCAGCTGCAGCACGCACGCGTGAGTCGCTCTGCGGAACAGCACCACTTCACCACCAATAACTGGGCCTCCATGCGAGACCTGTGTGCCTTGTTGCGCTGTTTTGAGTACTCCACCAACATGGCCAGTGGCAATGACGCCGTTCTCAGCTTAACTATCCCACTTCTATGCCTCCTTGAAAAAACAATTCGGGCGATGATGGAAGAGGATGTGGCACAGGATGAGGAGGAGGAGGAGGATGAAGAGGTAACATTTCCAAGGCTTTCAGGGCAGTCATTCGCAAGGGGCTCCGAGGGTGGGTTCCTGCACACGCAAACGCCAGGGACGCAATTGTCCAGCAGGGGCACAGTTCTGGAGGATGAGGAGGATGAGGAGGAGGAGGAGCTGGAGGAGGAGATGGAACCATGTTCACAGCAGGGTGGCACCCAGGCCAGCTCATGGCCATCACTGGTGCGTGGCTGGGGGGATACAGAGGACACGGACGATACACCTCCCACAGAGGACAGCCTTTCGTCGCCTCTGGGCAGCCTGGCACACATGAGCGATTACATGCTGCAGTGTCTCCACAACGACCGCCGAGTTGCCCACATTCTAACTTGTGCTGATTACTGGGTGGCCACGCTGCTGGATCCCCGTTACAAGGACAACGTACCGTCCTTAATTCACTCACTGGAGCGCGATCGCAAGATGCGCGAGTACAAGCGCACGCTGGTAGACGCCATGCTGCTGGCATTCCCATCTGACAGCGGGGCCACAGTGGAAGCACAAGGCAGAGGAGGAGGAGGAGGAGGTCGCCAACGCAACCAGGGCACCGCCAGCACCTCAGAAGGCAGGGTTAGCATGGCCGAAATGTGGAAAAGCTTTGTCAGCACGCCACAACAAACAGCAGCACCAGCAGCTCAGATGGAACGTCTTAGCAGGAGGCAGCATTTTACCAACATGGTGGAGCAGTATGTGTGCACACGCCTACATGTAGTGAATGACGGGTCTGCCCCCTTCAACTTCTGGGTCTCCAAATTGGGCACATGGCCTGAGCTTGCCCTTTACGCCTTGGAGGTGCTGGCGTGCCCTGCAGCCAGTGTATTATCTGAACGGGTATTTAGCACGGCTGGGGGCGTTATAACAGACAAGCGCAGCCGCCTGTCCAGAGACAATGTGGACAAGCTCACGTTCATTAAAATGAACCAGGCATGGATCCCACGGGACTTTTCCGTACCTTATGCAGAATAGCAATGGATACCGACCTTACCCACCCATTGTTCCATTTTTGCTCTTTCTCACTCTTTTGGGGTGTACCCTCATTTAAAATTTTTGAAAAGAAGCAGTGTTGGCTACCTCGTCCTCCTCCTCAGGGCCAGATTAATGTAGGGGCTATTGGAGCTGCAGCTCCAGGCCCCTACCTTTTATATAGGCCCCGGGTTGGCCATATTCGCTGTTACCGCTCTTCTGTCACTTGTAAACACAGAAGTCTGGCTTCTATGCTCGCTTCCCCAGGCAGCACCCTCAGAACCTCCCCACACAGCGTGAAGGCCGGACAAGGAGGGACAGTTGGCGATGCATGGATGTGTTTATGGGCTTCAGAGACAGCATCCCATGTTGAATTAGGCATGCATGGCTGCACCCTTCCTCCTCTGGGTGCATGGCAAGGCACGGCCCTTAAGGCCCTTCAAAATCCTCAGCACCAAGCCCATGATGCTGTTAATCCGGCCCTGGTCCTCCTCCACCGCCGCTTCCACCTACACCGCCCATAGGTGTGCGCAGCCTATTGCATTAAGGTGTGCACCCCAAAGTTGAAATACACATGCATGTGTTTGCCAGCAGGGAGAGTAATGTATCGGGGCCATGTACCTGTAGGCAAGGAGAAATAGAGCAGAGCAGGTCCCAGGGAGATCTTTCCCATCTCCTCACTGGCAATGCTATGTGCCCTAGGTGATTAGGGTGTGCCCAGGCACACCCAGCACACCCTGTGCGCACGCCTATGTCACCGCCACATCCACCACCACCTCAACCTCCCTCCTACTCCATATGGGCCTCGTCCTTCAGAGATGAAGAAGAACATTGTTTTATTTTTCTGTTTTTTTTTTGTTGTTTTAAGTTATTTCCCTATCCACATTTGTTTGCAGAGCACTTGCCATGCTCTTAATTACGTTTTGCTGCCATTTGCAGCACTCTAGCCCTTTCCTTTGGTGTTTTAGAGCCATTTTAGTGCCTTAAAGTTCGGGTCCCCATTGACTTCAATGGGGTTCGGTGTCCGGGAAAAGTTCGGTAAAAGTCCGGGACACGGACCCGGACTTTTTTTTAAAGTTCGGCCGAACCCGTCGAACACGGACATCTAGGTGTTCGCTCAACCCTAGACAGGTGTCTTCATCCCTCACCCTTTACCTTACAATTGAATGTTTTAACTTCAGCCGTACTGGTTAAATGTGTCTGCGTCCATTTGTTCGTTTTTTTTTGTACATTTGGTTGAATTAGGTACAAGGTCGCACGGGACGCTTTCTCTGCCATTGTGCCCTTGCTGGCCATCACGTGCATACCTGTGCCTTTAACCACTTGCCGACCGCCGCAAGTACATATACTGCGGCGGTCAGCCCCGGCCGGGCAAAGTGACGTACCGGTGCTTCACTAGCCTGTCACTCGCTTGTGAGCCAATAGCGGGCGAGCGCGCGCCCGATGAGGCGCGCGCCCGCCCCGGCTCATTCCCTAACAAGTCAGTGCGTGTGACCGGTGGACCCGATGTCCGCCGGTCACTCGCGATCATTCGCCGGGAAGGGAGAAAGGCAGGCGGCTAATGTAAACAAGCCGCCTGTCATTCTCCCCTGTGTAAAAATTGAGATCAGACGGTTCTACTATGTAGGACCGTTGATCTCTGTTCTTACACCAGTAGCCATGTCCAATCACAGTTAGAAACATGCTCCTAGGACACACTTAACCCCTCCCTCTCCAATACAGTTAACTCCTTCCCTGCCAGTGTCATTTTTACAGCAACAGTGCATATGTATAGCACTGATTACTGCAGTAATGTCACTGGTAACCCCAAAAGTGTCAAAAATGTCAGTCAAGTGTCCGATCTGTCCGCCGCAATGTGTCGCAGTCCCGCAAAAAAATCGCAGATCGCCGCCATTACTCGTTAAAAAAAAAAAACAACAAAAATGACAAAAATCTTTCCCTATGTTAGTAAACGCGATAACTTTTGCGCAAACCAATCAAAAAACGCTTTTTGCAATTTTTTTTACCAAACATATGTATATAAAACAAATTGGCCAAAAATGTTAAAAAAATTTGATTTTTACTTTTTTTTTTGGGAATTTCATATAAAAAAATGTGAAATATATTGTTATTTTTGCAAAATTGACGCTCTTTTTTTGTTTATAGCGCAGGATCAAAAAATCGCACAGGTGATCAAATAACACCAAAAGAAAGCTCTGTTTGTGGGAAAAAAAGGACGTCAAATTTGTTTACAGGTACAGCGTCGCACGACTGCGCAATTGTCCGTTAAAGTCACGCAGTGCCGAATCGCAAAATACCCCCTGGTCAGGAAGGGGGTAAAATCTTCCGGGGCTTAAGTGGTTAAGGAATAGGGGGCTAGCTCCAGGCACACTTGCCCTTAATCTATCCTACTGCTATATGTGCTCCAACTTAGGAGACTCTGGAAATGTATAGAGTTAAGAATGCAGTTTACAGAGGACCCTTGACGTGGGCACTGCAGCTTACGCATATATTTGCTAAAGCGTGCCTCTGTTCTTACCGTAAATTGTTAGACAGGGTCAATTTGGTTGTTTTGCACGCTGGCCGGTAAGTGTGCTGGGAACGCTTTTCTTTGTTGTGATGTGCATTGTCCTTGCACATGGACCGTACTGCAATGGCTGGTTAAAGGTTGGGGTGGTTGCCATTTTTTTGTGCATCTTTTCGTCTGTCCTCTTCAGACACTGGCTACTAGTACAAAACACCAGTCCCTTAAAACTTCAAATCTTCACAGTGAAGTAGTACTCACACAAAGCAAACAGGACTGGCAAAGTACAATATGTGCCTATTGCATATATAGTTTTTTTTTTTTGCTTAATGTTACAGGAAAGTTGGAGATTTTGAGAGAGTACTATTTAGTCACCTCACTATTTAATAATCTTCCGGAGCAATAAGGGGGGTTTTAGAAAGCAAAGGAGATAATAGGAAAAGAGGTGGAGCAGGCATAACTCAAATATTGCATCTTCCCTCCCTACCAGTACAGGCCCCCCTTCCAGTACAGATCTCCACCCTCCCCACCAGTACAGATGCCCTTCCAGTACTGACCTAGGGTTTCCACCTCATCCCTTTAAACCAGGACACACATTAGTTACACCGGATCTGTGGCTTATTAAGGTGGTAATTAAATTCACTTGCTGCCTTATGTGCAATAAATCAGCCTCAGAACCTGTGCAATTAATATGTGTCCTGGATTAAAGGGATGAGATGGCAACCCTATATTGACCTCCTACCTCCCTACTAGTAAAGACCCTCCTCCCCAGTATAGATCCAGTACAGCCTCCCTCCCTCCCCACCATTGCAGACCCCCCCCCCCCACATCACCACCACCAATACTGACACCTGCTACCTCGTGTAAAGGGGCTAAGTATTGCAAAGGTTCTGCCCTCGTACTCCCCCTGTATTGCCCCATTCCTTCTCACCAGTACAGACCTCCTCCCTTCCCTTCAGTGCAGAATCCCCCTCCAGTACAGACCTCCTCCCTCCCCTTCAGTGCAGAATCCCCCTCCAGTACAGACCTCCTCCCTTCCCTTCAGTGCAGAATCCCCCTCCAGTACAGACCTCCTCCCTTCCCTTCAGTGCAGAATCCCCCTCCAGTACAGACCTCCTCCCTTCCCTTCAGTGCAGAATCCCCCTCCAGTACAGACCTCCTCCCTTCCCTTCAGTGCAGAATCCCCCTCCAGTACAGATCTCCTCCCTCCAGTACAGAGTCTCCCTCCAACACAGACCCCTTCCTACCCACTAGAATAGAATAGAAGTACAGACTAGTGTATTCCGACAGCGGAATCCTGCTGTCTAAATACAATAGCACAGTAGGGAGAAATCCATTTCACTTGTGTGAAAAAGAAAAATGTCATCTATGGCCAGTTTTACTGACTGAATCATCAGGTGAAAATAAAGGAAAAAGCCTAAAAAAGGAAATGAATGCAGCCGCCACATCTGAAGACTGGTAAACTGCAATACAATATATTTTTTGTTTTTTGGTTTAATACAGTTTTTAATCAAAATGGACACAAAGAGAGAGGGATGACCTAAATTTCCTCTTTTCCACAAGACGGTGGGGAACCTACTAACACTTTGCCAGGCTCCAAGAAACATAAAGCCTGCCATAGACGGTTAGAATCTCACCCGGTTCACCAGGAACTGGTCGAGATTCAAACCATGTATAGGCAGGCTGAATGTACTCAAGTTTATTAGTCGAACAACTTGGGTACAACCAGCCTTTCAGATTTAACGTGCAATTTTTGCTGTTGTAGCCGCTAGCAATAATCACTGTATATGTTGTTTGGTACCTCAAGCCAAGGGAGTGGGGTGTGGGACTTTTATGGCAGGTAATTGATAATATCACATATAATCATAGAATATTTACTGAAAATGAAGAGAGATATTTACATAAAGTTCATATTTACAAAATATATGTATTCTTTGTGCTGGGTTAGAGACCCAGGGTGAGTACGTAAAAAAGAGATGAACGAAAATGTGACATGTGTCATTTGTAACAATGTTGGAATAATTTGTCTTTCCATGCTTGTGGCTTGGAATTTTTTGGAGATGATTCCTGATGCGTATGCTACGCGTTTCGGCTTATAAAAAGCCTTTATCAAGGATTATACGTCTTAATCACCGTTTCTGTTACAGTAAATGTATAGTAAGTTGCTTATTCATTTTGATACACCTTGGATAAACCGTTGGTATATCACATTAAAAATATATACATACATCTTTTGTTTTCAGTCCATGTACAGCTAAGTTGCCCTCTTAAAGCAGCGAGAACCTTAGGGGTGCGTCCAATGATGTAAGTCTGAGTATTTATTCAGAGATTTAGATGAGTATATATTGGAAATAGGGGAACCAGTGATATAAATATTATGTAGTTAAAGAACTTACAATCTTGCTGGTTCACAGTAGAACAGCCTAGGTATCTCGGCAGTGGATGGATGGCTGGATACTTACGTCCCCTCAGCCTGTAAGGCTTGTAAATTGGAGGGGAGGAATTTTATGAAGGAGGGGGTATGTCCAATAATCACTGTATTCCCCCGGAGGGGATGACTCCCCCCC
This sequence comes from Pelophylax lessonae, assembly GCF_965119305.1. Taxonomy (NCBI): domain Eukaryota; kingdom Metazoa; phylum Chordata; class Amphibia; order Anura; family Ranidae; genus Pelophylax; species Pelophylax lessonae. The sequence continues at coordinate 163,687,517 of NC_138769.1, forward strand.
CCCCCTTCGCCAGGAGAAGGGAGGGATTCCCCCTTCAACGCTGACTGTGTTGATGGGGAAATCGAGCGATAGAAGGAAGGAAGGAAAATCGCTCCGTATATGGCCAGCTTTAGGACTGTAGTTACCATAATGACACACATAGACCAATGCCCAAGACAGCATCATGACTTTGAAATGAACAAACTATGATAATACCTTTCTTTATTTTCTTTCCATCTTCTGTCCTTCTGTGGACTTTGGCAGCTAAATTCAGCAAAACAGCAAAGGAAGGATAAGGGGATTCAAAAGAATGTTGAGAGTCATCAAAAAGCTCTTTAGAGTTCATCAAATGTTTGGTTTGGCGGTCTGTACAGTTGTCTGTAGCTCTGTATATAGAACAGTCCTCAATCTGCCTCTAGAAGAAAATTCTAGCAGTCATTTTACTAAGGTAATCATATGAAACAGAGGGGCTATCATGTTTAGAAGGCTATTAGCATTCAGATAAGAGGGGCAGTGCAATGTCTGTATACAGCCCTGCATTCTCCCTTACCCTAGACACACTGAAACGGCGAGTCTCTGTGACCATTGTTTTTATTGCTTGGGTGTAAGTGGAACCTGTACAAAGGTAAACCTGGCGAACATCACACATAACTGTTCTTATTATTATAATTCATGGTTTCCAAATATACAGTATATTTAAACATAATCTCACTTGTGGCTGAATTTCTTAACTATTGCTGTGCAACACCAGAAAGGTTGTTAAAGGAGAACTCCTTTTAGTGGGTGTGAACAAACTGTAATAAGGTGAGTCTTCTGTGTAAATCTAATTGTATCCTGCTTTTAACTGAAGATTAACAATACATTTTCAAATATTTTTGAAGCCGCATTGCTATGTCAAGGCTCCTCTGAACTTGTGATGTGGATAACCAAACTGGGATATTTACTATACATACAAACATGTATAAACAGGCTTACCTTCGAGGAAGTCCCATTCTCCTGAAAGGGACAACAATACAACAGAAGGCTAAAATCACCATGTCAAGCAAGAGCCGGTTCACACTACCGCGACCAGAAAGTCGCCCCATGAAGGAGCGACTTTTTAGCTGACTTTACTTGTTTAGAGACTTGTAAGCGACTTGTAAGAGACTTGGAAGAGACTTGTGCACTACTTTGAAGAGACTTAAATGATAGGCGACTTTGTCTGTGGGGAATGCCTGGCTAATCTTTTTCTTCTTCCCGGAAAGTCTGATAACAAGTCGCTTGAAATAAGATAAGGATCCGACTTAGAGGCAACTCCCATTGAAGTCTATTGGCACAAGTCGGATAGAGGTCGCCTTGAAGTAGTACAGGAACCTTTTCTAAAGTCGGAGCGACTTCAGTAGTGCATATTAAGACGGCTCTCATTCATTTACATTGAATTTGTGATGACAAGAGACTTGGGACGACTTGAGGGCACACAAGTGTCCCAAGTCGGAGTAGTGTGAACCGGCTCTAAGAATTCCGTATGTGTCCCCACCAAATTTAATTAAACCAAATACCAGTAGACACTCAGGATATTTTATAGCTTCACAATCACTCAGAAACTTCTGCCTTGAGAGAGTGTATCAGGAAGGACATGCCAGTGTGGAAGATGGTGTTTCCGTATGAGCATCTGTACACAAGTGCAGGTTGGCTTGTACATGACCGCATTTGCAAAACACATTCTGCTATTCTTGGCACCGAGCGGATTATTTATACTGGACAGATACACATGGCCCTTACTAATCTTTCTTCAGCAGTGCCTGTTGATCTGTGATATTGAGTTCTTGATATCAAGCTGGCTTGTCCTGACCTACCATTGCTATCGACCTATACCAACCTTGGCCTACACCTTGACCATGCTTTTGCCTGCTCCTTCAACTCTAGATCTGGACGTCTAATACTGACCCCGGCTTGGAACCTGACCACACACCTGCTACTGATCTGTACCTGTTCTGCTTGCCAGTTGCTGACCTGGTCTGCCCAAGTTCGAACCAGACCTGAGCTCCTGCACCTCTTCTGCTTGCCTGTCTGCAGCTCTAATTACTACGCATCTGCCTGCTCACTAATTCTGTATTTGGTAATCAGGTCTGCTCCAGTGTCCATTCTCCTGCCTGTCATCCTCCAGAAGGAGTTCACACATCACAGACCTGACCAGTGGCTTTTATTTACCTGTACCAGCAGACAAGCAAGTCCCTTGTGCCACTCTTTGCCCTTGCACTACCTATCCATTCTATCAGGAGCCCTGGACTGGAGATGTAATAGAGGCCATCCTCATCTGGTCAGGCTCTCCTGCCAGGTACGTGACTGGGAGTCTGAACTTCTACCATATTTCTGTACCTTTAGGCTGGGTTCACACTTAATACGGATGCGGCTCACAGCAGGGGACCGGTGCGTCCCTGTTCTGCGTTGCAGGGATAAATCAGGCTCTTTGCCTGAATTTGGACCTGAAATGGAGCCAAAGAGGAACAGGACCCCCTTGCAATCCACTCCGCAGCCGCCACGGAGATGTGTGAACCGGCTTCATTGAGAGCCGCGCACACTCTTCTGTCATGCGAATTGGATGCGGGTTTCCCCACATCCAATTTACACTAGTGTGAACCCAGCCTCAAAGTATAACTAATGTTATGTATAGAATGGAGAGCAATTAGAACACCTGTTGGGTTTTGATTGTTCCCTGTGCCCCCGTTGGGGAGATTCAACATCACTATTTGTCCTGTTTACTGTTATCACTAAAAGAAAGTAAAATAAATTCCCAAATTGTGGGTTGTCACCAGAACAGGAATAGAGGGTAAATCTTCCAATGGTGACGCTAGTTCTTATGACCCTGGTGACAACTAGATATTCCCTCACTTTTCCTCTGACTTCCTGTTTTGACTATGGGGCAGGAAGTGACGAAAAATCTCTCTAATTGGATACAGATGACAAAAAAATTACACAACCCTCCTTTAGAACCCTCCTTTACTGTATCCAAAATGAAAAAAAAATTGCCGTTAGTTCTATTTTAAAGAAGATGAAGTTCTTACATAGTTCTTTACTGTTATGAAGTCATTGGAGATTTTTTGCACAATTTCATCCAGCTTCTTATTGAATCGGACTGTTTGGGGCAAAACGGATTTGCTCATCAGCTTTAATTCACTCCCAACAATCCCCAGATACATAAGTGCTCCCACACTAGGTACTACCTTCAAGGTTCTCCTTCAAGTGTAATTAAACCTAAAAACAAAAATGTGTATATATTTAAGCTTACAATTTCTTATATGTGGTGGGTTTATTGGTTTTCTTTCTTTTTTTTTTTTTTTTTTTTAGACTAAGAACATTTTCAGCAAGTACAGAAAAAAACGGTCAACCTTGCCAAAACTGCAATGTCCTTGTCAATACCCCTGAGATGAAGTAGTAGTAGAAAACAAATGTTCTTTTATAAATGACTAATCCCTATGTAATAAAGGCAGATATATTTGAAATCCATTCTGGGTGGCAACCTATAGATACAGTGGACAAATGAGCTTAGCCACCCAATGACAAGAAGTATTTTATTCACAGGATTACCATGTGGGTATAAAGAGAGAAAAGCCTGAAAAGAAGAAAACGAATGCCTCCACATCTAAGGACCGGTAAACTGCAATATATCACATCTTTGTTTTTGGGTTTAGATAAGCTTTTGTAACTCAGCTTTATCAGTCTTTTAATAGATACATTAATACATTAATAGGTACATTCAATGGAAATTAAAGCAGTATAGCCTATTTAATTTATTATTTGTTCTTCAACATATGTACACACCTGATTGACACTCCCAGCACCAGAATATATAATACTTATATACTTTAGTAATCAGTGTAAAGTAATCTCATGAGAAATCATAACTTTAGTCACAGAGCTGCCAACTTTCCAGATAAGAGTGTTTCAGGGACCTAATTGAATATAATGAATATATCATTTTATATGTATATAATAATAAGTCGAGCAATAAAATGTTTGGAAACCTAAAGTCTAGAGATTACATAGGTGTGACACCGATCTATTGTGGTGCGCCATTACATTTCTGTCTCTGACATGTAAGTAGAATTTCGAAAATTGGCACTGACTATGAAGCATTAATGACTTCCAGGTAAAACATCTCTTGTGTTAACTAAGCATGAAAATTCATTTATGACATGATTTTCATAACACTTTGCAGGTTTGTTGTACGGCTCATCAGAAACTGGCCAAAACTCATTCCGTGTATGTGTCGCCATCTTAATTCTCTGTGCTCTGAGTAACTGGGGACATGGTAGGAGTTGTCCTTTGCCTACATACGTTGTGCTAAAAGGTGTCTCTCTTTCTTCAGGTGGGAGGTATAGAAAGTATTAGTGCCTCTGTCAGGTTTTTGTTGCCGCCTTTGTCCTCCTTTGGAGGATTGCCTTTCATATCTTGTCCCAGGTATTTTCTTGAAAGAGTTTGAGAACAGTGGATTTTTATTCAAGTATGGAAACAAGTACCTTTTCTTTTACTCTAAATCATGGGTGTCCAACCTTTTGGCTTCTCTGGGCCACATTGAGTGTAGAGAATTTTTCTCGGGCCGCATAGAAAATAAATACTATTAGTTAAGGTAGATAAGTAAGGAAACACTGCTGCACCCTTCCTGTGCTTCCGCGCCCCCCCAGCACTAATTTAACACAACTAGTGGATGATACTCCCCCCCCCCCGGGCTGCCTCTGTGGCCGTGCCCCCGACTCGACTTCCTTCCTCCCCAGCAAAAAAATAAAAAATTGTCAGGGGGCAGTGGGCCGCATTGTCTGCGGTTCCGGGCCGCATGCGGCCCCCGGGCCGCAAGTTGGACATGCCTGCTCTAAATAGTAATATGGTCATCCTGGTATGTGGCCTATCAATACATGTGTAGTGTGACAACTAAAGCTCATGTCTGGCCAAATTTTGTCACCAGCACTTCCTACTCACCCACTCCCACCCATTCACATGATTTAGAAAAAAACTCCAAAAACAGAAACATAGAAACATAGAAACATAGAATGTGTCGGCAGATAAGAACCATTTGGCCCATCTAGTCTGCCCAATATATCTGAATCCTATGAATAGTCCCTGGCCCTATCTTATATGAAGGATAGCCTTATGCCTATCCCATGCAACAGGTTTTCACACATCTGATAAACACCATTTGTGTCCCTTGCTGGTACCTCTTTCAGATGTGAAGACTTGTGATCCAGCTTTATAATGTCCAATTTAATTTGCCATGAAAACTACAACAAAAACTCTAATCCTCTGACAGGTGGTTTATTTTCTTTACCCATTCAAAATAGTCCCGCAAACACTAGTGTTTATCTAACCAAGGTGTACTCAACCCGAGCTCTTTGATGTGGCCCACGACTTCATGCTCTGGGATGGTGGGTCGACAAGCCCAGATCGTGGACAATGGGTTGCCAACCTGCTATCTAAGAGCATCAGAGTGCATGAAGCCCAAGCCAGCAGCAGAGGAAGTAAATGGCTACAGAGGGAGAAGGAGCCGCATAAGCCAATGCTTCCCCTGTAGCGCCAGCTCCTGTTCTAGGCGGAGGGATGCCAAGTGAACCTTGCCTGGGACATTTCTAGCAGCCTGGAGAGCAATGCCAGCAGAAGCTGGAAGAGGAAAAGGTCATTGTATTAAATATCACATACACAGCACTTTTGCAATGGGCATATTAACACTAGCATTAGCTGCTAGCAATAATTGCATGCAAAATTCAGTTCCTGCTGAACCTGCCGAGTTTCGAACCATCATGGCTGGCCTTACTTCAGTGTAAAGTAAGGCCAGCCATAGATGGTTTGATTCATGTGTGGGCTGAATGTACTAAGTTGAACGATTGATCAACTTGGGGACAACCAGCTTGCCAAATTTTGTATGCGCTTATTGTTGGCAGCTAGTATAGCCACTAGCAATATTCATTGTCTTCTCCAGGCATGGATGACTTCCCCCATACCCCTGTTGGGAGAATTTAATGGCTCGGAGAGAGGGATTTTGTCTGTGTTGATGAGAGAATCGAGCCAGTGGTTGCAGGAAAGAGAATCACTCCATGTATTAGCTGGTTTACACATGCATGTTAAAGTGATTGTAAAGTCTTGTTTTTTTTTTTTTTTTTTTTTTAATAACAAACATGTTATACTTACCTGGTCTATTGCAGTGGATTTGCACAGAGCAGCCCAAATCCTCCTCTTCTCGGGTCTCTATTTGCAGCTCCTGGCTCCTCCCTTTGGTTGAGTGCCCCCACAGCAAGCAGCTTGCTATGGGGGCACCCGAGCCGAGCTGCAGCTCCGCCTGTCCATTCAGACACAGAGCTGCTGTTCAGACCCGCCCCCTGTCTCTCCTGATTGGCTGACTGACTTTGACAGCCGCTGGAGCCAATGGCGCCGCTGCTGTGTCTCAGCCAATCAGAATAAGCGGATAGAATGCATTAAGATAAAACAACTTTCTGACTTTACAACTCCTTTAACATTTTACTAGATTCCTCCATCTATGCTAAAAAATATCAATGGACAAATCTGCAATGTTGCTTATTGTATTCCAACAGCTGTCAGAATACCCGAAGAGTGTCTAAATGGATGAAGGTACTGTTCAGCTGTAAATTTTTCACCCGGCTCCTTCAGGAAAATTAGATTGAAAAACCAGGTTGAGAATGAGGTTCTGACAGCCGGCCATCTACAGTACCAAGAATTAGCCATAATTTGATATGTGTATGGCCAGCTTAAAGTGACACTAAATTCTGGTTTAGGACTTTGGAGTCAGGCATGACATCTGAACATGTGTATAGGGGGTATATATACACACCCATGTATGTATATATACACCTAGACATATATAGGTGTGAAAGGAGCAGAAAACACTACTTGCGCTAATGAAATAATTAACACCAATATAGTTACGCTCCTATCACACCTATATATGTCTAAGTGTAAAATACATATAAGTGTGTGTGTATATATACCACTATACACAAGTTCAGATGTTTTGCCTGCCTCCAAAGAACCCAAAAAAATGCCCAAAAAAACGCTAGCGCCAAAAAAAAACGCCCAGGTGTGTTTTTGCAGGCATGTTTTGGGGGTTTTTGGAGGCAGGCAAAACATCTGAACTTGTGTATAGTGGTATATATACACACATACTTATATGTATTTTACACTTAGACATATATAGGTGTGATAGGAGCGGAGCCATATTAGTTTAAATGATTTCATTAGCGCAAGCATATATTTCTGCTACTATCACACCTATATATTTCTACGTGCATATATACATATAAATATGTGTGTATATATACCCGTATACACAAGTTCAGATGTTTTGCCTGGCTCCAAAGAACCCAAAAAAATGCCCAAAAAAACGCTAGCGCCAAAAAAAAAAAAAACGCCCAGGTGTGTTGTTGCAGGCATTTTTTGGGGGTTTTTGGAGGCAGGCAAAACATCTGAACTTGTGTATAGTGATATATATACACACATACTTATATGTATTTTACACTTAGACATATATAGGTGTTATAGGAGCGGAGCCATATTAGTGTAAATGATTTCATTAGTGCAAGCATATATTTCTGCTACTATCACACCTATATATGTCTAGGTGTATATATACATATAAGTATGTGTGTATATATACCCGTATACACAAGTTCAGATGTTTTGCCTGCCTCCAAAAACCCCAAAAAAATGCCTGCAACAACACACCTGGGCGTTCTTTTTTGGCACTAGCGTTTATTTGGGCATTTTTTTGGGTTCTTTGGAGGCAGGCAAAACATCTGAACTTCTGTATACGGGTATATATACACACATACTTATATGTATATATACACCTAGACATATATAGGTGTGATAGTAGCAGAAATATATGCTTGCACTAATGAAATCATTTACACTAATATGGCTCCGCTCCTATAACACCTATATATGTCTAAGTGTAAAATACATATAAGTATGTGTGTATATATACCACTATACACAAGTTCAGATGTTTTGCCTGCCTCCAAAAACCCCAAAAAAATGCCTGCAACAACACACCTGGGCATTTTTTTTTTTTTTTGGCGCTAGCGTTTTTTTGGGCATTTTTTTGGGTTCTTTGGAGGCAGGCAAAACATCTGAACTTGTGTATAGTGGTATATATACACACACACTTATATGTATTTTACACTTAGACATATATAGGTGTGATAGGAGCGTAACTATATTGGTGTTAATTATTTCATTAGCGCAAGTAGTGTTTTCTGCTCCTTTCACACCTATATATGTCTAGGTGTATATATACATACATGGGTGTGTATATATACCCCCTATACACATGTTCAGATGTCATGCCTGACTCCAAACATGTGCTCAAAAAATCCCTATAGACGCCTGCAGCCAAAAAGCAAGCTGACGGGTGAGAAGCCATATCCCTGCAGCGAAAGTGACTTCAGAGAAACTAGCTTTTCTCTATAGCGGTCACCCTGATATGGAAGGGTTTGGTCACCCTGCCATAGCAGTCAGTGTCAGTTCACCCTACACTACATTACAGTCACCCTGGCACTTAACATTTTCCCTACAGAAACTAAATTTTTGCATCTAACTAAAGTGTAAAAGAGCACTCAAACTACACTAGATATCCCTTTCCTCACACTAATAAATGCTAAATGACACTTTTGAAGCCAATTTAACAGAACTGCTTCCATTCTCTTCCATGTCCCTGTATTACAATGCTAGGAATTTGCCAGGGCTATCTTATATACTGGGGGGCGTATTCACTAATGATTGGTCTAGGGACCCCCTAGTCACTCCAATCACATTCCTAGCATTCTCCTGCCCCCTCAATTGGCTTTTGCTAATGGTTCTGGTCCAATCATGGGCTTTTAAAGCCCATTTCCTGTCCCATTGCATTTTGGTCGGTTCTGGTTGCCGAATTCCGAAGTTCTAAATTCGGCCGAACCTCGAACAGCCAATGTTCGGGTCGAACCGATGGTCGACCCGAACCGTTCGATCATCCCTAGTCACCTTCTCTTTCTTGCTCCCTAGATAAACTTGGGACTTTAGACTATGGGATTTGTTGAGCAGTTAGAGCAGTGCACATGACCAAAACTAACATGCTCTGCTCATTCCAAACAAACTAAAGTTCGGAGGAAAAGAAGAGCTTCAAAATATTACAGAGGACATAACAAGGAGGAAGGAAAACACAGTGTGAAATGGTTTCATGAAAAATAAATTATAGGGCCATTAAATAGTGCATGTGCATGGATTATTCTTGGAAAATAAAGTGATATTAAATTCTTGGCTTTTTTTATTTAAAAGAGAAGTATGGGGTTTGTTTTTTTTCCCCATTTATACTTACCTAGGTGGATGCAGCATGGATCTGATGCTGCCTCTGTACCTCAGGCACCTCTGCACTGAGAACCGAGCGATTGAACATCGCCGATCACTCGGTTTTGACAGCTCCCTGAGCAGCGAGCTGCTGACTGTCAGTCACCAATCTCTGCTCTGCCCACTTCTCTCTCATTGGATCGCTGAGCTGTGGAGGGGCGAGGAGTGGCCGACTCAGGCTCTCAGTGGCTCGCTGAGAGGTTGAGCCGGGTGTTGGTCCATGCACCTGGCGGATCCCGACTCCATGGTCAGACTTCAGCCCACTCTCTGTTAAAAAACAAGTCATAGGAGTTCAGAGCAAACTGCACCCCTGTGATCCATAGGAGATGTACAGCCAAAAAAGCTTTGGTTGTACATCTCCTTTAAAAATAACAAATATGTTATACTTACCTGCTCTGTGTAGTGGTTTTGCACAGAGCAGCCCAGATCCTCCTTTTCTCGGTCCCTCACCGGCACTCCTGGGCCCTCCCTTCTGCCACATGCCTCCACAGCAACCAACTTGCTATTGGGGCACCCAAGCCGAGCCTTTGCTCTGTGTCTCCATTCAGGCATGGAGCTGTGGCTTGGCCCTGCCCCCTCTCTCCTTATTGGCTCACTGACTTTGATTGATAGCAGCGGGAATCAATGGCACCCGCTGCCGTCTCAGCAAATAAGGAGGAAGAGTCCCGTCAGACAGCTGAGGCTCTCCTGCAACATTGCAGGATCCAGATGGGGCTCAGGTAGGTATTAGGGGGCTGAGGCGGGGGCTGCTGCACATAGAATGCATTAGGATAAAAAAACATTTCTGCCTTTAGAACCACTATAAGTATATAATTTAGTGTCGCTTTAAGGAGCTTATTTTTAAATGTTTTCACGCATGTTTCTAATTAGATTCAATTGAAAAAAATGTATGAGTCCTGGGTGAAAGTTGTATGAGTGTTGTGTGAAATCATAAATAGACCTTGTTCTTCGATATTAACTGCTAGAACATGACTTAACATGCACTATAATTATCTAAAAAGACCCAATTTTCAGCATACTAAAATCCTGCTATTTGCACTGCCTCTGCCTCTATTGTAAAAACAGAAACAGCAGCCACAAATATGGAAGTCATCAACCATGGGGATGCAATGTGTCACCATGAGTCATTCACAAGCTCCCTAATTCTCCTACCAGTCAGATCATTCCAATTGTGGGAATAAATCCCTACGCATGACACATAATTAGCGGATGATGTGTTTCAGTTTTATAGTATACCTTGATATGTTATTTATGTTTTTTTTCTAAAGCACCTGATATTTTCCTTTATGTAATAGAGAAGGGAGGGTAAACGCACCGGCCTTCGGATTACTCTTCTGCTGACACGCACCTCTCCCTTACAAAACCGGAATGACTGCTCTAGACGTTGGAAACGTGTCATTCTTGTGCTGTGGCCAGCCTGAAAATTCCTGTGCAAAATATTTTCTTTCAAAATTAGCCAATAGAAGGACTCCATTTCTTTACTATTGGACCTTTTAAAAGAGGGACAGTACAGACCAAAAATGGTCAGCCCCCGGAATATTTTCCTTCATTCCTTACATGGTTAGAAAAAAAACACCTATTCATCTGGTTTTCAGTGAAGTCTTTCCTGTAGATGTCACATTTTCGTATGCCGCCCACGCACAAAAAGGGACTAGATTTGCATGCAATGACATTTTATTGTATACTGAAGCAAACACTGTTTCAGGTTATGTCTGGTCACATTTACAGAACTAGCTTTTCATTTAAAGGAACAAAAAAACCCAATATGGTTTATATGAAAGAACCACAAAGAAATTAGTATAATGTTAGGAGAAGTTACCAATATTCCCCTTTTCTGATGAAGGCTGATCAGTGGTGGTTACCTATGTGTCATACTAGAAAAACAATAATGGCCTTGCAAAGAAACAATGCATTTAAAGGCTTTATCCATTTGTGTCTGGTAATGTTTCTGAGGTGTGTTTGTGAAACAATCTGAAAAGGTTTTATAATAGAACTTCCGTTTTTTGTTTTTTGTTTTATGGCTAAGAGTAGGGTGGGGAAAAATTAGAACCTCTGTTAGTTTTGTATTGCTACCTGTGTCCCTATCTGTCCCTTTATGAAAAAAGTTCTGATTTGAATCCTAAAGCCTAGTACACATGGGCCAAATGTCGGGTGGCATCAGCCGGTTCAATAGAAACCGTCCGACATTTGGCCCATGTGCGGCAGCTGGTCCGACAGACTGTCTGTGGAAGAGTCATGACCGAAAAAGGTCTTCCAACCGGCTTCCAATCAAAGCTCTTGGCCAATGACTGAAAGCGCTGACCGGCGCGTTCTGGCAGGGGGGGCGTCCCCCTGTCAGAACACAATAGCACAGCAGGGGAGATCGCTGTACTAACATCGGATTGTTAGTACCTGAGCTGTCAGGTTTTTTTGTTCAACCCAACTAGTAGTGTGTAAGAGTAATCAGTGTAATCAGGGCCGTCTTTAGTATTGATTGGACCCTGGGTAAATATTTTCTTGGGCCCTACCAAATACACTTATCAACTATTTGTGGGCAGTGTGGGCACAAGGGGCTGCTGCTTTGGGATCCACAACAATGGCTAGGCCCGGGGCAGCTGTCCCTTGTGCCCTGTGTTAAAGACAGCCCTGAGTGTAATCAAATCTTTTGAAACACATTTTTAAAGCCCAACTACGGCAAAATGTCAACTTATCTGTTTGCAGTGAATCTACACCCACATTCTAATGTTTAATAACTCTCTTTATCTAGGGAAGAAGAGAAACTTACCTACTTTTACTTACCTGATCTTTGGCTCCCCTGTCAGGTGGCTCTGTCCCATGATGTGGTGGTAGCCTGTCCCTTGGCATCATCATGTCCAATGGTTCACTCTTGATGATGTCAGAACCCATAGGTGTGCACAGCCTATTGCATTAGGGTGTGCACCCCAAAGCTCAAACATATTTGCGTGTGTGTGTGCATTGGTATATATACTGACGGTGTCAGCAGAGCAATCGACTGTGTTAGTAGGGCAGAGATTGGTGTCGGTAGAGCAGTGGACGGTGTCAGAAGTTTTTATTTTTATTATTTTTTTACAATTATTTTTAGGAGCCCCGTTAGGGGGCTTTGGTAAAATATCAGGGGTCCAAACAAGGGGAATCTGCACCACACAGGATGATTAGGGTGTGCCCAGGCACCCCTGGCACACCCTGTGCGCATGTCTATGTCAGAACCCTAGACTGCTAAAACATAGGGGAGAAGAAACTGCGGAGACCAGTATAGCTGTAGGGAGGAACAGAGGATCAGGTGAGTAAATCTTTTTTTTATAGTTACCTAGACCTGGTTAAAGTGGGTCTTAACATCATTTACCTTAATGCATTTCTTGTATTAAGGCAAAAAATGCTTAGGCATCAGCATCCACCCCCCCCCCCCCCTTTCACCTTCCTGAGCCTTCAGGCTGTGCACATCTGCAGCGCTTCTCTCCCCACACTTCCAGGTCTTGCTGGCTTTGCTGGGTCACTGGCTCCCAGTGCCGTCACTCAAAGCCAGTGATGAGGGAGCTGGGGGGGTTGAGGTTGGGGCGGGCCTGAGTCCTGCCGTCTGTGTCAATGGGCGCTGCAACGGGGCTCGGCAGTGCTTCCCATGGGGGCACTGGATGAAGAGGAGGGGCCAGGAGCGCCAGCCGGGGACCTGAGAAAAGGAAGGTTTGCGGCCGTTGTGTGCAATTCTATTGCACAGAGCAGGTAAGTATAGACATGTTTGTTATTTATTTATTATTTTTTTCATTTTAACTTTACAATCACTTTAAGGTGTTGTTAGCTACTTCCCGGGGCGACCTCCGAGATCGCGGTGCGAGCAGCGCGCCGCGACCTCGGAGCGGCCGCCACGGACTTCATAACATTGAAGTCTATGGCGGTCGCCTCCTGGTCGCCCCAAAGAAGCTCCGGACCCTTTTTCTAGGTCGAAGCGACTTGTGTCGCTCCTATTAGAACGGGTCCGCAGCTTCCCTATGGGAGGCGACCTGCGGCAACCTGTGAGGCGACCAGGTCGCCTCACAGGTCGCCCTAGTGTGAACCGAGGCTCACCCCAACACTTCATATTCCTGATATATGCCTGCTGTACCATGTACTTGTATGAGAAAGTATCCTGTTCTCTTTGTATTGCTTCCATTGTGTGATATACCTGCTATTCTTGCCAGTCTCTCTGCTTTCCTATTAAAAACTGACCACACTAAGCAGGAGAGCACATCGTAGTCAGTTCTCTAGCTATGCTGGGAACTTAACTTGCTCTCCTCCAATGATCAGACTTGTCCTGACACGCCACCGCTGCACAGCCATGCACTGGAAAGCTTAGTGTGTTGCTGCTTCTCCTTCCCCCAGCTCTTATGCAGCTGAGAGCAGAGGAATTTGATTGCTTAAAAAAGGAAAAAAGGTATTTATAATATTTTTTTTTTATATCTCTATGAACATTTTGTTGCCTTTCGTTTCTATGTTAAACTGAATGGGTTGTTGTCCAGGGTGACAATTGATTAAAGCAAATTACCCTTGCAGTGTAGGCACAGCCTCACTGCAAAAGATATATTTTTAGTTGCCCAGAGTTGGGCCCTAAAGCGTAACTCCACCTTTGTTGAGAAAAAAACATTCCCCTCTGGGTGATCTATGTACATTGCAAGGATTGTAACAACTTTTGTTGCAGATTCTTACCTTTTGTTATTCTAAAGAAATCCCTGTTTGTTCCTCTGTGCTGAGCTGGTCTAATGGGAGTGGCTTCATAATTAATCAGCTGTGCAGCTGCAGAGCACTAATGAGCAAATCAGCTGGGTCTGCTTCCCTTTGGATGTGTTCCTATTGGGAGAATGTCACCAAAGATGACATTTTTGTTGCAGGGGATGCCTGAAATCTGACTTGTATCTTAGTGCAGACTTCTGGAAAAATCAGTGAGCCAATCACACAAGCAGGAAATTATGGCTAGGGGGGTGCAGTACACATCCTGCGTACAAAACAGCTCCATATTGCATTGCATTTTCAGAAAATACAGCGGCTGCAGATTAAAAAGGAAAGGTCATTTTTAATAACTTTAAATTACAACATGACTTGTGTCGCAATTGTATACACTACGTTATTTTTTGTTTATTTTGCTATTTTTTTTCAGCACAAAAGTGGAGTTTCCATTTAAAGTTCTTTTAGCATGGAATTAATCAACTAAGGGCTCCTTCACACGGGCGTTCCTTTTTTTTTTGCCCGATCAGGTCCTTTTTTTTTTTTTGGAACGGACACTGATGACACTTGTGTCATCCGGTCCGTATGTCCGTTTTTCATCCCATCCGTTTGCGGATGAAAAACTGACATAATGTATCTCTATGTAAATACGGATGTCTGCGGATGACACCACTGACATCCGTTTTTGCTTCCGTTCCGTTTTTTGAAAGGAAGAAAAAATAGGGTTCTCCTCCATTCAAAAAAACTGAACTGAACTGAACTGACAAAAAACGGATGTCAGAGGATGGTCATCCGATGACATCCGTATTTACATAGAGATACATTATGTCCGTTTTTCATCCGCAAACGGATGGGATGAAAAACGGACATACGGAACGCCCGTGTGAAAGAGCCCTAAAAGAGTAGAAATTTGTCACTTTCATTAATTAAAAAAGCAACGCAATCATTTAAGTCTTCCAATCATACATGTTTTGTGGGTGTATAATGTAGGGTGACCAGACGTCCCCAGTTTCCAGGGACAGTCATCGGATTGAGGACACTTTCTGTCCCCAGTTTTGTCCCCGGATTCAGGGCTAGATTAATGTAGACAGGGCATCCCAGATGCAGACGCCCCCTGCTGTACAATCTGACTGCCGCTTCTGCTGCTGCTCAATGGAGGAGAGGCAGAGCCAGAAATTGACTGTGTGGATGGTTGCGAACTGGAGATGAGTAGATGGGGGGGTCTGTTTGTACACAGGCGAGGGCAGTGGGGGAGCAGGGGTTAGAGCTGATGCAGCTGTATGGAGAGATGGAGAGTTTAGCTGTTGTGGGGGAGGGGCTAAGAGGTGGCTGCAGAGATAATCTGTGAGAGAAGGGTGCAGAAGTGAGCTATGGATGTGGGGGCAGAAGTGTCCTCTGTGCATAGCAAACCTCTGAACCCTGTACTCTATGTCTAACACCCTCCTGTATAATATGTAGTCCTGTGCGCAGCGCTCTGTGTATTATGTAGTCTTGTGCTCAGCGCTTTGTGTATTTCGCAGTCCTGTGCCCCGTACTCTGTGTATTATATCATCCTGTGCCCAGCGCTCTGTGTATTATGCAGTCCTGTGCCCATTGCTTTGTGTATTATGTAGTCCTGTACCCAGCGCTCTGTGTATTATGTAGTCTTGTGCTCATCGCTCTGTGTATTTTGCAGTCCTGTGTCCAGCACTCTGTGTATTATATTGTCCTCTGCCCAGCACTCTGTGTATTATATTGTCTTGTGCCCAGCACTCTGTGTATTATATCGTCCTGTGCCCAGCGCTCTGTGTATTATGCAGTCCTGTGCCCATTGCTCTGTGTATTATGTAGTCCTGTGTCCAGTGCTCTGTGTATTATGCAGTCCTGTGCCCAGCGCTCTGTGTATTATGCAGTCCTGTGCCCATTGCTCTGTGTATTATGTAGTCCTGTACCTAGTGCTCTGTGTATTATGTAGCCCTGTGCCCAGCGATCTGTGTATTATGTAGCCCTGTGCCCAGCACTCTGTGTATTATGCAGTCCTGTACCCAGCATAGATATATATATATATATATATATATATATATATATATATATATATATATATATATATATATATATTCATTTTAAAAATCTAGTCACCTTAAATTAGTGAGAATAGAAAATTGGAGGTGCTGCACACAAGAACCAGTCAGGTTCTCCGCTTTTATCTTCCAATGAAAGAATGAAAGGTTGCAGTTTATTGGCTGTTATAGACAACAGTCTGCTTTAGGGATTGACTGTCACCAGGCTATAGACATTCAAACATTTACATATTCTTAACAAACAATAAATTAGCTTGAAAACAAGCCCTCACTGACCCCTGTAGCTGTAGGAACTGTAGAGAAATGAACTCTCAAAGTTCCCAACAGACATAACAGTTTATTCACTGTAGGCCTCATTCACACTGACGTTTCGAAGGACAAGCAAAGTTTGGACTACAAACTCTTCATATCCATTGCTGAGAGGTGGGGGAGGATTTGTAGTTTAGCTCATAGGATGTGACAAGGACACTGTGTTTCTGGCAAGATGAACAGGTATTTTCTCTACTTACAGAAAATGTACTTAGCCTTAAAAAGAAAACAAATGCAGCCACCACATCCAAGGACTGCTAAACTGCAATATATTGCATTTAGATACATTGTAATTTACTCATTTGCACTCACTTTATGCATCAGCCCTCTTGCTAGGGTTTGCCAAGGTTTTAAGGCTGTGCTGAAAAGAGAAGTCTGCCGAGTAAAGGCAATAGTTAGAATGAGGTCTACAGCATCAGAATGGCAATTGCCAAAATACTTGCAACTTCTTTTTTTCATGAGCAGCTTCATGAATCCTTTTGTCATGTATTGAACTATTCTGCTCAATACACTCTTTTATCCAGGGACGGCCCTACCATGGGTCCCGCTGGGTCCATTGGACCCAGGCAGCACTTTGAGAGGGGCAGCAAATTGACACCTATGTTTTTTTTTTTCCAACAGTTCAGTGTGTCATTCAGGGGTGGACTGAGCTGGGGGGCAGGGTGACAACGGCCCCCCAGGCCACTCCTCTGCCCTGTAAAAAGGCCACCTTGCTGCCCTCAACACACATATTCATAGTTGCTGGGCGTGAGGGTGCTCCCACACAGTCTAACACCGGCTGCTACACTCTCGAGCACACACCAAGAGCTCAGGTGTTTGCTGCCAGGGGCGTGGTACCCGCAGGATACAGAGAGCAATGAAAGATCCCTTCCCTACTGGCTCTGCAAGCAGCCCATATTCGGGCGCAACCTGCGAGGCTTGCATTTCTATTGGGTGGAACTGGAAGAGGGGGTGCCGCCAGCCTCGCACCCAGCCCGCCTTCTTCTGCTCTGGTGAACGTGTGAGGCTACCCTAGCCCGCCCCTATACTACCCTAGCCCAGTGGCATATCATCCATGGGTGCAACGTGTTTACTACACACAGGCCCTTTGTGCTGACATACACTGCACCCATTGATGCCCTAGAGCGCCAAGAAGGGGGAGCGGTAACATGGTGGTATGTCATATAATTTTGCATATATACAAGGTGCTGTTGCGTGTAAACCTAATTTCCTGATAAATTTTAGTTTTAATTATCATGATATACAATAATGGAGGGGGCCTTTTGGTGGGTATTTTTTTTTTCGGGGGGGGGGGTAGCATTTCATTCTTGGACCCAGGCAGCACAATGTCTTGGGCCAGCCCTGCTTTTACCCTATGTACTGTATACTATCAGGAACTGTTCAGAGTAATTGGTTGATTCTGTATAATTTTTTGCAAGGTGTTTAAGCAACTTTGGATGTTTTAGTCTTTTAAACCAACTACAAGGCGAAGAGATGAACCTGAATGTGCAGTTTTCTTCTCCAAGCTCATTAGCTTTATAATGAATTCCTTTGACTAAATACGGCACTCCGGACAGTTTTCTTGAGACTTCATCTAATTACCTTGAATAGCGTACAATGGGATTTTTGTTTTGTGTGAGTCCTTGCCATTTGCTGTAAGGACAACCTGCCAGACTACCAGAGCAACCGGGTGTACTGTTTGACCTTGTGCACGAATCTGCCCTATAGCAGTCACAGGAAAGGATCAGCAGGGGAATTTGCTTTGTGCTTTTTTATTGTTTGATTCTCAGAGTTTATCTGATATCATCCTATAGTTTGAATTTTCATAGACTGGCAGCACTACGGAAACTGGTAAGGCTTCATTAAAGACATCTGGGGTGAAACATGCCTGTGTTTGTGCAATTTGTCATGTGCTGATTTTTTTAATGCTTTTGCTATGTTTTCTATATATGTTTTATATTGGTAGGATATTTCCAACCTTAAAACCCATGCAAAACACATGCACAGAGCATTTTACCCTCCCAGATGAAGAAGCATTTTTTTGGAAACTACAAGTAAACTGCAGGAAGAAGTATTTGTTAACCAATGCACCCATGAAAATGCAATTGTAAGCCTACGTTCACTTTGAGTCATTTTTCAAGTGCTTTTGTGTTACAAAAAATGCACAAAAAGCTCAAGAAAAATGCTTTCCTTAAAAATCAATAAACAAACCAACAAAAATGAATTAACCGCACACTCAATAAATATGTGTTACAACAAGTTGGACATTGCTGTCTGCAAATATGTGAATTGTCTTTAAAGTGCCAAGTAAAATAAAGTGCTTATAAAGTCCCAAAAAAGCATAAAGTGCAGTTCCATAGACACTCAGTTGCATCCAAACGCCTCTGTGAACAATTCACCCGTGGCCTTATGTTTCTCCTCTCCACCAACATTCACATGTACATCCCACTCACTGGAATGTATTGAACCCCATTACAGGTAGTCAAAGGCAGCGTTTATGGATGTTTCCACTTGAAGAGAAGTGACCCAGGCCAAGCTGTCACCTGGCAGTGCTCATACCAGCCCATGCAGAGATAAAAGGGAAGCCTCCTTTTGGAACAGGATGTATAAATATTTATTAAAAAAATGTTTAAAACACACCTACAATGTGTAAGTATTCCAAAGCATGTAAAAATCAGAGGACACCGTTTTGAGCTCCATCTGCGTTCCAGGAAAGCTGAAGTAACGTGTCTCGCTTGACCCCACCAAGCGCGTTTCGTCAGTGTATGTCTGACATCATCAGGGGGTTTTATTTTTACCTTTAAAATCAATGAATGTGTTCACATTGGGGTTATGCACTTCTTTTGCGGTGAAAAAAATCCTGCTTGCAGCATTTTTGAAACATGTTTGGGGAGTTAAAAAAAAGGAACCAAAAAACATACCTTGCCACTGTAAGCAGTAGACAATTCGGGAAAAACAGTCACATGTCCTTGCGAATGCAGAAAAATAGCCGTAACATTTTTGTATAATTGCAGCAAAATTAATCGGATCAGTGTGAAAGTAGCCTAAGTACTGTACTGTTAAGAAAAAATATACTGAACACTCACATGCACTTTATGTGAAGCTTCCCATGCTGGAAGAGCAAACCTAAAATAAATGTTAGAGGAACGTGTGTGAAAGAATGTGAATGAGCTCTTACAAAAACTTCAGTTACACACTTCTGCTTTTGAAAATTCACATATGGTTTTAAGCACTGTTTTATGTTTGCTACATACCCTTTCTAAAGGTAACATAACCCTACACACTTAAACCATGGCAAAAAAGGCATATGCATATATTTAAAGAAAACCTGTCTTTTGTCCCTGCAGGGGTTGACTTTAAGGACCCTCACCTCCCAGCAGTTTTTCTGCTCCCCCACTGCTCAGTTCAGTTGCCGGAAACAAGGAAAGGGAGCCCTCGGTAAGCTCTTATTTGCTCTGGTTGGACCTTACACAGGGACTGCCCCATGCGACAGTACTAGGCCAATTAGCATGTACCATTGCTGTGCCATGAGATGAGAAGGGGTGAGTCACATGTTCATCCATACCAAGATGTTTTGGGTATATTCTTGAGAGTATAAAAGTAGACCTATCACTGACATTTCCATATATGCTATTATTATTAAATTATATTTTTATTGTAAATTTCCAATTATTGGCACATATAAAAAATTATTTAAAAAATGGGTGCCTTTGTAACAGCAGGGCGGGACCCGAGACAGGGAGGTGCAAAAGATCTACACTTAAGGCACACTGTACAGCGGTAAAGTGCAGAGAGTCTGATGAGGAGGAAACAAATGTACAGCATGGGAATGGTGGGGATTGATTGGCTTTGTTTGGTTGCACTGAAGAAGACACAGTTAGGGGGTTATGGCACTGAAGGGAACACAGTTGTGTGTGTGTGTGGGGGGGGGGGGGGGTGTTGATGGCACTGAAGGGGACACAGTTGTGGTGGGGATGGGTTTGATGGCACTGAAGGGGACACAGTTGTTGTGGGGGAGGGGTTATGACAATGAAGGGGACACAGTTATGGGGGGGAGGGGGTTTATGGCGCTGGAGGAGAAACAGTTGTGGTGGGGGGGGGGTTATGGCACTGGAGGGAACCCAATTGTGTGTGTGGGTGTGGGGGAGGGGGGTTATGGCAATGAAGGGGACACCATTGTGAGGAGGGGGGGGGGCTATGGCACTGAAGGGGACACAGTTGTGGGGAAGGGATTATGACAATGAAGGGAACACAGTTATGGGGGGGTTTATGGCGCTGGAGGAGAAAAAGTTGGGGGGGGGGTTATGGCACTGGAGGGAACCCAGTTGTGTGTGTATGTGTGGGGGAGGGGGGTTATGGCAATGAAGGGGACACAATTGTGAGGAGGGGGGACTATGGCAATGAAGGGGACACAGTTGTGAGTGGGGATGTAATGACTCTGAGGGTGACACATATGTGCAGGGATGACACTGATGGGCATACAAATGTGTGTGTGTGGGGGGGGGTGCTATGATGGGGACACCAATTTGCAGGGAAGCACTGATGAGTGATGGGAACACAAATGTGCGGGGAGACTCTGATGAGGACACAGATGTAAGGCCCTAATGCACACTGGAACTTTAACCTGCTGCATGAGGATACAGCATTTAGCTACAGGAGGAGGATACAGGTGACCCCATCAAGCCCCCTTTCCAGCAGCCTGGCAAATGTTATTCTATACCACTGTTGCGGATTTATTTATAAATTATATTTTTGGGCTCGTGAGTATGTGTAAAATATACGATGTGGCCCTGGAAATGAAACGTTTGGAGACCCCTGACCTAGATTTATCATCCTCCAGTAAAAGATCAAGGGTTCCGGGACATTTCCATACTAATACAATGTTAATATGTGTCAATATGTGTCAATAATATGTACATTTATGTGTTTATAAATATACGGTATATTTTGCTTTCTAGCTCATTTGCTTTGTTTTCACAGGGTAAGCAAATAAAAACTATTAGTTGGACATCAGAGAGGAACTCCAGGCTCCCCCCAAAAAAATTAGAAGTCAGCAGGTACAAATACTGCAGCTGCTGACTTTTATTATTAGGACACATACCTGTCCAGGCATCCAGTGATGTCCTCACCCGAGCCGATTCTTCAATCTGCTATCGGGCGCTGGCACGCTCATCTTGACATCTTGGCCAAATGTCCGGCTTAATTTACCGTGATGTACTGAGCCAGAAGTGGGAGCCGGTACCTGTCAAAAACATGTAAGCATTCCCCCCTACCACCCCAAAAGATGCCAAATTTGGCAGCGAAGGGGGGGGGGGGGGAAGACAAGGGAACGCTGCGATTAGGATGAGAATGTGCCATATGAAGACTCTGTCTCAGCAATTTAAACTGTTCCATTGCCACAAATGGGGTGCGACTTTGAACTGTCGAGTCGCATGACAAGTCACACTGCTGTGATCCAGGGCTAAAGGCACGTTCACACTACCAGCATTGAATGATTCTAGCTGGTGTCGGAGGGGGAGCGGTGTCTTGCATTTTTACACTAGAAGGCACGGTTTCCTTCTTTTTTTTTCCTTATTAAGCTTTATAGAATGTCACTTTGTGACATTCCATTCATTTCTACGTACAGCCGCTCAGCTGAGCTGATCAACTGCCCATAAAAATGAGGGCTCTCAGAGAGACCTGCGGAGCAGTGAGGAAAACTGCAGCAGTGTTGCAGTTTCCCGCACTGCTCTGCCCAGCAGGTGACAGCTGCGGGGAAGTGTGAACGAGGCCCATAGAAAGCCATTGTTTTCTGTATACCTTCGCAGCGCTGCGTTTTTCCTATGCAGAAGAATGCAGCTTTCTGATATAGTGTGAACTTTTGCATTTTGAAGTGTTAGGGGTTTTTTTTAGCAATTTCTCTTCATTATTGCTGCATTCGGTGGTGCCTGATAGTGAAAGAAGTATTTTCTAATTCCTAGCAGGGGACCCTTTTTCCAGTTTTATTTTAGCTGTAGAATATCTTTGAAATAACCTTGTTGCTATGCTTGGGTGCTTAAGCCAAGTCATACCTGTAAAAACAAGTGTACATACTAACGCCTCTTATGGCTTGGGCTGCCAAACTTTGCTCCAATTCTGAGAAATTTTGCATAAAGTCTGCTGAGAAACCACTTCTAGGAGTGTGGCTTTCCTGGGTCCCCCATAGTTTTCACTGATTTCTCCTGCTGACCTTCATGTTATTACTTTTTCCCTCAGTGGCTTGAATGTCAGCAGAAGGTAACCAGTGGTAGGTCTAGGGCAGTGATGGTGAACCTAGGCACCCCAGATGTTTTGGAACTACATTTCCAATGATGCTCAACTACACTGCAGTGTGCATGCGCATCATGGGAAATGTAGTTCCAAAACATCTGGGGTGCCAAGCTTCGCCATCACTGGTCTAGGGGATCCTCAAAAAAGTACATTGGAGTTACAAAAAAGTATACACAATATTAGGCGCTCCTGGAGGTAGGTGAAACAGATCAATATTAATATAGTAAGCTGCTGCTTAATTAAAACAATACAATACATACTGTATATAGAGCAAATAGCAAGAATCACCTGAGCAGTGCTTAACCTAATAAGGAAGAGTTACAAAAAAGCTTAATCTTAATCATACTTATAAAGTTATGTTCCAAGGTACTCCCATAACGGAATGGCAGGTGATTTTCTCTCGTAGAATTGTAGGGACATTTACATTTGCCCTGTATTTTACTCTCCTTACAACATTTACAGCAGGAATCACTAAATGGCGGACCGCGGTCCGAAAATGGACTGCAAGGCAATCCTATCCGGCCGCTTAGCAGCCTGGGTATCCTCCGGCTAACAGCTTCCTTCTCCCACCACCGCCACATCATTCTATAGCAAGTAGAGGGCAGAAGGCTCAGCATGTCCGGGCAGAGGGTGGGAAATGCTTTTTTTGCTTGGATGCGGGGCGGTCCTAGCAACCAATCACCTGTCTGTTAACATGAAAAGCATGTCCCACCCTCTGCCCGGACATGCTGTGTCTTCTGCCTGCTGTGTAAGGTAGGATAGGAAAGGTGGCAAAAGGAAGAAAGAGGGGCTGTAAAGGGGACCAATATACAAAAAAAAAAAAAAGGGGGAGGGCGCTGTGAAGGGGACTTGGATACAAAGGGGGGGGGGTTGCTTTCAAGGGGACTGGGATAAAAGTAAGGGGTTATAAAAGGAACTAGGATGCAAGGAAGGGGAGCTGTGAAGTAGACTGGGTTGCCCGGAAGGGGGGTTGTGAAGGGGACTGAAGTGCAAGTAAGGGGGGGGGGTCTGAGATGCAAGTAAAGGGGGGCTGTAAATTGGACTGGGGGCTGTGAAGGGGACTTGGATACACGGAGGAGGGGGGCTGTTAAGTGGGCTGGTATACAAAGAGGGAGGCTGTGAAGGGGACTGGGATACAAGGAGAGGGGGCTGTAAATGGGACTAGGATACAAGGAGGAGGGGGCTGTGAAGGGAATTGAGATGCAAGTAAAGAGGGGCTGTGAGGGGTACTGGGACACAAGGAGAAGGGGCTGTGAAAGGGACTGGGGGGGGGGAGTAAGTGGGGGGAAGCTGTGAAGGGGACTGAGATGCAAGTAAGGTGGGGCTGTAAAGGGGACTGGGGTGCAAGGAAGGGGGGCTATGAAGGGGACTGGAGTGCAAGAAAGGAGGGCTGTGAAGGGCACTGGGATACAAGGAGAGGGAGTGTGAAGGGGACTGAGATGTAGGTAAAGAGGGGCTGCAAAGGGGACCGAGGTGCAAAGAAGGGGGGCTGTGAAGGAAAATAGAATGCAAGGAAGGGGGGCTGATATAAAGGGTTCAAGGTTTCTGATGTAAGGTGGGGGTGATGTGATGTGAAGGGGGACAGAGGTCATTTAAATAAAGGAGGGGCTGTGATGTAAAATGAGGGTACTTAGATGCAAAGAGGGACTGTAAGGTAAAGGGGGGCTCTGATTCAAAAGGGGGGATTTGGATGCAAAGAGGGACTGTGATGTAAAGAAGGCACTGTAATATAAAGGGGCTGCATTGTAAAGGGGGTGCTCTGATGTAAAGGGGGTGCTGTATTGTAAAGGGGGGCACTGTAATGTAAATGGGGGTTCTGTGATGTATAGATGGGTTTCTGCAATGTAAAAGGGGTCCCTGTGGTGTAAAGGGGGGCTGTGATGTAAAGGGAAGGACTGATGACACTGAAAGGGGAAAGGGGAAACTGTAATGTGAGGGGGAGGGCTATGATGTGAAGAAACCGAGTCATAGCACAAACATGAGACTCGGACTTCGGCTGGATGAAAATTTTAATGGCCGGACCTCCATTCATTTTAATTCAATACTGCTAATTTACAGTATAATGCTTTTGAAAAAGTGATAATAATATTCTAATTGCTTTTTATAGTGACGTTATCTGTTGACATATGAAAATGTATTAACAAATAATATGAATAGTATTCGCTTAACTACAAGTATCATAAATTGTTAATGTTTAACTCTTATTATTCCAATAAGTGTGCTTTGTGTTCAGATGTGAGGCAGCCTTTAGTTTTCCACTCTGAGTGTCCAAAATATTCTCCTGTCACCAATAATCTAGAGCAGCCTTTCTCAACCTTTTCAACACAGAGGAACCCTTTAAATACATTTCTGGTCTCGGGGAACCCCTGCTAAATATTACAAATCTACAACTCATAACACATTAGTGTGAAAGTCAGTGGGAAGAATGCTCCTAACTCTTGTCATCATTGGGAGGAATTACCCCCTTACAGATAGCTAAAAGGAACAATGGTGTCATGGGAACTTATCTGAGAGGTAGAAATTGCCCATTGCTCAAGGAACCCGTGGTAAACTCAGGAGGAATCCTGGTTGAGAAACCCTGGTCTAGGCTAATGAGTTTGTTTGTTAAAAGTGTAAGAAAAGAAAATTCACTCACATTGCAGTCCCCTTTATATTACAGTGCCCCCTTTACAGTGCACTACATTTTGTATCACAATGCAGTTCCCTTTATATCTAAGTGCCCCCTTTACAGTGCACTCCCTTTTATATCACGATACAGCCCCCTTTATATCTCAGTGCCCCCTTTACAGTGCACTCCCTTTTATATCTCAGTGCAGCCCCCTTTATATCTCAGTGCCCCCTTTACAGTGCACTCCCTTTTATATCTCAGTGCAGCCCCCTTTATATCTCAGTGCCCCCTTTACAGTGCACTCCCTTTTATATCTCAGTGCAGCCCCCTTTTATCTCAGTGCCCCCATTACAGTGCACTCCGTTTTATATCTCAGTGCAGCCCCCTTTATATCTCAGTGCCCCCTCTACAGTGCAGTCCCTTTTATATCACAATGCACGCCCCTTTATATCTCTGTGCCCCCTTTACAGTGCAGTCCCTTTTATATCTCAATGCAGCCCCCTTTATATCTCAGTGCCCCCTTTACAGTGCATTCCCTTTTATATCACAATACAGCCCCCTTTATATCTCAGTGCCCCCTTTACAGTGCACTCCCTTTTATATCTCAGTGCAGCCCCCTTTACCTCTCAGTGCCCCCTCTACAGTGCAGTCCCTTTTACATCTCAGCTCCCCTTTAAATTACAGTGCCCCCCCCCCCTTACAGTGCAGTCATCTTTACATCACAGTTCCCCCTTTACACTGCAGGCTACATTATGTCCATGTAATAGGGACTGCTCTGTAAAGGGGCACTCTAATGTAAAGGGGGGCCATGATGTGAAGGCGAACTGAGGGCACTGTGGGACCGCTTTAAAGGGGGAACTGTGATGTAAAGGGGGACTGATGACACTGATATAAAGTGTGAACACTGCTGTAAAGGGGAGTTGTGAAGGAGGGCTGAGGACAGACTCTGCAAATATCAAAATTTTTAGTATTTATTTGTTTAGCAAAAAAAAAAAAAACAGCGGTGAATAAACTCCACTAAAGTTCTATTTGTTCAAAAAAAAATGATACAGTGTTGTATGACCGCGCAATTGTCATTCAAACTGCGACAGCGCTGAAAGCTGAAAATTGGCCTGGGCAGGAAGGGGGTAAAAGTGCCCAGTAGGCAAGTGGTTAACCACTTCCCGCGAATCTACGTAACCCTACATCGGCTCGGAGAAGTGGTTGTACCGGAGTGATGCCTGCAGCTAGAAGCATCATCCTGGTACCTTTTTTTAGAGCCGGCGGTCGGCTTTCAGGGGGTAATAGCCGATGCGGCTCGGGAGCCGCTCAATCGTTACCCCAACAAGCATGTTAGGCATCTATTTACTCGGCATGACATCATCTTTCACAATATAACAAAAAAATGGGCTAACTTTACTGTTTAGTTTTTTTTTTAAATGCAGTGAAATGTATTTTGTTCCAAAAGAAATTGCATTTGAAAGACCGCTGCGCAAATACCGCGTGCCAAAAAATATTGCAACGACCGCCATTTTTTTCTCCATAGTGTTTGCTAGCAAAAATATATATAATGTTTGGGAGTTCTAAGTAATTTTCTAGCTAAAAATACGGATTTTAACTTGTAAACAACATGTGTCAGAAATGGGCTCGGTCCAGAATTGGGTAAGGAAAGATCTGTGGTTAGTAGACACACACACCTTAATCTACAGAGTACAAACTGTCTACTCCTCCAGCAGATCTGTATTGTACAGAAACACCCGTGCCCTTGTAGTTGGAAAAAAAAAAACATTTTATCATGGTCAGATAAAGGTTTGTTCCTGGTGCTTTTTCTATTAACTTAATTTATAATGTTTATTATGTTGACATACCAAACAGCGTGGGGAGCTGCAAACATTCATTTAGGGCAAATATGACTCATACAGCCTCTCCTACATTATGAAACGATAACATGTAGCTGGAAAGAGGACACGGTGTAATAACTTAGTACATGATGAGTTATTTGGTTGTCTATTCTCCTCCTTCTGCAGTTTCTATGAAACAGAAAGCTATTGGTGCATTATGATGATGACGTATGTGACAAAGGCAGGGAAATGAAGAGAGTTTCCAGAAATAAACAAAGACGTTGTCGTTGTTTGCTGCTAGATTATCTTGCAACAGAGCCAGGTTACTCTGTAGCTCCCCTGTCTGCAATAGGCGTAGGTAGTCAGAAGCCAACAGCTTTCTGTCTGTGACCTAAAGACTTTAAACAACCCAGTACACTTTCTGTAGTTGGATCCCAAAACTTGGTCAGTAATGGCGCCAATATGTAAACACTGATGGTCCACCAGCTGTGGTTTATATACAGAAATATGGCTTTTTATGCCTAGGCTTCCAATGACTATCCATGCTATAGGTCAGTGATGGCCAACCTTGGCACCCTAGATGTTTTGGAACTTAATTTCCCATGATGCCTATGCACTCTGCAGTATAGTGGAGCATCATGGGAAATGTAGTTCCAAAACATCTGGGGTGTCAAGGTTCGCCATCACTGTTTTAGGTATACTTCAATTATATCTTACATTATTTCCGAAGGTTTATGCCCAGACAAAACTTTTTCTTTTAGTTTTAATATAGTAGGAAAGGATTGCAGCCCCTAGCAGGTTCGTACTGCTTCCTGGGGCTCCATTAAAAAGATTTCCGCTCAGTTAAATGGGCCATAGACAGTATAAATAATGGCCGGTTCAGCAGGGACTGCCCGAGATTCAAACCATGTATAGGCTGGCTGATTATACCCAAGTTGATTGATCAATCAATCGCCATGGGTACAACCAGCATGTTGGATTCAAACCATGTATAGGCTGGCTGATTGTACCTGTAGGAAAAACTCAGATCCGGTGATTTTGGAAAACAAGAGGAATTTGTTTATTTACATGCGCATGGAGATATATACAGAGTTCAGTCAGCAGCCTGCCTCATGCATAAACATCTACCAAGACAATAGAACATGAACTTTTTATAGTAATGAATATGTATGAAGCATAGGTGTGTTCTGGGCTGGTCCGAGGTGTAATAGTATAATTCATCCAATCAATGTCCACTTCTTCCTCTGTTAAATTAAGAGTTAATGGCTCATATGTGGGGCTGTTTGCAATCTCACTGGTAAGAACCGGTTTGGTCATGGCCCGCTGTATTCTCCATATGGAAGTCTTGTCCTGTTATCTCTCAAGGTCTTCTCTCTGCGAAGTAAGAAAGTGAACTTCCCTCCCCTTCATACAGGCAAAGCAAGGAATGTGTGTCTCAAAACAAGCTAATCATAAAGCATCACTCTAACTGTAATTTACATAAAGTATAACTTCTATCTACATTTATAGGTTCATATATACATTACTTCAGCTACATTTATGAAAGATTCCTGACTCAGCCAATTCTTCCAACAGTACCCAAGTTGATTGATCAAGCAATCACCTTGGGTACAACCAGCATGTTGGATTTTTCTACATAAGATTACTGCCAGTGGCTATAAGCACTAGCAGTAACCATTGTATATTGCCAGCCGGAAATGCTTCCAGTGCCCCCTACTGGCACAAAAGAATAGTGCAGTGGGAGGCATCCCCCCATCAACACTAAGGCTGGGTTCACACTGCTTTTTGGGGCTCCCTTAATAAGATTTCTGCTCACCTAAACTGGCCATAGAAGCTTTGAATCTCGGCCGGTTCAGCAGGGACCAGCCAAGATTTAAACCATGTATAGGCTGTCGGATTGTATCCAGGTTGATCGATCACCTTAGGTACAACCAGCATGATGGATTTTTCTACATAAGGTTGCTGCCAGTGGCTATAGCCGCTAGCAGTAACCATTGTATTTTGCCGGCCGGGAATGCTTCCCGTACCCCCTGCTGGCAGAAAAGAATAGTGCAGTGGGAGACATTCCCCCATCAACACTAAGACTGGGTTCACATATATGTGAATTGGATGCATTTTACACCACCTCCAATTTGTATAACGTGAGTGTGACCGGCTTTCAATGGAGCCAGTTCACATGCCTGGGGAGGCTGCGGTGTGAGTTTGAAAAGGGTCTTGTGCGTTTTGGGGTCTGGTTCAGGTGCAAATTCAGGGAAAAGTTTGCACTTTAAGTGCACTTTGCACTTGAACCAGTGAACACAAACGCACAGGACACCGGACTGCAAACCACAGCCGAACCTGTGTGAACCCAGCCTGACTGTGTTGATTTCTTTCCTTCCACCTATTATTGTCCTAGTGACAACACATTCTCCAAACAGGAAGTGAGGAAAAGTCGTCAACAGCAACAAAGACTGAAATAAAATAAAAAAAATCTTGCTTTGTTGGATTTTTCTAGACACATTAAGATTTGCATCCTTGGATCACACAGCCTTTGGATGTCTATTTATTCCCCCCTTTCATGTGTAAACATTCCGCTTTTAATTTCATTAGCTATTAGGTTTTACATAACCACAGCTAAAGAAATAGTGCTACAAATGAGATCAAATAAGGTCATGCATGCAATATGAATGTTCCAGAGTCCAGCTTTCAAACTGAATATAATTACGAAAGGAGAGTAAAAAATCACAGGTACATATTATTATCATGGGCAATATAGTTAACAAAGCTCTACAGCAAGTGTTACGAAAACGTAGATAATAATAGTAGAGTAAATAAAAGAAACGCTTCTTGCAGATATAGTATGTATGACTTTTTGATAACTACGAACTGCGTAAACAAATATTAATAGAATGTACTCAGGTGAAAAAAGCAAGAAAAAAATAAAGATAAATAAAGGTAAATATAGATAAAAGAATAGAGATAAAAGGCATCTGTGGGGAGCAGATCACTTTCAACATTAAAAATATATCATGCAATCAGATTGGTTCATAAACCACATCCTTAGTTCCAACCTATAAAATCAGTCTACGGTAAACCCCGGTTATATCGCAGTCCAGTTTTTGCGGTCCCGGTATAATGCGTTTTTTTTCTGTAAGACATATTAATATTATTTTACTAATTAAATCATTGTTAGTTAAATATTTTTGTGTTTTCTATTGCTCTTGCTATGTCTCTCAGTATCTTTTATGTGTTTAAATGAGTTTCTATTGTTTTAAAAGTGTGTTTAACCACTTTACCACCGGAGGATTTTGCTGTCTTACGTCCAGGCCACTTTTTGCGATTCGGCGCTGTGCGACTTTAACTGACAATTGCGCGGTCGTGCGACGCCGTACCCAAACGGAATTTGCGTCCTTTTTTTCCCACAAACAGAGCTTTCTTTTGGTGGTATTTGATTACCTGTGCGATTTTTACTTTTTGCGCTATAAACAAAAAAAGAGCGTTTATTTTGAAAAAATAACAATATTTTTAACATTTTTTTATATGAAATTCCCCCCAAAAAATGTAAAAATCTAATTTTTTTTAAATTTTTGGCCAATTTGTTTTCTGCTACCTATGTTTGGTAAAAAAAATCACAATAAGCGTATTTTGATTGGTTTGCGCAAAAGTTATTGCGTTTACTAACTAAGGGAAAGATTTCTGTAATTTTTGGTGTTTTGGCGGTGATCTGCGATTTTTTTTTGCGGGGCTGCGACATTGCGGCGGACAGATCGGACCCTTGACTGACATTTTTGACATTTTTGGGGGTACAAGTGACATTACTGCAGTAATCAGTGCTATATATATATATGTAAAAGATGGGGATATTGCTGCGCTCAAATTATCACTAAAACAAATCAATATAAAATGAGTCTATAGACTTGATACAGCTGCCAACACCTGACCTAGAATTAGAAACACCAGATCTGAAAAGCAACATGTAATGGGTATGGTGTAGCGC
Source organism: Pelophylax lessonae (assembly GCF_965119305.1). Classification (NCBI taxonomy): domain Eukaryota; kingdom Metazoa; phylum Chordata; class Amphibia; order Anura; family Ranidae; genus Pelophylax; species Pelophylax lessonae. Next base: position 163,718,594 of record NC_138769.1, read on the forward strand.
TTATAACAATTAGATGAACTCCACAGTCCACACAAATGTTCAGATAGAACAGATGGAATATACAAAGTCCTTCCGAAAGGGTGCTCCAAATGGAAAATGCCAAACCCTTCAAGCTCCAAAAGCCCCCTGTGCAGGAACCGCCACCAAAAGATAAGAATGGCCCCTTACCACAATGCGATGATCCCCACTACAGAAATCGTATCCAGCCTGTATGTAAGATCCAATGCTTATGCAGACAGAAAGCCGGCTCCTGCGGCACGTCACGCTGTGACCTACGAGGGGATGCGGCAGCCATTTTCTTGGTCGGAAACGAAGTCCCGAGGAATGCTCTGAGACACACTGATTTGTTCTTATACAAATGTGAGTTGCCACTCTTCGTTCATTTACTATATTAAAGTCTGTGATTGTACTTCACTATGGGAGTTGTCCCTCTTTTTTGCACTTGCATATGTTCCAGTCGGAGCTGATGAGAGGGACATTAGGAGCCGGCTTTCTGTCTGCATAAGCATTGGATCTTACATACAGGCTGGATACGATCCCTGTAGTGGGGATCATCGCATTGTGGTAAGGGGCCATTCTTATCTTTTGATGGCGGTTCCTGCACACGGGGCTTTTGGAGCTTGGAGTGTTTGGCATTTTCCATTTGGAGCACCATTTCGGAAGGACTTTGTATATTCCATCTGTTCTATCTGAACATTTGTGTGGACTGTGGAGTTCATCTAATTGTTATAAGCGCTACACCATACCCATTACCTATATATATATGTACTGTTACTGTAAAAATGACACTGGCAGGGAAAGGGGTTAATTTTATTGGAGAGGGAGGGGTTAATGTATGCCTGGTGCTTACTAACGTGTGGGGGGGAGGTGACTGAGTGACACAAGGACAGATCGCATGTTCAGCTATGCTTAATCCTGCAATCTGTCATTCCTTGTCACTGAGGAAATCCGCCCGCTCTGTTTACACAAGCGGGCGGATCTCCAAACTAGATTCCCCGATGATCGGGGAAGAGCAGCGGCGATCGCCGCCGCTCCTTCCCTGGTCCGACTCCCGCTGTGACTGAAAACAGCGGGAGCGCGCCTCCGGCGGCGCGCGAGCGCCGCCTACAGGGGGAGGAGCCCAGTGACGTAGGTCTACGACGCTGGACGATAACGAACCACTTTGCCGCAGTACAGTCAATGTGACTGGTCGGCAAGTGGTTAAAAATATATCATGCAATCAGATTGGTTCATAAACCACATCCTTAGTTCCAACCTATAAAATCAGTCTACAGTAAACCCCCGTTATATCGCGGTTCAGTTTTTGCGGTCCCGGTATAATGCGTTTTTTTTTTCTGTAAGACCTATTAATATTATTTTACTAATTAAATCATTGTTAGTTAAATATTTTTGTGTTTTCCATTGCTCTTGCTATGTCTCTCAGTATCTTTTATGTGTTTAAATGTGTTTCTATTGTTTTAAAAGTGTGTTTAAAGACCTTAAAATGCTTTTAAAAGTACAGTGAAAGTCATAAAAACATGCCTAGAGTGTATTTAAATAGGGTCTTTCTATTTCGCAGATTTTCACTTTTCGCGGGTGGGTCCGGAACGTAACCCCCACGACGGAGGGGGTTTTACTGTATACTGATTGAAATGGTAATAAAAAACAACAGGTAACAACCACATTAATTCAAAATATTTCAACAAATACCCAATTTCAACTGTATGTGGAGGGTGAGAAAAACAGGAAAGACTACATTTTAAAAAGCAACGGATCTCATGAACCTGTCCAAGGATAAGACAAGAAGAGGGCAAAATACTTTTTATTTGTATTGCCTGTGGTCAACTAGCAAATTTTAGAAAAGTATCGTGGTATATGTTCTTCAAGTTTTTAATATGAATATAAACAGTATTTTTATGGGGATTTAACACCTTTCTTGCTTTTTTTTTTTTTTATTTTATTTATAAAGTGCCGTAAATTTATGCAGCACTTTACATATTTATTATATATTCACATCAGCCTCTGCCCTCAAGGAGCAAATGGACAAAAATACACTATATACACTTTTACTATACACGATACCAATAATATATTTCTTTACTGTGGGAATCAGATAAATATGTCTGTTTTTTGTTTTAGTGAAAAGCAACTGAAAAAAATTCTGAAAATAGAACGAAGACTGAAACTGTCAGTTTTGTTTTTGATTATGAGCACACAGCTGTCAATTCAGTTTAGTTTTCGATTTTTTTTTTTTTTTTTTTTACTCATTTTGTTTCTAAAACAAAAGGGATGCTGCAGCAACATGAAAGTATTTTTTTTTTTTTTTGTGTGTCTTTGTCTGGATTAACATCTGTCAAAATTTTAAATTAGAGAAACCCTTAAAATAGTTTACAGATTCCCAGGAAACCCCTGAGTAAAAATGATTATATCTACAGTTTATGGTACATTTGTTCCGTACAGTACAGTGTTTACCAGTTATTAACAGCCTCTCACATAATGGTATACCCAATACTTTTGACATGTTTGGCAGATAATTTTAACACCCTCACTTCCTCTATATGACAAAAATATTTTAGTAGCTTAGGAAATGAATAATAAAGGTAAAATTGATAGCAACATATTTAAAACAGCGAATTTGACATTCATCAAACATTCACTGCAATTGTACCTTCCTGGTGCAACTGTTTTAAATTACAGTAATTGATTCACCTGTAGTAAATCCCACATTCAGTGTTTTGGGAATATGCCCAACAGTGTTCTTTTACTTTGGTGGTCAGTGAAGAAGGGCTCTATTACTTTGGTGGACAGTGTTGTATCCTTTAAAATTGGTGAACAATTGTAAATTCACAAGCAATGAGAAAGTGCCCATTTCCAGCAGTGTACTGCCCCATTTTTATTGAAGAGATATGCCCCAATATACAGTATTTGTGGTTAGGGGCAAAAAGAATGCCACTTACACTGAAGGTCAGCCCGGAGGAAGACTGCCCCTACATTGGTGGTCAGTAGAAGAAAGAATGTCCTTACATTGGTGGTCAGTGGGAGGAAGAGAGCCCTACATTGGTGGTCAGTGGAAGTAAGAGTGCCCCTACATTGGTGATCAGTGGGGGGAAGACTTCCCCTACATTGGTTGTCAGTGGATGGAAGAGTGTCCCTACATTGATGGTCAGAGGGGGGAAGACTGCCCCTACATTGGTTGTCAGTGGATAGAAGAGTGTCCCTACATTGGCGGTTAGTGGGTAGAAGAATGCCCCTTATATTGGTAGTGAGTGGAAGGAAGAGTGTCCTTATATTGATGGGCAGTGGGAGGAAGTGTGTCCTTACATTGGTGGTCAGTGGGGGGAAGTGTGCCCCTTACATTTGTAGTCAGCAGAAGGAAGAGTCTTCTTACATTGGTGGTCAGTGGGAGGATGAGTGCCCCTTTATTGGTGGTCAGTGGAAAGAAGAGTGCCCCTTACATTGGTGACCAGTGAGAAGAAGAGTACCCGTTACATTGGCGGTCTGTAGGCAGGTTGAAATCTGTGTAGTTAGTTCCTGCAGCCGACCAAGGCTGGGGAAGGGGTTAAAACATGTTTCGTTAAGTTTCCCAGGCTTTCGGCTTGGACCTTGATGAAGTGGACCTAGCCCGAAAGCTTGTCTTGAAAAGTTGTATGTTAGTGCAAATAAAAAAATGATCATGGACAGTACTCAATTGTCTTTGTTTGAGAAAAAATTTCCAACCGGCACCTTTGAATTTTCTCCTCACTATGGTGGAAAACGAATGTGGATTTGACCTACTAAAGGTTTTGAAAACCGAAAAACCTTTTTAGATGCTTCTTTTGCCAAGAATTTTGCTACGCCAACCTATTAATCTAGAGAAAGATACAGCCCGAAAAAGAAATTTAATTTACCATTATCTTTTCAATCCAGTAATTAGAAGAATGAAGAAATGTTTAATTCTTACATCCCTTATGGGTAAACAGAGATACTATTTCATGTAAAACTGAACCTCCATCAAAGTAAAATTTTGGAAATTATGTTTATTTATTAGTTATGGTTACAGCTGCTGGCACTTGATCTTTTATCTGGAATGTGTGGGACTTGGAGCTCTATAATAGATTACATTTTTCTTAGCTTGAATCATCATGTCTAACGCAACATGTAAAAATTTGATATTTTGCTCATATCAGGTGTTTGTAGGGTAGGGTAAAACTACAGAGATTTGTTTTAATGCCCCCTTCACCAACAACACATACTCACCTTTTCTTTGCTCTCCCACTGTCTGTCAGCCTATGAGAGTGTGGAGAGACAGTCCTTGGAATGCAACAGCTAAAGCATTTTGGAGTTTACACAAGTCAGAGGTCTGTTTCACTACCACCATGTAAAAATTTACAAGATCATCACCTGATATAGCTAAAATGCCTGCCTGTCATCTTATCAATTTTAACCATTTTCATAGTCCTCATTTAAAACATAACTCCCAACTGTCCCTGATTTCGAAAGACTGTGCCTGATTTGGAACAAAGTTCCTCTGTCCCTCTTTCCATCTCATTTGTCCCTCATTTTGGTCTGATCTATATAGTTGTATATAAAAGGCAATATTTATCTTTTATATAGTGCTACATCTTTCATCCAATTTCTAAATGGCTGCATTTGTAAATTTCAAAAGTCAGTATAAAGTGCGTTTAACTAATTTTTTTTTTTTTTGTATAATTCTCCTTTAAGAAGGTATCATAGCAGGGGTGTGTGTCCTATGCCTACATACTTTTGCTAATAGGTGTCCCTCGATTTCCATATCAAAGCGTTAGGAGGTATGGTTAAAATGTGATGAAACTAGGCGCGGTTTCCCAGACTTTTTTTAAACTGGTGCACCATCTAAACTTTTACTACTTGTTTAGTGCATTGCCATTTTTATTCAACAGGGGGCAGCAGCATTTACATTTGTATGGAGTTATACATTGCTGATATCCAGCTTTGCCCTTTGGTAGATGGAAAAGTATATATTTTGGTGGTCTGACAAAATAAAAATGTGATGCTTTATATATATGAAATTGCAACCATAAAGAATGATCATTTTTATCCAGTAGGAAGTCAGATAAATAGCAGTGACATTGATGCATAAATACAGTATAAGGAGGGAGGGATGGGGGAAAAAAATCGATTTTTGTGGAGTACATACATAAATAGATTTTAGTGTTAGAGTTTTGCAATAACCACTTAAGGTCCAGGCCTATTTCTGACACATGTTGTTTACAAGTTAAAATCAATATTTTTTGCTAGAAAATTACTTAGAACCCCCAAACATTTTATACATATATATATATATATATTTTTCTTTTTTTTATTTTTTTTTTCTTAGCAAAGACTAAATGGGAAATGGGGAATAAAAGTGCAGTCCCTGCAATTTTTTTATGCCACACGGTATTTGCGCAGCAGTCCTTCAAACGCAACTTTTTGGGGAAAAAATACACTTCACTGAATTTAAAAAAACGAAACAGTAAAGTTAGCCCAATTTTTGCGCACACTCATGGAATGGCGACAAACTACGGTTCATTAAAAATCTCCATATGCAACGTTTTAAAAATGTTTAACTGTCACCAGTTTAGAGTTACAGAGGAGGTCTTTTCCTAGAATTATTGCTCTTGCTCTGGCGATCGCGGTGATATCTCACATGTGTGATTGGAACACGGTTTACTTTTGCGGGCGCGACTTACGTATACATTTTATTTGGTGCGCCAGCACAGGGGGACAGGGGCACCTTAAAATTTATTTATTCTTTTTTACTATTTATTTTATTTTATTTTTTATTTTTTCCACTGTGCTGCGTTTTTTTTTTAAACTGTACATTTTTTCAAATCGGCGCCAATGGCAACTGAAGTAACATGGAAATGACGTTGTGATGTCGCTTCCGGGTTACTTCATCAGAGGCCCAATCGAAGATGAATCCAGCTTAGTTCGGGACTCTGACCAGCCGGCGGATGTGCCTGCTGGTCGCTCGGGTTTCCCAGTGGGACGCAAGACCCAGGCAGAGTGGCGAAAGGCCGCGGAAGGGGGGGTTGTCCCCTCCTGATTCCTTGAGATAATGGTCAAGCGGCTGCTGACCCATATCGGTTGTTATCATCAGAAAGCCGACTAGTGGCTCTAAAAACCGGTACTGGGGTGATGACTCTAGCTGCAGGCATCACCCCAGTACAACCACTTCCTGAAGCTGACGTACAGGTACATGGGTTTATGGGAAGTGGTTAAAGCGGAGTTCCACCCATTTTTGTGTTTAACCACTTAAGCCCCGGAAGATTTTACCCCCTTCCTGACCAGGGGGTATTTTGCGATTCGGCACTGCGTGACTTTAACAGACAATTGCGCGGTCGTGCGACGCTGTACCTAAACGAATTTGACGTCCTTTTTTTCCCACAAACAGAGCTTTCTTTTGGTGGTATTTGATCACCTGTGCGATTTTTTGATCACGCGCTATAAACAAAAAAAAGAGCGTCAATTTTGCAAAAATAACAATATTTTTCACATTTTTTTATATGAAATTCCCCCAAAAAAAAAGTAAAAATCAAAATTTTTTAACATTTTCGGCCAATTTGTTTTATGCTACATATGTTTGGTAAAAAAAATCGCAAAAAGCGTATTTTGATTGGTTTGCGCAAAAGTTATCGCGTTTACTAACAAAGGGAAAGATTTTTGTCATTTTTGTTGTTTTATTTTTAACGCGTAATGGCGGCGATCTGCAATTTTTTTTGCGGTACTGCGACATTGCGGCGGACAGATCGGACCCTTGACTGATATTTTTGACACTTTTGGGGTTACCAGTGACATTTCTACAGTAATCAGTGCTATATATATGCACTGTTACTGTAAAAATACACTGGCAGTGAAGGGGTTAACTTTATTTGAGAGGGAGGGGCTGTGTGTGTCCCTAGGGGCGTGATTCTAACTGTGATTGGCTGTGGCTTGAGGTGTAGTTACACTGATCAACGGTTCTATATAGTAGAACCGTATGATCAGTGTCTCTACACAGGGAGAACTGACAGGCAGCTTGTTTACACAAGCTGCCTGCCTTTCTCCCTCTCCCCCGACGAACGCAGAGTGCCTGGCGGACATCGGGTCCGCTGGTCACACGCGCGGGGGGGGTGCGTGACCACGCGGAAGCGGGAGCGCGCCGCCGGCGGCGCGCGCTCGCTCCCCAGACCCTCCCAGGCTAGTGACGTACCGATACGTCACTCTGCCTGTGAGGGGCTGACCGCCGCAGTATATGTTCGTGCGGCGGTCGGCAAGTGGTTAATAAATGTCAGCAGCTACAAAAAGTGTAGCTGCTGACTTTTAATAAACACACACTCACCTGTCCCACGTTTCAGCTATGCGGCCGGCAGGCCAGCTGGGCACTCACAGCCTGGTGCGCGCTGCGCATGTGCGAGTCGTGCTGCGCGTCGTTAATGGCCGGGCAAACTTCTGGGACCTGTAATGTGTCCCAGAAGTTTGCAGGGAGGAAAGGGGAGAGGAGAACTTATGCTCAAGCTGCCTAGGAGGCCTGAGCAGAAGTGGGAGCGGGTACCTGTCAAATCTAGGTACCCCCCCCCAAAAAAATGACATGCCAAATTTGGCATGTCAAGGGGTCAGGAATAGGGATGATCGAACGGTTCGGGACGACCATCGGTTTGACCCGAACATTGACTGTTCGAAATTCGGCCGAATTTCAAACTTTTTGCTGAAAAAGTTCAGAATTCGGCAACCAGAACCGACCAAAATGCAATGGGACAGGAACTGGGCTTTAAAAGCCGTGATTGGACCAGAACCATCGTTAAAAGCCAATTGAGGGGGCAGGAGGATGCTAGGAATGTGATTGGAGTGACTGGGGGGTCCAGAGGCCAATCAGTAGTGAATACGCCCCCCAGTATATAACATAGCCCCGCCAAATCTCTAGCATTGTAATACAGGGACGTGGAAGACAGTGGAAGCAGTTCTGTTACTCCTGCTTCAAAGTGTCATTTAGCAATTATTAGTGTGAGGAAAGGGATATCTAGTGTAGTTAGGGTACTATTTTCCACTATAGTTAGATTCAAAAATGTAGTTTCTGTAGGGAAAGTGTTATGTGTCAGGGTGACCGTAGTGTAGTGTAGAGTTAACTGACTCTGACTGCTATGGCAGGGTGACCAAACCCTTCCATGTCAGGGTGATCGCCATAGAAAAAAGATTGTTTCTATTAGAATTGCAATAGAGCAGGATAGGGGCTTCGCTACTTTCACACCTGGCCGTTTTTGTAGCAAGCGTTTATTGGGCTTTTTTGTGGACGTCTTTGAAGGCAGGCATGACATCAGAACTTCTGTGTAGGGGTATATATACACACACACACATGTATGTATATATACACATACACATATATAGGTGTGAAAGTAGCAGAACCCTATGCCAGCGCTAATGAAATAATTAGCAGGCATAGGACTTCGCTCCTATCACACCTATATGTGTGTATGTGTATAAATACATATAAGTGTGTGTGTGTATATATACCCCTATACAGAAGTTCTGATGTTATGCCTGCCTCCAAAGACGCCCAAAAAATTCCCAAAAAAAACGCCTGCAACAACACATCTGGGCGTTTTTGTAGCAGGCGTTTTTTTGGGCATTTTTTGGGCGTCTTTGGAGGCAGGCATAACATCAGAAATTCTGTGTAGGGGTATATATACACACACACTTATATGTATTTATACACATACACACATATAGGTGTGATAGGAGCGTAGCCCTATGCCTGCTAATTATTTCATTAGCGCAGGCATAGGGTTCTGCTACTTTCACACCTATATATGTGTATGTGTATAAATACATATATGTGTGTGTGTATATATACTCCTACACAGAAGTTCAGATGTTATGCCTGCCTCCAAAGACGCCCAAAAAATGCCCAAAAAAACGCCTGCTACAAAAACGCCCAGGTGTGTTGTTGCAGGCGTTTTTTTTGGGCATTTTTTGGGCGTCTTTGGAGGCAGGCATAACATCAGAACTTCTGTATAGGGGTATATATACACACACACATGTATGTATATATACACATACACACATATAGGTGTGATAGGAGCGAAGTCCTATGCCTGCTAATTATTTCATTAGCGCTGGCATAGGGTTCTGCTACTTTCACACCTATATATGTGTATGTATATATATACACACATGTGTGTGTGTATACATACCCCTACACAGAAGTTCAGATGTCATGCCTGCCTCCAAACACGTCCACAAAAAAGCCCTATAAATGCCTGCAACAAAAAGCCGGGTGTGAAAATAGCGAAGCCACTATCCTGCTCCACTGCAATTCTAATACAAACAAACTTTTTTTTTCTGGTTCTGGACATGCTACAGAGCTGAAACTTCACAGGTACACTTTTTAGACCCCCCCCCCCCCCCGACACTAAATCCAAAGAAATCTCTTTTTTTGGCTCTCTATCAAAAATGACAATTTTTAAGAACTTTTTTTGTGTGATTAATAGTCCCTGGGGCATGACCCAGAACCCTAGGCACTTTTTAGGGGCATTTATTGGGTTTTAGGGCTTCAAAATTGTATTTTTTGATTACAGAAGTTCGGGTCCCATTGATTTCAATGGGGTTCTGAAATCCGGGCCGAACTTTCGGGAAGTTCGGGTGTTCTGGTCAAGCCGAACTTTTCAAAAGTTCGATCAACCCTAGTCAGGAACACTTAAAGCAGAAGTTCCATTTTTGGGTGGAACTCTGCTTTAAGCAATGTATAACAAATCTGAGTAAAACTGTTTTCATATAAGGATGTCTTAAGCCTTTTTTTAATCTCTATTTAAATTTTAATGAGAATATGGAGTCACTCTTTTAGAATTACTGTACCCACATGATACAAACATAACATATAGACAATGCAATACTCATAACAAGGTTATCTACAGTATTGCAATAATTGAGTCAATAAGAGTGAAACTGAAAATTTCCCTCTCTGAAGTCTCATCATTTCCTTCCATCAACATTGATCTATTTTCACACAGACTCGGAAGATGACACATAATTCTCTACGATACGCCCTTTTCTCAGGTGTCTCATGACACCGCATTCCTCACTCGGTCATCTGTCACATGACGTTGATGTAATTCTATCACAACCTCGCCCTTAGGTGAAGTTTCTGCCTCGCTTGGTTTCTGCCTTCATAGTCAGTCCATATTCGGTGTGAAGGCTGTATGTTCCCAATTACTGCGTGGAATATAGCATTGACTAGTCTAAGCTCCATACACTGTATTACCAGAAATTGGGATGCCTGCCTTTAAACGGACATTAACTTTAATGGAGTCCCAGTCTCAGTCCATGGGGTTCAATGTTGAATTGGCCCACCGTTTGCAGCTTTAACAGCTTCAACACTTCTGGGAAGCCTGTCCACAAGGTTTAGGAGTATGTCTATGGGAATGTTTGACCATTCTTCCAGAAGCGCATTTGTGAGGTCAGGCACTGATGTTGGACGAGAAGGCCTGGCTTGCAGTCTGTGCTCTAATTAATCCCAAAGGTGTTCTATCGGGTTGAGGTCAGGACTCTGTGCAGGCCAGTCAAGTTCCTCCAACCCAAACCCGCTCATCCATGTCTTTATGGACCTTGCTTTGTACGCTGGCCCAAGTAATTTGGTGGAGGGGGGATTATGGTGTGGGGTTGTTTTTTAGGGGTTGGGCTTGGCCCCTTAGCTCCACTGAAGGGAACTCTTAAGGTGTCAGCATACCAAGACATTTTGGACAATTTCATGCTCCCAACTTTCTGGGAACAGTTTGGGGATGGCCCTTCCTGTTCCAACATGACTGTGCACCAGTGCACAAAGTGGTTGCCTACATATAGAGATGAGGGTGTGAAAAAAGAGAAGCCAGTTTTTTTTTTTTGCATCTAAAAAGATTATTTCTAAGTTTTCCATTGCTTAGTATGTGCCTTCTCTAAATGATCAGTAAAAATTCAGTGGCCTTGAAAAAAAACAGCCACTGGAGGAGAAACCTTCCTGTGAATACTTGCCACTTTCTGTAATGCTACTAAATAAAAATGTGCACACGTTACACAAATAAGACACAGGCTATTATCTGCTCTTTAAAGAAAAAAAATACAAAATTTGAAAACAGTAGTGGAGACCCTTTGGGGTAACAGAAGCGGCTATATCCGTCACCAAACATCCTTGCTGCTGGTCATGGTGGTGGACTCAAGCTGCAGGGTGCCCCCTGTTTAAAGCCTTCTGCATAAAGTTTTTATGTGAGTGTATGTCTTTTAATCAATTAAACAAGATATAAATGATTACGCTATACCAGTGGTCTCTGTTCTCAGCTTTGATGGTTTTCAGTTTATAGAGCGCCCCTCTCTGATTGTATAGAGCCGTAAAGCTACCACTGGAATTTCTATATGAACCTTTTAAAAGGACTGTGCACATCAAATGTGGCTTTTCCTAAAACCAGCTACATTTTATGAATTTTAATGAGGTTTTCAGCACCTGGTGTGTTTCAACTTCTAATATAGGGATGATCGAACTTTTGAAAAGTTCGGTTCGGCCAGAACATCCGAACTTCCCGAAAGTTCGGCCCGGATTTCAGAACCCCATTGAAATCAATGGGACCCGACCTTCGGTAATCAAAAAACACAATTTTTAAGCCCTAAAACCCAATAAATGCCCCTAAAAAGTGCCTAGGGTTCTGGGTCATGCCCCATTAACCACTTGCCTACTGTGCACTTAAACACCCTTCCCATCCAGGCCAATTTTCAGCTTTCAGCGCTGTCACACTTTGACTGACAATTGCGCGGTCATGCTACACTGTACCCATATGAAATTTTTATCATTTTTTTCACACAAATAGAGCTTTCTTTTGGTGGCATTTAATCATCTCTGGGTTTTTTATTTTTTACAAAAAAAAAGAATAAAGTCAGAAAATTTTGAAAAAAAAAAAAAAGGTTTTTCTTATTTTCTGCGAGTAAATTTTGAAAATAAATTTTTCTCCTTCACTGAAGGGCGCTGATGAGGCGGCACTGATGGGCACTGATAGGCTGCACTGATGGGCACTGATGAGGTGGCACTTATGGGCACTGATGAGGTGGCACTTATGGGCACTGATGAGGAGGTACTAATATGCCGCACTGATGAGCACTGATAGGCGGCATTGATAGGCGGCACTGATAGGCGGCACTGATGGGCACTGAGAGGTGGCACTGCTGGGCACTGAGAGGCGGCACTGACGGGCGGCACTGATGGGCACTGAAAGGCGGCACTGATGGACACTGACGGGTGGCACTGATGAGCACTGATGGGCGGCACTGATGAGCACTGATGGGCAGCACCATCAGTGCCCACACTCAGTGCCCATAGTGCTGCCAGTCAGTGCTCATCAGTGCCTAGATGAGCAGGCACTGATGGGCACTGACTGGCAATACTATGGGCACTGATTGTGGGCATTGATGGGGGACACTGATGGCGGGCACTGTGGGCACTGTTGGGGCAATTTGTGTATGTTTTTTTACCTTTTAGTAATCAGGGCACTGGTGATCAGTGCCCTGGTTACATTGCTGTGTGTCCCCGGCGGCTGACGGCTCCCCCTCCTTCCTCACACTGCAGTCTCTGTGTGAGGAAGGAGCGCCGGCGATGAGAGATGATCTCATATGTTTACATATGAGATCATCTCTCATTGGATGGTCCGATCACGTGGTGAATGGCCGCTGTGATTGGCCATTCACCACGATCTGTGATCGGCTGTGTCCAAGGGACACGGCCGACACAGATTCTCCCCGATGCGTACTCGCGGGAGCGCGCGGGGAGACTGTCACTGGGAGGCCGTATAAAAACGGCCTCCCGAAAATTCAAGTCCGCGCTGCAGCCGTATATAGGCTGTAGCGCGGATGCGAGGTAGTTAACAATTAATCACACAAAAAAAGTTCTTAAAAATTTTCATTTTTGATAAAAAAGCCAATTATTGAAAAAAAAAAAAATGAGAGAGATATTTTGATTTTGACTTTGGATTTAGTATCTGGGGGGTCTAAAAAGTGTACATGTGAAGTTTCAGCTCTGTAGCATGTCCAGAACCATGAAAAAAAAAAGATAATTTTCAGTAGAACAGGGATGTGGGACCCTCCTTTAACACCTATATGATCTTTTTTTCTGGTTCTGGACATGCTACAGAGCTGAAAATTCACAGGTACACCTTTTAGACCCCCCAGACACAAAATCACACAAAAAAAGTTCTTAAAAATTGTCATTTTTGATAAAAAAGCCAATTATTGAAAAATTAAAAAAAAAAAAAAAAAAAGAGAGGTTTTTTGATTTTTACTTTGGATTTAGTATCTGGGGGGTCTAAAAGGTGTACATGTGAAGTTTCAGCTCTGTAGCATGTCCAGAACCATAAAAAAAAAAGATTGTTTGTATTAGAAAACTTTCAGCACAGGAGGTTGGCTTCGCTGCTGTAACACCTTGCCGGTGTTCTAAAATTTTATCGGACCCATGAAAATTCCGGACCTCGTCACTTCCGGCTGGTGCGAGCCCCGGTGCGCATGCGCACAAGGTCCGAGGAAATTCTAAGACTTAGAGAACAGCTGATTAAGAGGAGGTGGGGCTGAGGTGGGACGCACACACCGCCGCGGGAAAATTGCTGTCACGGGCGAACCATATGTGCTAGAGACCCCAAAATTGTATCGCAGGTAGCCAAGACGCTCCCATACAGCTGTTAAAATTTTGGGGTCTCGGGGATGAAAGGGTGCGGAGCAGTGGTCCCCGGTTCTCAGGGTCACTGCTCCGTGCCCTTTCATCCCCAAGACCCACGGGGTCACTACTCCGCGCCCTTTCATCCCCGGGACCCCAAATTTCTATCAGCTATAGGGGACCGTTTTGGCTACCTGCGATATAATTTTGGGGTCTCTAGCAGCTTTGGTTCGCCCGTGACAGCAATTTTGCCCGCGGCAGTGTGTGCGTCCCTCCTCAGCCCCTCCTCCTCTCAATCAGCTGTTCGCCAAGTCTTAGACTTTCCTCGGACCTTGTGCGCATGCGCACCAGGGCTCGCACCAGCCGGAAGTGACGAGGTCCGATGTTTTCACGGGTCCGACAAAATTTTACAACACCGGTTTAATAGCAGGCATTTTTTTGGGTTCTTTGCAGTCAGGAAAAACATCTGAACTTGTGTATAGTGGTACTGTGCACAAGTTCTGATGTTTTGCCTGCCTCCAAAAACCCCCAAAAAATGCCAGCAAAAACACACCTGGGCATTTTTTTTTTTTTGACGCTAGCGTTTTTTTTGGCATTTTTTGGGGTTCTTTTGAGGCAGGCAAAACATCTGAACTTGTGTATAGTGGTGTATATACACACATACATATATTTATATACACACCTAGACATATATAGGTGTGATAGTAGCAGAAATATATGCTTGTGCTAATGAAATCATTTACAGTAATATATTTCTGCTACTATCACACCTATATATGGCTAGGTGTCTATATACATATAATTATGTGTGTATATATACCACTATACACAAGTTCAGATGTTTTGCCTGCCTCAAAAGAACCCCAAGAAATGTCAAAAAAAACGCTAGCGTCAAAAAAAATGCCCAGGTATAATTTTGCTGGCATTTTTGGGGGGTTTTTGGAGGCAGGCAAAACATCAGAACTTGTGCACAGTACCACTATACACAAGTTCAGATGTTTTTCCTGACTGCAAAGAACCCAAAAAAATGCCTTCTATTAAACCGGCAAGGTGTTACAGCAGCGAAGCCAACCCCCTGAGCTGAAAGTTTTCTAATACAAATGATCTTTTTTTATGGTTCTGGACATGCTACAGAGCTGAAACTTCACATGTACACTTTTTAGACCCCCCAGATCTGAAATTTTTTTCAAAAATGACAATTTTTAAGAACTTTTTTTGTGTGATTTTGTGTCTGGGGGTCTAAAAGGTGTACCTGTGAAGTTTCAGCTCTGTAGCATGTCCAGAACCAGAAAAAAAAGGATTGTATGTATTAGAAAACTTTCAGCTCAGGGGGTTAGCTTCTCTCCTCGGTTTTCACACCTTGCCGGTTTCAAAGCAGGCATTTTTTTGGGTTCTTTGCAGTCAGGAAAAACATCTGAACTTGTGTATAGTGGTACTGTGCACAAGTTCAGATGTTTTGCCTGCCTCCAAAACCCCCCAAAAAATGCCAGCAAAAACACACCTGGGCATTTTTTTTTTTGACACTAGCGTTTTTTTGGCATTTTTTTGGGTTCTTTTGAGGCAGGCAAAACATCTGAACTTGTGTATAGTGGTATATATACACACATAATTATATGTATATAGACACCTAGCCATATATAGGTGTGATAGTAGCAGAAATATATTACTGTAAATGATTTCATTAGCGCAAGCATACATTTCTGCTACTATCACACCTATATATGTCTAGGTGTGTATATAAATATATGGATGTGTGTATATACACCACTATACACAAGTTCAGATGTTTTGCCTGCCTCCAAAACCCCCCAAAAAATGCCAGCAAAAACACACCTGGGCATTTTTTTTTTTTTTTTTGACGCTAGCGTTTTTTTGGCATTTTTTTGGGTTCTTTTGAGGCAGGCAAAACATCTGAACTTGTGTATAGTGGTATATATACACACATAATTATATGTATATAGACACCTAGCCATATATAGGTGTGATAGTAGCAGAAATATATTACTGTAAATGATTTCATTAGCGCAAGCATTTATTTCTGCTACTATCACACCTATATATGTCTAGGGGTATATATACAGACATATATGTGTATATATACCCCCTATACACATGTTCAGATGTCATGTCTGACATCAAACATGTCCTCAAAAAAGCACTGGCAGTGGCAGCCCCTGCAGCATAAAAAATGCTTGGCTGGTGAGAAGCCATATTCCTGTGCCGAAGCAATTCAGAGAAATGATCATTTCTCTATAGCGGTCACCCTGCTATGGAAGGGTTTTGTCACCCTGCCATAGCAGTCACTGCCAGTTAACCCTACACTACACTACGGTCCCTTTACACTTAACACTTTCCCTACAGAAACTAAATTTTTGAAGCTAACTTAAGTGTAAAGGAGCACTCTAACTACACTAGATATCCCTTTCCTCACACTAATAAATAGCTAAATGACACTTTTAAAGTAAAATTAACAGAACTGCTTCCACTCTCTTCCATGTCCAGTATAACAATGCTAGGAATATGGCGGGGGCGATATTATATATTGGGGGGCGTATTCACTAATGATTGGTCTAGGGACCCCCTAGTCACTCCAATCACATTCCTAGCATTCTCCTGCCCCCTCAATTGGCTTTTGATAATGGTTCTGGTCCAATCACTGGCTTTTAAAGCCCATTTCCTGAAGCATTGCATTTTGGTCGGTTCTGGTTGCCGAATTCCGAACTTTTTGGGCAAAAAGTTCTAAATTCGGCCGAACCTCGAACACCCAATGTTCGGGCCGAACCGATAGTCGACCCGAACCGTTCGATCATCCCTATTCTAATATAGCTTAAACCCATATCAGTTGTTTTTTTTTTACTTTTTAAAAAAATAGACCCCATTGTATTTATTTTTGTGATATCGTCAATCTAACTGCCATATGAGGCAAATCCCACGATTCACAGATAGTACACCTAATACAAAACATTAGTGTGATATTGTTAATGGTAAAGGAAACTGAAACCTATGTACAGATGGAACCATCCGCATACATACACCTTGCAGAATATATAAAACAATATTAGGATCAGTCTAACAGCTTGATGTTAATGGCAATCCCACATACATGATCCCCATTATTAGTGGCAATTAGGGTCAAGGCTACAAATAATAACCACATAAAAAGTCCCATAGCTGGATACAGCAAAACTTCCAGTGCAAGGATCCAGTAATGGCCCAGTTGATCGTCAAGAAACAAAAAAGAAAGAGACAGCGCAAGAAACAAAAAACTAACAAACATAAAATAAAAAATGAAAAGATAAAAAAGCTTAAATAAACAAGACAAAAAAATAACAAACTATGAACTAATAAGATTGAATTTAAATTAAAATAAAAAAAAATAAAAAAACAATAAAAAGGTCCATGAATAACACAATTAGTCTGTTGCAGTTTAAAAAAAACTCATATATAAAGAAGGGCGCTGGTTAGTAAAAACAGCTAGCCCAATGTCTCTTGGGGAAATTGAGCTAGCTGTTTTAGTGACCATTTTAGTTGGCTTTGTGTTTTTTTTTTAATTTCTAATATAAATCAGGATCAAATTTTCCACTGCTGTGAATTCTAGTGTCCTAGGCTTGCAAACAAGTACACAAACACACACATAAATTATTTTATTCAACTTTATTTAATAAGATGGAGTTATTATCACCATGCTACAGTACCAATAAAATTATCACCATAAAAAGCTATCACAACTCTGTAAGACTATGCTTCCCATATCATGGTCTGAGAATGTTTTACAATGCCTATTTTTATAATGGCACTCATCTCTTTTTCTGAAGATCCATCTCTATAACCCAATTTTCCACTTTTGTTTTAAAACTTATGTTTGAAAAATGTTGTAAGCTAAGCAGTAGCCATGTGGGAATGGTAGCTTTTCAGGTAAATAAACGGATAAATGGTCACCTATATACAGTTCAGCCAAAATGCTCATTGGGGATCACAGACCTGTTTTTATCACAGAGCTCCGCTGCCACCGTTTTTTTCTCCCATCCTGGTGATATTTTAGGGGCTTGTGTAGACATTCAAATGTGGCAGACTTTCAAAGCTTATATTTGAGATGTGTCCAAGTTCCTTCTGAGTTGCTCTTGCATTTTAATTGACCTATGTGGGAAGAAAAGCACTGTATATACCAACAATAATTTAGATATGCAAGTGATAGCAAGCTTTGAGATATTTGAGATCATTCTGAGTTCCTCCTTACCTCATTCTAAGCTGCTGCAAGCTTTTTTGAGCTGGTTTTACATTCGTATTGACTTGCATGGGAAGAAAGCAGTTCTGATGCAAAAATTGCCCAGACACAGAAGCCCATACCTGTGTTTTAGTCCAAACACCTGCTATTTGAGATTCTTGAATTGATTGTACAAGATCTCCAAGCCTAAGCAGCACCAAAATTGGTCATTTATGTATTTTTAAGTCACTAGACATAACCATCAGAAGTTTTGTTGCTCTCAATGCTGAACATACTTGTATTTCCGGGCTCCCCAAAGGGCAGCTCTTTGTTTTTTTTATTTTTTATTTTCTTTGGAAAGAGCAGAAGAATGAAAATATTTTTTATAAGTTTTTCCAAGTAGAACAAAACATTGTAGTTGTGACCAACAAAATGAGCTGTTGCCCCATTTATTTATATTTATTATATTCTTTTCAGTTACATGTAGAATTGTAGGAAGCTAACAACGTAGGGGGTCGCGTCTGTTCGGCTTCCTGCAATTCATCTTGTAAAAAATATACAAAACCACACCAGATCAAAACCTAGCTTTTTACATTTCTAACTATAGTCCGTTAGCACCATATCAAGATGTTCCAGCAATTTCCTAAACACTGGATACAGTCATGTTCACCATTGTGCATCTTCAAACACAGTTTAATTACACCCAGTCACCCAACTACCATATTGATGATAAAATGAATGACTGATAAAACTGGTAGGCAAACCGCTACTCTACATTTTGGGTTCCGCAAATGTACTGTTAGAAAAAACTAAAATGAATGACTGATAAAACTGGTAGGCAAACCGCTACTCTACATTTTGGGTTCCGTAAATGTATGGTTAGAAAAAACTAGCTCTGCTGATTTTACCAACACTAATATCCACTTATATGTGCAATTCATTAAGGAATGCAGTTCTTTGTGGCTGGGGTCACACCTATAGGCCCGTACACACTTGACGAAAATTGGACGAAATATCCTCCGATTTTTCTCTCTCATGCTCAGCGGTCATAACCGTTTTTAGTTGACAGTGCAAAATGTTCACGAAATTTCTTGTACGATTTTTTTTTTTTGGGACATTTGTTCCTAGACTTCCGGGTCGTCAGCAACTTCAGATCATGCGCGGTCTTTCGTATCCGATTTTTAGCGGACGTACTGCATACACATTAATCGAAAATTGGTCGTGCTGGGGACTGACGATAAAAATTTTGGTGTTTGTCCCTCCATTTTTTTTTCATTGAAAATGTCGGCATCGGCTGCTGAAAGTTGTGTACACACTAGCCGAAAATCGGACGATTTTACCTTGGATGGGAATTTTCGGCACATTTTCTACTAGTGTGTACCCCACTTAATACAGATGCGGCTCACAGCAGGGTTCTGGTGTGTCCCTGTTCTCCATTTCAGGGACGAATCAGACCCAAACTTTCGTCTAAATTTGAACCTGAAACTGGGCCAAAGACACACAGGACCCCTGTGCAATTTGCTCCGCAGCCACCCCGGAGATGTGTCAACCGGCTCCATTGAGAGCCGCACACACTCTCCTGTCATGCGAATTGGATGTGGGGAAACTCGTATCCAATTTGCACTAGTGTGAACCCAGTCTCAGGGTTTTATTCACAGCTACGCCCTCAACAGAACCTAAGGGTGATGATATAGTGCACTGCTTTGTGATATCATATACTATGCAATTTGTGGCATATCATTGCAGGCTTGTCAGGGTGCTTGGAGATTTATGGTAGATTCTTCTTATTATTAATATTATACAGAACTTACATAGTGCCAACAGTTTACGCAGCGCTTTACAACATAAGAGCAGACAGTACAATTACAATACAATTTAAAACAGGAGGAATCAGATTATCAAAGGCAAATTAATGCCCTGTACACACTATCAGATTATCTGAAGACTTTTGTCTGCAGATTTACCAAAATGATATAATATGAGGTCAAACCTAAACACTTTCAATTTGTATGCAATCCGGCAGGCCCTTGCACTACATAAAAAAGGTAAATCTGGAGACAAAAGTCTTCAGATAATCTGATAGTGTGTACAGGGCATTAGACTTATGCCCCGTACACACGTGCAGATTATCTGAAGACTTTTGTCTTCAGATTTACCTTTTCTATGTAGTGCAAGGGCCTGCCGGATTGCATACAAATTGAAAGTGTTTAGGTTTGACCTCATATTATATCATTTTGGTAAGTCTGCAGACAAAAGTCTTCAGATAATCTGCACGTGTGTACGGGGCATTAGAATTGTGGTATGAACATAAATTCTTTACTGAAGGGTCAGGTGAGAGATTAAACTGCAAATTAACACAAGAAGGAAAAAAATTATTCCAAAAACTCATCACAAAATTGTAATCATTTTATGACCATTGAAACCTAGAGAGGTTTGGATTTCAAACAAATGCAATTGGGCTTCAGATTTAAAAGCACATTATGAGTAGAATAAATGATTCCATTTGAGACAAGTCTAACATCAGTTTGTGGTCACTTTAATGTGTAGAAGATGCATTTGTGTTGGTTCATCCTTGAAAGAATGAAAGCAGAGCAACAATATGGAAAAACTATAATGGCAAAAAAAGTGTTCAGTACTTCAAAGATCCAGCTTAGACAGTATATTTTTCCATTAATTAAAATTGCTTCACAAACTAATTTTAGAAACCAAACATAAACACCCATGTGTGTTGTGACCAGGCTACAGACATTCAGGTATTTACATATTCATAACCAGCAGTAAATGAGCTTTAACAAAAAGTAGCTGCAGGCACTGACACAATTTATCATTAATAGAGAAGTATGGGGTATCAAAAAAAAAAAAAAAAAAAACCTTATACAGGTCCTTCTCAAAAAATTAGCATATTGTGATAAAGTTCATTATTTTCTGTAATGTACTGATAAACATTAGACTTTCATATATTTTAGATTCATTACACACAACTGAAGTAGTGCAAGCCTTTTATTGTTTTAATATTGATGATTTTGGCATACAGCTCATGAAAAACCAAAATTCCTATCTAAAAAAATTAGCATATCATGAAAAGGTTCTCTAAACGAGCTATTAACCTAATCATCTGAATCAACTAATTAACTCTAAACACCTGCAAAAGATTCCTGAGACTTTTAAAAACTCCCAGCCTGGTTCATTGCTCAAAACCGTAATCATGGGTAAGACTGCCGACCTGACTGCTGTCCAGAAGGCCATCATTGACACCCTCAAGCAAGAGGGTAAGACACAGAAAGAAATTTCTGAACGAATAGGCTGTTCCCAGAGTGCTGTATCAAGGCACCTCAGTGGGAAGTCTGTGGGAAGGAAAAAGTGTGGCAGAAAACGCTGCACAACGAGAAGAGGTGACCAGACCCTGAGGAAGACTGGGGAGAGGGAAATGCCAAAATGCCTGAAGTCCAGTGTCAAGTACCCACAGTCAGTAATGGTCTGGGCTGCCATGTCAGCTGCTGGTGTTGGTCCACTGTGTTTTATCAAGGGCAGGGTCAATGCAGCTAGCTATCAGGAGATTTTGGAGCACTTCATGCTTCCATCTGCTGAAAAGCTTTATGGAGATGAAGATTTCATTTTTCAGCACGACCTGGCACCTGCTCACAGTGCCAAAACCACTGGTAAATGGTTTACTGACCATGGTATTACTGTGCTCAATTGGCCTGCCAACTCTCCTGACCTGAACCCCATAGAGAATCTGTGGGATGTTGTGAAGAGAAAGTTGAGAGACGCAAGACCCAACACTCTGGATGAGCTCAAGGCCGCTATCGAAGCATCCTGGGCCTCCATAACACCTCAGCAGTGCCACAGGCTGATTGCCTCCATGCCACGCCGCATTGAAGCAGTCATTTCTGTAAAAGGATTCCCGACCAAGTATTGAGTGCATAACTGAACATAATTATTTGAAGGTTGACTTTTTTTGTATTAAAAACACTTTTCTTTTATTGCTCAGATGAAATATGCTAATTTTTTGAGATAGGAATTTTGGGTTTTCATGAGCTGTATGCCACAATCATCAATATTAAAACAATAAAAGGCTTGCACTACTTCAGTTGTGTGTAATGAATCTAAAATATATGAAAGTCTAATGTTTATCAGTACATTACAGAAAATAATGAACTTTATCACAATATGCAAATTTTTTGAGAAGGACCTGTACTCCACTAGGTGGATACAGCATCGATCTGATGCTGCATCTGTACCCTGCTGCCTCTGCACTGAGAACTGAGCGATCAAACACTGCTGATCGCTCAGTTCTCCCCCTCGGCTTTAAGCAGAGAGCCGTGACTGTCAGTCACTCTGCTCTGCCCCTCCAGCACTCATTCAAACACTGGGCTGGGGGTGGGGGGCTGGTTCAGACTCCCAGAGGCGCCGCTGAGAGGCTGAGCCCACCGCTGGTCAAGGCATCTTGGTGGATCCTGGCTGTAAAGTTGTGATTTTCCCCAGCCTCGACCAGCTGAGTGACGTCAGCCGACAGCAGTCTTTGAAAATGGGTCACAGGAGTGCAGAATGATCCTCCTCTTGTGATCCATAGGAGAAGTAGGGCCAAAAATGTTTTGGTCCTACTTCTCCTTTTAAGTAGTATTAAACCCAAAAACAAATGTGATGGCTGCATTGGTTTCCTTTTTTAGGCTTTCTTTCTTTTTATTTTCACCTGGTGATCTGGCCATAAGGTCTGTTGTTTTTCAACTTAACAAGCTCTCCTGCAAATGTAGCAGTTAAGAGAGTTGAGACAAATTATTTACCACTGACAGGGGTGCTTAGAATGATAAGCTTTTATTTATTCATGTAAAACCTTTATTCCAAAATAACAAAAACTGTTTGCTGTAACTGCAGTGTGAGCTAGAGTTTGGCTTCAATTTGTTAGTGTATCTAAGTCTGCAAGTCCATCTAACATTCCCCTCTTGCAGACTGATAATGCTGCTGTCTGCTGTGCCCCATGTGCTCCTTCATCCTGATTGTAGGCACTCTAATATGGAGGTGTTTCTGGCCAGAATAACAGCTGAAAACAGTGGGAAATGGCATAAAAAAAAGAAAAGAAAAATGCAGCCACCACATCTGAGGATTGGTAAGATGCGATTTTCTAAATTTTGGGATTTAAAACCATTTTAATGTTTACTGCAAAAACACCTAAAGCAGTTGTAAAGTCACTATAGAGAAATCCCCTCTCTTACAGGAAGATATGATGTGCAGTATCTGTGTTTTTTAAAAATTACTCTGCAAAATACCTTATTTTACAGCGCCGCTGGGCACTCAAGTTACCTGCTGGTGCTCTTCTTTCTCAAACTGAGCACTACAGAGGGAGGGGCTGAGATTCCCCGTTGATGTTAGCCAGGAGGAGACCAGTGAGGGAGGTCACATGAGATATTTTGCAGAATAATTTTTTTAAAAACATACATACTGCACATTATATCTTCCTGTAAGAGAGGGGATTACAGAATTTCTCAATATTTATTTTACAGCTATAGCAGCAGAAGGGGAGGGGAGGGGAGGAGATGGATCACACACAGACTCCCAAGCTGACAGGCAGGGAGGGAGGTGGAGAGAGGAGAGACTGCAGGATTACGGAGTAACATAAACTGATAACGGTATCATGGTTCAGCAGCCATGATTACCATGGTCAGTTTAAATAGGGGGGCAGAGGGACAGGCAAGATCAACCAGGTTTTCTATTTTCTATTAATTTTTATTTTTTTTCATTACATCTTTAGGCTCGGTTCACACTTGTGCAATGTGGGAAGGCTGTGAATTCGCAAGCCTGTTCCCGCATCGCATCCGCACATTTGGCAGTTCACACGACCATATGCAATACGCAGGGGGTGTCAATGAAATGTTAACGACACCCCCAGTTTGATTGCATATCGCAGTGCGATCTGACAGTTCGCACAGGATCGGATCGCACAAGTGTGAACCACTGTGCGATCCGATCCTGATGCGGCTGAAAAAAAGGGTCATGTACGTCTTTGGTGCGGATACAGTGCGAATTCAGCCATACAAAGTGTATGGCTGAATTTGCATCCGCACATCAGATCGCATGTAATGAAGGAGCAGTGCGCACCAAAATAATATAGAAAGCCCCCAAAGCTGTGGAGGTCAATAGTAATAAAAAAAAGATGTGGGGTTCCCTTTAATAGTTCAACCAGACCCTTATTTAGATGTGCAGCCTGGATAACCAGAAAAGGGGGGAAAGCAAGCATTCAGCCCAAGCCCCCTTCCTGTACTATATCAGGCTACCTGCCTTTCACCATTGGGGGATATCTTGCAAGGTTGGCTGGCAAAGTTTCCCCTAATGTTGAGGAACATGAGTCTCCTCCACAAATCCATGTGCCCCAAAAATAGAGGTTGAGTAATAGTAAATGTGGGGGGGAGACTTACGTAGGAACCTGTTTTAACCCTACACTAGCACACCACAACTTCATGCTTTGCATGTCGCTGAGGGGCACTTGCAATGCAGCACTGTTTAATTGAATAGGTATTTATCGATGAGGGCATAGTTTCTGCCATGGCTGCAAAGCATAGCACCCTAACCATGGCATTTTAGCAAAAATATACAGTAATTCAATATTTTTGGAGGTGGGGGGGCCTGTCAGGTAAGCTGTGTGGGGCCCCATGATTTCTAACAACAACCCTGGGTACAGCAGTACATTACCCATTCAAACAAAGGGGTGGATTTACGAAAGGTAAACAGGCTGTGCACTTTGCAAGTGCAGTTTCACTCTGGAAGTGTAGTTGCTTCAGAAAGCTCTGAAAAAATGTTGTTTTTTTTTTTTTTTTTTAAGTTTCCTTATTTGTGAGAGGGTATTACTTGCATAGTGAAGTCTCCTCTCATTTGAGTACAACTGCACTTGCAAAGTGCACAGTCTGTTTGCCTTTAGTAAATCCACTCCAAATGTTTAAAAGTATACAAAAACACCCACACCAAATTAATAAACCTTTAATAAAATAAAATGCATACCAGCTATTCCGAAAAGTTTCTTAACCTCCCTAGCGGTATTCCCGAGTGTGCCTCGGGGTTAAATTTCACACTTGGGGTACCGCTAGGGAGATCGCTGGATCCTGTAAGAGAGGGTACTCACCTTGTCCCCGGATCCAGCGATGTGTCCTGGCAGTGTGTGGTGGCCGGATCTTCCGCCCGATACTCTGTGCCCCGGCTTCCGTCTTCTGCGACGTGACGCTCACAGGGGGGTGGCACCGGCTGCAAATTCAAATAGTAAAACACACCAAACACACTGATACATTGCAAAATAAAATAAATTCACATTAGTTTGCCCCCCAGTGCCCTTTCCTGCAGTTTTACTGTACTTTTTATGTATATACTATATATATATATATATATATATATATATATATATATATATATGTGTATACACACATATATATATATATATATATATATATATATATATATATATATATATATATATAAATATATATATATATATATATATATATATATATATATATAATATGTATATGTGTATATATATATATATATATATATATGTGTATATGTATATATGTGTATATGTATATATACAGTATAAATATATATATATATATATATATAGATATATAGATATATATATACATATACACATACATACATACTTTAACTTATTTATAGTTATTTATTATATTATAATTTATGATTTTGTGTTTCAAACTTGATCATACCCAAGATGTTATAAAGAAGAACGCGCATTAAAAAAAAAATCCTATGTAAATAGTTGGTTTGGGCTGCTCGTTCTTAAGAATTACATGCAAACTAATGGTAACGCTTTTAGCACCTAAAATCGGAAAGAATAATACCGCCAGGGAGGTTAATGTTACACTTCTATCAAGTTGTCCAGTGAGGTAATCCACTTCATTCTTGATGCCGCCCTGCCCGGCGACATGTACACACCACGTTCCTGCTGATACTGACGGATTCCCGGCTGCGGTTAATTAAATATATTACCTGGACCCCAGGGGACGTCATTGGCCAAATTTTGTCAATAATGTTACCCGGTATTCCCTACAGGAGTTCAGCACGTGCAGCGCACCTAAATTCAGTGAATATTGGCTTCAATTGTGTTCAGATTTTTTTTTTCCAGGGTTTTTACCGATTTTGCCTCTTTGGTTGAATTACTGATGCATTGAACATGGATCTGTTTGTGCACCATTGTTTACAAATGATGAAATGATGTCCAGAGGTCCAATAGGAAGCCCCAAGGACTTAGTACGAGATTTCTATAGACACTGTATTTAACTCAAAAATTTTCAAGGTTCTCTGTAACCTTTTAATAAAAGAAATACAGTCTTATCTTTAAGCAGAAAAAAAAAACGAATGAAGCTGGTTCTTAGAAAAACTGGAAAAATCTATATAATTTCTGTAAATGGAGGTAGTTACTGATTTTTCTAAAACGTCAGCAGAAAATTACAGATGGTGTGCTATACAGAATGTAATGCTGGTGTACAGGACAGAGAAACAAAAGTTAATATCTATGGGCTCTACTGACCTGCCTTGGATTTACTGTTTGCTCCCCCAGTTTTCTTGCCCTAAAAAGTGGCATGGAAATTGGGATAGTCAGGTATCTTCAGAGCTTCCCCATTAACACCAGGAACCCCCTTCATATCAGACTTCCCCCCTTTATATAACAGACCCACCTTTAAATGAGTGTCCTCAGCCCCCCTTCACATCACAGCCTCTCCTTTATATTACAGCCCCCCTTTGACATCAAAGTCCACCTTCACATCAGAAACCCTCTTCTCCTCAGAGTCCTCCCTTTCTCATCGGGAGCCCCCATTTACATAGACCCCCTTCGCATCAGAGTACCCCTTTTCCCCCCAACATTACCACTTCCCCTTCACATCTCAGCCCCACTCTTTACATAAGAGCCCCCCCTTCACATCCCCCTTCTTCCTTTAACATCATAGCCTTCCCCACTTCACATCGCCATCACGCCATGAGACCTTCTGTAAGGAAGAGATATATGAGTTAAGCCCAGTGTTCCTTTCCTGGGTTTGATCCATGCCTATTGCACCATAAGAGAACTGAAAACTCAATACTGGCCATTTACGTGGCAAACGTCTGGCCGTGTCAACCACTACCGACCAGCTTTTCATCACAAAATCTATCAAAAAGATCAACGCAAACTACTATTATACTCACCACATAAATATAAAAAATAAACTGTTGGCGGTACTTGCTTTCATTCATGTAATCATTTTTTCCAATTAAAGACCAGTTGAAGGTGGTTGAAATCACCAGAAAATTGACATATGTGAGATCAGCAAAAGAGCTTGCACTCACAGGCTTTGGTCAGAACTGCTTCTCCACATAGAAGTCAATGGAAATGCAAAAACAACTTCAAGCAGTTCATTTATTTGCAGGTTAGGAGAAAATCCAATTTAGGTCAGAAGGAGCTCAGAAGCACCTCTGAGGACATTTAAAATGATCTCAGAATCTTCTCTAACTGATTTGAAATGAAAGCTAAATTCACCTAAAAGCCTGCCACACTATAGAGACAAAACCCCTCTGTCCCTTAGTTGTCCCTCTTTTTGGTCTGATATATACATCTCTATGCAAAATGTATCATTTTACTACCAAAAGTGTTATGCAGTACAATACTTTTTATCCAATATCTACATTACTGCATTTATTATTTTAAAAAGCCAATATAAAAGAACAACTGCGGTCAAAAAAACCCACCTGTGTGGTAGCCAAACATTTTCTGCATATTAGATCCTCGTGGTCTATGTAACCAGGGCTGTGGTAGGGACATGTACTTTGTATAAATACTGTGTGCTAAAAGTTGTACCTTTTTATTATTTCAGAAGGATGGGAGGTTGCTGTTGCTTTAAGCTAGTCCTATTTAAAGAGGTTGACTCATCTCATTATGTAAGTGCTATACTGTTACCCAGTAACCATGCAACTTTATTAGTGAGCTGTTACCTATTCTGGACAATTGTGTTTTATTGGGGAGCTACTGGGATCACCAATCTGCAGGGTGCAGCGTTACAGTCCCACTGATCTCCTACTTAATTTTAAAGATATCTTAAAGAGGTAGTAAACCGGGTCTTGTTAAAAAGAAAAACATCTGTAAGGCAATCGCATAATGTGCTAGTATGCATCGCATACAAGCATATTATGAAATACTTAGCTTGGAACAAAGCCAGGGGAAGACTGGCAACTTTCGGCCCAGAGAGCAATTACAAACCAGAGGCCCATGGTGCAGTGACTCGGCCCCCCCTTACACTTTCCCTCACCCCCCCCAATCCTCCTCCTGACCCCCATTATAAGCTGAAGCCCTGCTCCAGATACTCTCTACTCACTGGCTGAATCTGAGTTCCCAACCTGGCCAGCAGAGGAAGGTTGGGGGGAGCTGGGACAGCTCGGTTGGGGCTGGCCGGGGCAGAAGATTCTCCAGTGGGGCATGAAACCAGCCTTTGCTCAGACACAGTTTACACCATCCATGCTGGGGGAGGAGGCTTGCCCTTTGTCCTTGTCTTCAACTCACACTCAGTAGGTCAGAAGCAGGGACTTTTTACTTCTCTTTACCAGGAATCCGTTAGGCATGTCTGTGGCAGAAGCAGTGCAACCTTTATACGAAGCATCAGAGTGGCCCAGGGGGCAGTTGCCCCCCTGGCCCAGTTCTCCCCTGAATGAAGCCTTCCAGCGACACTGAGAAGGCTGACATCTTCCCCCGGTCTTTCTTCTAGGTTTGCATGCTCTGGCTGTGTGTGCAAGGTATGCCGGACCTTCAGGGCAGGCGCCGGTGATGTCACTGGCTGCATCCAGGGTGAATATATCCTAAATGTTGCACATTTAGGAGATATTCATTTTACCTACAGGTAAGCCTTATTATAGGCTTACCTGCAGGTAAAAATCACAAAGAGGGCCTTACTACCGCTTTAATATTATAACTCCTAAATCATTCCTGTAGTAAATCGTGGGCTGGTGTATAAAGTTCCTCATTTGACATCACATGCATCATAGTGGAACCCTTTCTCCAATCAAATGGGTGGAAAAAAGATCTAACTTGCATTGCCAACAATTTGACAGATGAAAAAAAAATGATGTCCTCAGGAGGGATGTGTTGGAGCTGGAGAGAGTCCAGAGAAGGGCAAATAAACTAATTAGGGGATTGGAGGACCTTAATTATGAAGAGCGTCTGCAATCGCTTGATTTATTCTCCCTGGAGAAGAGACGCCTGAGAAGGGACATGATAGCGATTTATAAATATCTCAAAGGTGATCTCAGCATAGAAAAAAAGCTATTCATTCGGAAGGATTGCATGAGGACTAGAGGGCATACAATGTCTCTGGAGGAGAAGCGTTTTAACCTCAGGCTAC
The DNA here is from genome assembly GCF_965119305.1 of Pelophylax lessonae. Lineage (NCBI taxonomy): Eukaryota > Metazoa > Chordata > Amphibia > Anura > Ranidae > Pelophylax > Pelophylax lessonae. The sequence continues at coordinate 163,747,788 of NC_138769.1, forward strand.
GAGGGGGGTTCTTTACTGTTAGGGCTACAAGATTGTGGAATTCTCTACCACAAGAGGTGGTTTCTACAGGAAGTATGGTGGCTTTCAAAAGACTCTTAAGGGCCATACACACTATAAGATTTTCTGAATACTTTTTTCTTTAGATTTACCAAAACCATATAATATGCGGTCAAACCTAAACACTTTCAATTTGTATGCAATCTGGCAGGCCCTTGCACTACATAGAAAAAGGTAAATCTGAAGGAAATCTACCAACAAAAGTTGGATAGTGTGTATCCAGCTTTAGACGTACATCTCAAGGGTCAGAACATTCAGGGGTATGAGAGATGATTACGGCCACACACACCTACACAGGTTGAACTGGATGGACTATTGTCTTTATTCAACCTCACCTACTATGTAACTATATGTAACTATGTAACTATGATGTACAGTACATACTGTAAATGACTCAATTTTTTCTGCATATAATAGTTGCTGAGTAATGAGATACCTATATGATATATCCGATACTTGTATGTAAAAGGAAAATATAGCTGGAGTGGATGAGTCAGAGAGCAGAACATCCTGGTAGGAATGTTTGTTATCTGTGTGACCTCTCACTGTCAGGTCTGTACGAAGGAAATAAACCGCAATAAAACAGTGATTATGTCTTTGCCATCCATCAATCATTTATCAGGGAAGTTCTTTGAGATATATATTCCACAATAATGTTCTTCAAGCCAGGTATTCCAAGCATGTGTGATAGATAAAACCTGTTTTAATAGAAAAAGAGATTCAAAACATATTTAAAAGGGGCTAATGTGAAAATCTGGTGACACCCTCTAAACATCTATCCATATAAAGTTTCTATCCATATAATTCTGACTTGCAGTGAGTAATTTGCACATTTGCAATTGAAATTTGCACATTTTCCTTTGCCATAAATAAACACAATTATACATATTTCTAGTAGTTTTACTTCATACAACAAAAGGAATGACCGCACTTCCGATGAGTTTCAAACAGGAGTGTCTTTATTCCACATGTGGAATAAAGACACTCCTGTTTGAAACTCATCGGAAGTGCGGTCATTCCTTTTGTTGTATGAAGCTATCCTGGATTACGGATCCGACCGGCACCTGATTCCAGCCTCACCTAGAGCGGTCTTCCCTGTTTGGATTCTAGTAGTTTTACTGCCTGTGTGTTCCTACATCTATGGGTGTAGCTTATGGCGTTTCAGAGGTCGCTGCAGTGTGGCCTTCATGTCACATTATGTTTTACACCGGGGGGTTGGCAACCCATGGAACATGATCTATCAGGTGACAGGTAGATCGCGAGTATAGTAAACAAAGAAGGCGCGTGGGCCTAGCGCATTATCCTCAAAAAGTGTTTTATTAAATGGTATAAAATGGAGGTGAATGTACTCACAAACTAATGCTTGCATCATAGCTTAGAGCCTTTATTATTATTATTATACAGGATTTATATAGCGCCAACAGTTTGCGCAGCGCTTTACAATGTGGGGGAAGACAATACAGTTACAGTACAATACAGGAGGAATCACATGGCCCTGCTAGTTAGAGCTTACAGTCTAGAAGGGAGGGTCAAGTGAAACAAAAGGCAATAACCGTGGGGGATGGGCTGATGGAGAAAATGGAGGTAGAGTTGTTAGGTGTGGGTAGGATAGGCTTCTCTGAAGAGGAGGGTTTTCAGAGATCGCCTAAAAGCTAATAGAGTAGGAGATAATCGGACAGATAAGGGTAAGGAGTTCCACAGGATTGGAGAGGCTCTGGAAAAGTCCTGGAGGCGAGCGTGGAAGGAGGTGACAAGGGAGCTAGAGAGCAGGAGGTTTTGAGAGGAACGAAGAGAGCGATTCGGTTGGTATTTTGAGACTAGGCTAGTGATGTATCCGGGGGATAAACTGTGGATGGCTTTGTAAGATGTTGTAAGTATTTTGAATTTGATTAGTTGGGTGAGCGGAAGCCAGTGGAGGGCTTGGCAGAGAGGAGCAGCAGACACTGAGCGATTGGTAAGGTGGATGAGTCTGGCGGCAGCATTCATGATGGATTGAAGGGGGGATTGCCTGTGTAGAGGTAAGCCAATGAGACGGGAATTGCAGTAGTCGAGGCACGACATGACCAGGGAGTGAACTAGGAGCTTTGTTGTGTCTTTGGTTAGAAAGGGGCGTATTTTGGAGATGTTGCAGAGGTTAAGGCGGCAAGATTTGGACAGCGATTGGATGTGAGGCTTGAAGGAGAGTTCAGAGTCCAGGACAACGCGCTTCGAGGTTAGCCGATGTGTCTACAAGCATTGTGAATTTACGTATTTGGACTTAAAGCGGAGTTCCACCCAAAAATGGAACTTCCGCTTTAGGTATTCTAACCCCCTGACATGCCACATTTGGCATGTCATTTTTTTGGGGGGGGAGCGGGTACCTAGTTTTGACAGATACCCGCTCCCACTTCCGCTCGGAGCGCCGCGGCGCCCTGAACGGAAGTTCTCCTCTCCCCCTCCCTCCCTGCTATCTTCTGGGACATGTCAGAGGTCCCAGAAGATTGCCGGCCAATCAAGACGCGCAGCGCGACTCGCGCATGCGCAGTGGGTACCTGGCTGTGAAGCCGCAAACTGTCACAGCCGGGTGCCCACAGCAGTGATGCCGGCGCCGAGGGAGAGGATCAAGGCTTCGGGCGGCCGCATCGCTGGACCGTTGGACAGGTGAGTGAAATGGCTGGAACTTCGCTTTAAGCAGATGATGTTATATCTAAGCTATGATGCAAGCATTGGTTTGTGAGTACATTTACCTCCGCTCTATACCACTTAATAAAACATGTTTTGAGGATAATGCGCTAGGCCCACGTGCCTCCTATGTTTCCTATACTTACAGTCATATCAGGCTTCCCCAGTCTTTTGAGTGCAACGAGGAGCACATTATCCACATGCAGTAGTATGTCAAGACAGTACAAGACAGGTAGATCACGTCTCTTTCTTGCTGACCCCAAGAGATTGGACAGGAGCTGCGACATTTACTGGAACTGATCCGCTTTCCCAATTGCAGCAGCTGAAAGCTGGCTTCTCCTCTTCCTCCAGCAGGTATTCAACCGCTGCAGGAGAAAAGGGGATTGATTCCATTAAATGCTGCTCCCACACCCCTCCTGTACAGGTTCCCATTACTTTTGCTGCCCAGGCCCTCCTGTGTGCTCCCCTGGTCTCCACCCCCCCTTCTTTCTGCAGTGCTGCCTGCTTCCCCTCCTCTCCTGCTGAATGCTGGGGATGTTTCAGAATAGAGAACAGCCAGTAAAAATGTCACATTTACCGCTCCTTCCTTTTTTGAATGAAAACAGTGAGTGTACGGTACAGATCATTCACTATGTTCATCCATAAATGAAGCATAGTAAACCGTGTTTACTATGCTTTAGTTTGTGAATTAACAGGAAGCTCTGTACATATATCAAAGAGATATCAGGGGTCTGTTTGGACCATTGATTAATCACCATAGCCCCCCAAAAGGGATTCTTAAAACACAATTAAAAATAATAAAAAATAAATAAATTAATTAATTAATTAATTAAATTACTGACACCATCCACTACCCCACTGACACCAACCTCTGCCCTACTGACACCATCCACTGCTCTATTGACTGATACCGACCACTGCCCTACTGACACCAGCCTCGGCCCTACTGACACCATCATCTGCCCTACTAACACCATCTACTTCCCTACTGACACCATCATCTGCTCTACTGACACCATCTACTGCCCTACTGACCCTGTCTTCTCACCATCCATTGCCCTACTGACCCTGCCCACTACTCTACTGATTGACACTGCCCATTTTTAGGTAGGCTAAGTTTAAGACTCGATTCACACTTGCGCGACTTGTCAGGCGAATTTGCAGCCTGACAAGTCGCGCTCCCTCGTGGTCCATTGACTGCTACAGGACCCGTTCTAATAGGAGCGACACAAGTCGCTCCAACTTAGAAAAAGGGTCCTGTACTACTTCGGGGCGACCTCGGAGCGACTTGCATAGACTTCCATTATGTGAAGTCCATGCAAGTCGCTCCGAAGTCGTGGTGCATGGGAATGCACAAGTCGCCCCCGAAGTAGTAAGGAGTTGTGCCGTCCCAGTGTGAACCGAGCCTTAATGTTTACAGTGACATTGGTTTTATTATATTTGTCAACATTTCCCTTATTATTTAGTTAGGTCTTCTAGTAAGTAGTACATTTCTTTTTAAAAAAAGGACACTGAACACTGGTGATCGCTAATCCCTTTCATGTTGTTCAGGTAGATCTCCAACTCTCAAAGGTTGCCTTCCCCTGGGGGAAAACATTTGCTGTGTCAGACTGCATAGGTAATACAGTAAACTCTGAATTTCTGGTTTCACCTACACGAGGTGATGGGGGCAAGCATTTTTCTTTGGTGACACACTCTCTGTTCAGTGCTCACTGAGTCACCAAGTAATGCCCCCCCCCCCCCCCCAGGCTAGTATAAAAAATATATGTTGGGATGGTATCCCTTAGTAACCCCCTTTCAGACATTAATCAGATGGGAACATAAGTGAATGACAGTTGATATCTGCTCCCTGTTCAGACCTGAGATCACGACACCTGGCACATGGAAATCTTCCAGGGTGCCGGAAGACTTCCCTAGCAGCTCTAAGGTGTCATATGATCAGGGGCTGCAAAGGGAATCAAAGCTGGTAGGATGCAAAACTGTGAAATGTGCTGCACTCTATAAATAAGCTCAACAATGATGTCATGGTGTTTTATTTAGGTTTTTTTTGTTAGGCGAGTCCTTCACAGAGCATCAGTCACCTGTTCTGCTCGTAAAGTACATTTTCATTTACAATTCATTGCATAAAATTCACCTTTCTTGGTAAAAATGTGTATTCCAATAAACTGAATTCCCTAAGACAGTCCCTGGGATGCCACCTAGGTTCACCAGATAGTACATAGTTGGTAAGGTTGAATAAAGACATAAATCAATCCAGTTTAATCTGTGTTGGTGGGTGTGTGCATTTATGTTTCTAGCATTTCCTATATCCCTGTATATTGGTTACACTAAGATGCCTATTTAAAAGTTTTTTTTAAATCATTAACACGTTCCACTGACACCATCGATTATGGAAGGGAGTTATACATCCAATGCTTTTATACATCCATAGTTATAACAGTAAAGAACCCCTTATGCAGTTTTAGGTTAAGCCACTTCTCATCCAACTTCACTGAGTGATTACAGCTTTTGGAGCGACCTGAGACTGAACAGTTTATTCCCTATGCTAGAATCACCATTTAGATATTTATATCTTGCGATCATATCCCCTTTTAGGTGTCTCTTCTCCAGATAAAATAAACTTGATGTTTATCGCTTTTCCTCATAACTGAGGTCCTCCATCTCCCTTATTAGCTTTGTTGCCCTTCTCTGGACTCTCTCCAGTTCTAGCACATCCTTCCTGAGGACTGGTGCCCATAACTGGACAGCAGGCTTCTAGATGTGGCCAGACCAGAGTTTTTTTTAAAGTGTTATAATTATAGATTAATCCCATTTTAATGCATGCTAATAATATGTTGGCCTTGCTTGCTGCAGTTTGGCATTGCATGCTATTGCCGAGTCTGTCATTAACTAGGACCCCCAGATCCTTTTCCATCCTTGATTCCCCCAGGGGTTCTCTGCCTCGTGTATCGTTTGAGATCATTATTTGAGCCCCCAAGTGCATTACATTTATCAACAATAAACCTTTTTGCAATGTAGTTGGCCACCCTTTTCTTGTGTTGAGATTTCTTGTAAAGTTTCAATATCATGTTGTGCAGTTATTACCCTGCCTAGCTTTGTTTTGTCAGCAAATACCAGAATTGAACTATTTATACCAAGCTTTATATTGTTTATGAATAAGAATCCCACCCATGGCACTACCTGCCTGGTGCAAAAAATAATTCTGGTTGGACGAATGTCCAGTAAAATCACCTTTATTTTAGAAAGTTCATAACAATATGTCCAAAAACACAAATAGATGGGAACAGTATCATCAGCTAGCGTGTTTCACGCTCTCTTAGCACTTAGTCATAGCTCACTACCTGCCTGGAGTTTGCATGTTCTCCCTGTGCCTGCATGGGTTATCTCCGGGTACTCCGATTTCGTCCCACACTCCAAAGACATGCTGGTAGGTTAATTGGCTCCTGTCTAAATTTACTCTAGTATGTTTATGTATGAATATAAGTTAGGGATCTTAGATTGTAAGCTCCTTGAGGACAGGGACTGATGTACAATATATGTATGTAAAGTGCTATGTAAAATTGACGGCACTATATAAGTACCTGTAATAAATAAATAAATTAATTAATTAATTAAACAGAATTGGTGCCAGGACAGGACCCTGAGGGACCCACCATACCCGCAACTCCAGACCATTCAGATGCTATGCTACTTATCACCTCCCTTTGGACACACCTCGTGTAACCAGTTTCGTATCCAGGTACATACACTATCATCAATGTCAAGAGACTTCAATTCATAAATTAAGTGTTTATGGGGTTCTGTGTCAAGCGCTTTGGCGAAATCTAGATACCCTACATCCACACGCCTTCCTCCAACCAAATTACAGCTCAGTTCCTCATAGAATGTTAGCAGGTTAGTCTGGCAAGAACGATCTTTCATAAACCTATGCTGGGTACTACTAATGATACTATTTTCATGAGCACACTCTTGAATATGGTCCCTTATCATCCCCTCCAATGGTTTATAAACTATCGATGTAAGGCTGACCAGCCTAGTATGTATCTCGGCCCTTTTTGAATAATGGTACCACACTAGCTTTTCCCCAGTCCACTGGTCCCATCCTGGTTAGTAAACTGTCCTTAAATATTAGGTCTACCTATGACTTGGCTAAGTTCTTTGAGGACTCTTAAGCCTAGTACCCACAGGCTGAATGTCGGGCAGCATCGGCAAGTTCAATAGAAACTGCCTGACATTCAGGCCCGCGTGTACTAGACGTGTGTACTTCTGTCGAAGAGGCATGACCGAAAAAGGTCTGTCAATCAGCTCCCGATCAACCCTCTCAGTCAATAGCTGAGAGTGCTGACTGGAGTGTTCTGGCGACGAGGGGGGCGTCCCCCTGTCAGAACACAATAACACGTCAGGGGAGATCGCTGTGCTAATGTCAGATAGTTAGTACAGTAGCTCCTCTTGAACTGTACAATACTGTCTTGTCTGTTATAAACCTGCATTTCCATAGTGAATACTGAGGAAAAGAACGTATTTAATACATTTACCTTCTCCCTGTCACTTGTAACCAACTTTCCCTGGCTATCATTTATGGGCCAAAATGCTATAATTTTGCCTTCTTTCTATTTATATATTTTTAAAAATGTTGGGATTATTTTTGCACTCCTCCACTATGTGTCTCTAGTGGTCGATTTTCAAAGCCCTAATTGTGCTCTTACATTTTTTATTGCATTCTTTGTAGTGCTGGAATGTTGCCAGTGTCCCTTGGCCTTGTATTTTTTAAAGGACAGTTTTTATCACTTTATTGTGCCTCAAAGGGGCCATTTGAGGATGGCATAGCACATATATGCAAAGTCTCAAAAGTAGCTTGATCTTGCACCCCCAGCATGGAGACTGACCAGTCACTTTCAGCTCCTGTTCTCACAGTAACAATCGGGAGGAGGTAACAGCTCCCAATCACGTGATTATTTTGATAGCTAATCACAGTGATCACTAGTGTTAGATCCTTTATACTGCTTCTTCTGGATTTTACTAAAACTGGAGCCAACAAGATCTGGAGCAGCTGTGCATGGTAACCAATTAGCTTTTAACTTCAGCTTTTTCAGTTAAAGTAGAATTCCAGTTTAAACCTAACTAGTCCTAAAAGTGTTTCCTTCCCTCCTAACACCTATGTTGGCTACCCTGTACAAAAAAGATGTATGTACCCTCCTAATTTTAGCCGGCCCTGTTCCGGTCATGTAATCTGACTCTCCTGTGTCAGCAAGCTGCGGGTGCAGGGGAGAGGAGAGACCACCAACAACAGCTGGACATGGGAGCCTACAACTGACATCATGGCTCTCAGAATCCTCAGCCATTACTGTGCACTCTCCCCTGCAGCTGCTTATGGCTGACACAGCGGATCAAGTGACAAGACCTGGCTCAAAAAAGGTAAGTATACACATCTCTTGTACAAAAATTAGTCAGCATAGGTGTCGGGGGAGGGGACATTTTTAAAACTACCTAAAATTAGGCTGAAATTCTACTTTAAAGTGTTTTTCTAAACCCACAACAGTAAAACCAGTCTGTATATGCAGTAAAGCATGCATTTATACTCACTGTGGAACCTAAGGGGTTAATCCTCTGCATTATGTAAAAAGGCTGTTCAAAAGTGTCCCCTCTGATCATCTCCTCCTTCCACTGACTCCAATATAAATCCTGATATTTACATAGTCAGGGGACAGCCTGTACGTGCTCAGTTTGGTGTACTAGAAAGCTTTTTTTTTCTTTGGAAAGTGAATGTGATCAGTCAAGAGCCAATCAGCACTGTCCAGACAGAGGGTCAGGGGTCCTGCATTCTCATAGGACAATTGTGGGAGAATTAAAACTCCTCCTACAAGCTTTAACTAGACACTCAAAGAAGTCACAAGACTGCTATATACTGCTGATGAGAAAAGGTATTTAGCAGTTTATATTTACTAAAATAATTGCATTTCCATGTTCTGTGTACTGTGGGAGACCAGATATAGTGAATGCAGGGTCCTGGGTTTAGTAACAATTTAAACTTTGAAAATAAAAAGCAAAAGGCTAATTGGTTGCCATGCACAACTGCTGCAGTCTTAGTAAATTGCCTTCATTGTATCCTTTTCTCCTCTCAAAAGTAGAAGTCTGTAAACAAAAAGCAAATTTTTAAGCATTTTTACACCTTTTTTGGTGTGTATACGAGCGCTTCAGAAGACTATTTCACACTTTTCACATGTACTGTATATTCAGGCATTTTTACTTTAGCCATTAGGAAGCACAAGGAGGTGACCAGATCTTACCTGCAAAAAAAAAAAAGAAAAAAACACCAAAAAAATGCGCAAAAACACTTGATTTGTGCATTTCAGGCATTCCTATTGAAATCTATGGGACCATAAATGCCAAAGTCTGGTTTAAAAGTAGCTTGTGCAGATTTTGAAGTATCATGCATCCAGCTACATCTAAAAGTAGAAGTATGTAGCAATACTTGTTTCACTCTGCTGTATACTAATGCACACTGGCTTCTACAGTAGTTTTGTGTTCTGCCTGAAGAAGCAGCTCAATGTTATCCTAGGTGTCCATGAACATTACAGGCATATTACAGGCATATTTTGAGCTCAATGTTTAGAGGCAGGAAAAAAAACTCTTCGGTTTGCATTTCTGATTGGAGCTTTCTGCCAGAAATAACACAAAACTCTCCTAAACTCGTCTAAACTTTGTACAAAAAATGTTCTATATGAGTGTTTTTTTCTGCCAAGGGAACTGGAGTTTTTTTTAAGCCCAGTGTGCATGGAGCCTAAGCCTACTAATACTGGTAACCAGCAAAACTGGTATTTGCAAGCCAGTCACAACTCTAAAGCAAATGTTATCTAAATGTGATAACATGCAACCTAATAATCATAATCACACAATCCCTATCTTGCATAAACAGCCTCCAACATTAGATGATTATATTTCCTTTATCCTCGCTAAGATATTTCCATGGTTTCACAATCTTTTCTATTAAAATTTTAACATAGATAATCACAATTACAAGTAGAATAAAGTGGGAGTTTGCATTACCTGCATTTGCCTACATGCCTAAGTGTAAAATCAACAAGTCTGTGTCTTAAAGTATATCTAAACAGAAGAACAAAGATTTATAGTAATGCAGCTTACTGGTTCGTAGATATGGTAGCTGCAATAGATTTCTTTGTTTTCATGTTTTTTTCCCTTCATTTTAACTTAGTAATACTGCCATTAACACATTTCCTGTTCTAGACTGACAATCGTATGGCACCCTCCACTGTCACATTTAGCACTTTTTGGGGGGAGCGTGTACCTGGTTTTGACACGTGTGACAACCCAACCAGGACAGGGGTTTTTTGGAGGGGACTGCAGGGTAGCCTCTTGCCTACTAACTATGAGCCCTGGCACCTGAGGCAGCTACAATCATTCAGGATGATGTCTTGTTATATATGGCAAGATTACATTACCACATTTTAACCACTTGCCGACCAGTCACGTTGACTGTACTGCGGCAAAGTGGTTCGTTATCGTCTGGCGACGTAGACCTACGTCACCAGACTTTCCCCTCTCTCTGCGGCGCACGCGCCGCCGGAGGCTCGCTCCTGCTGTATTCAGTTACAGCGGGAGTCGGGCCAGGGGAGGAGCGGCGGTGATCACCGCCGCTCTTCCCCGATCATCGGGGAATCGAGTGTGGAGATCACATGTTTACACAAGCAGGCGGATCTCCTAAGTGACAGACAGGGTCAGATTGCAGGGTTCAGCATAGCTGAACCTGCGATCTGTCCCTGTGTCACATAGTCCCCTCCCCCCACACACATTATTAAGCACCAGGCATACATTAACCCCTTGATCACCAATAAAAATTAACCCCTTCCCTGCCAGTGTCGTTTTTACAGTACAGTGCATATGTATAGCACTGATTACTGTAGTAATGTCACTGGTACCCCTAAAAGTGTCAAAAATGTCAGTCAAGGGTTCGATCTGTCCGCCGCAAAGTCGCAGTCCCGCAAAAAAAAAATCGCAGATCACCCCCATTACTCGTTTAAAAAAAAACCACCAAAAATTACAGAAATCTTTTCTTTAGTTAGTCAACGCAATAACTTTTGCGCAAACCAATCAAAATATGCTTATTGCGTTTTTTTTTTACCAAAAATATGTAGCAGAAAACAAATTGGCCTAAGATGATAAAAAATTTAAATTTTTACATTTTTTTGAGGGGGAATTTCATATAAAAAAATGTGAAAAATATTGTTATTTTTGCAAAATTGTCGCTCTTTTTTTGTTTATACCGCAAAAAGTAAAAATCGCACAGGTGATCAAATACCACCAAAAGAAAGCTCTGTTTATGGGAAAAAAAGGACATAAATTTTGTTTGGGTAAGGTGTTGCATGACCGCGCAATTGTCAGTTAAAGTCGCACAGTGCCGAATCGCAAAAAGTGGCCTGGAAGTAAGACAGCAAAATCCTCCGGTGGTAAAGTGGTTAAGGAAGCCATGATGGTCCCTGACAACTTGAAACTCATTGAGAAGATGGATTTGGTTAATGAGATTTGGACAGCCCTGGGTCTTCTTGAATACTGGTGATGATCGACTGTCTGGGGGGGTGGAATCCCTGATTAATCATGACTTGATCATGGCTTGTTCAGGTGCCTAGCTGTTAATTAGCTTACTGTTAATTAGGTCACTGTTAATTAGATTATTATTAGCTGTTTATTAGATGGCACTGTTACATGTACTAATAATATTACTGTTTAAAGTTTGTATTGTTTAGGATAATGTGATCAAGCTCTTAGCCGATTTTGTGTGGTATATATTCTGTGTGAACTTTCAATAAACTCTTCCAGTTTTCACCTATGGTTAGTAAGCTAGTGTGGTCTAGTTCTTGGGTGCAATGCTCAGCTATAATACCTGGTTCCAGAGTATTTGGATCCCTGGACAGGTAAGTGTCCTTAAATGAAAGTCAGTAGCTACAGTATTTGTAGCTGCTGACTTTTTAATTTTTCGGAGGAGACTGAAGCTCCACTTTATGGCATTCTATGCATTAAGGTGAAAAACCTTCTGTGCTGCAAAACCCCCTCCAGCCCCCCCTTATACTCACCTGAGCCCGACCTGATCCGATCCAGGGATGTGCACGAGAACAGCAGCTCTCCCTGCTATCTTTCTCCTCCCTGGGCAGATTAATAGCAGCGGGAGCCATTGGCAGCTCACACTTTATAATCAGTTACAGCAAACTGTTTTTTTCCATATGGGATAAAGATTTTACATGAGTAAATAAAAGCTGATGATTTCAATCACCCCTGCCAGAAAAAAATGGATTGTCTCATCCATGTAAACTGTGGCAATCTGCTGGAGAGCTTGAACTTCTGAAAAACAGCGGACTTGCTGGCTGAATGAAAGATGAAAATAGAAGAAAGAAAGCCTAAAACGAATACAGCAATCACATCTAAAAACTGGTAAGATGCAATATAACAAATGTTTGCTTTTGGGTTTAGTACTGCTTTTACCACATTAGCCCCTGTGGATTTGGCTGCTCAATGACCAGGCCCTATTTTGCTATTCGGCACTGCATGACTTTAACGGACAATTGTGCGGTCGTGCGACGCTGTACCCAAACAAAATTGATGTCCTTTTTTCCCCATAAACAGAGCTTTCTTTTAGTGGTATTTGATAACCTGTGCGATTTTTATTTTTTGCACTATAAACATAAAAAGAGCGACAATTTTGAAAAAATAACAATATTTTTTACATTTTTTTATATGAAATTCTCAAAAAAAAAATGTAAAAATCTAATTTTTTTAACATTTTAGGCCAATTTGTTTTCTGCTACATATTTTTGGTAAAAAAAATCGCAATAAGCGTATTTTGATTGGTTTGCGCAAAGTGTATTGCGTTTACTAACTACGGGAAAGATTTATGTTATTTTTATTGTTTTACTAGTAATGACGGCAATCTGTGATTTTTTTTTGCAGAACTGCCACATTGCTGCGGACAGATCCGACCCCTAACTGACATTTTAGACACTTTTGGGGGTACCAGTGACATTACTACAGTAATCAGTGCTAAAAATATGCACTGTTACTGTAAAAATGACACTGGCAGGGAATGGGGCTAACTGTACTGGTGATCAAGGGGTTAAATGTGTCCCTAGGGGTGTGATTCTAACTGTCAGGGGCCGTGGCTTGTGAAGTAATCACAGAGACATGCGATCCTATATAGCAGGATCACATAGTCTCTGTGATCACTTCAGGGAGAATGACAGACGGCTGTGTTTACATCAGCCGTCTGTCCTTCTCTCCCTGCTGCGGGAGATCACGAGTGGCCGGCGGCCATCGGAGCCACCGGTCACACGCGCTAGCTCCCCAGCTAACGAGCGGGGGCGGGAGCGCGTGATGCCAATGGCGCGCGCTCGCCCCCTAGAGTCTCCTGAGCGAGCGACGTAGGGCTTACCTCGCTTTGCCCAGCAGCGGCAGAGTGCCGCAGTAAATGTACGGTGGGCGGGGCAGAAGTGGTTAATAAACTCCTGTCTATTTTTTTACCCCATTCACCCAGTGTACCCAGCACAAACCACTGCTGAGATGCTCCGCTGTGCTTCAGGAGGAAGGTGGCATCTCCTCCCCCTTCTCACCTCTCGCTGGTAAAACTGAACAAGCCGGGAAGGCAAAGGCAGTTGAAATCATTACAACAGGATGAAGCAGGGGCTTGAAAACTAATGTAGATCCACCCTTTCCCTTCTTCATACTGTAATCTACCTGGCAAACTTTTTCTTGCTGGCTGAATTCGAAATTGGGATGAATTCCCACACACACACACATATTTTGACAAATCCTTTAATAAAAATAATGTCCCCCGATGTAGATCCATCATCAATCACAGTCAAGTTGCCAGGAAACCAGACCACATGGGAATGCAGGTAAACTAAAGCAGTTTATTGAAGCAAACAACAATAAACGCATGGCAAGAGTGAGGAAGCGAGATCAGAAATAAGCCGGGGTCAAGTCCAGAAGCGGGTAGTCATCCAAGCCAGGGTCGAGTCCAGAAGCAGGTAGTCTGCGGATGCTGGGTCGTCTGCAGATGTGGGGTCCTTTGCCGATTCCGGGTCGAGAGCCAGGAGCATCGTTAGCCAAGCCAGGTCATACATGGAGCAACATGGAGAACAGAAGACTGCTAGTAGAGATGCACTGTGGAGCACAAATGCAAGGGCAAGGACTGCATCTCAGCAGGTGATAGATATAGGTGTGCAGCATCATCACTGTGTGAAACCCAGGCAGCAGGCATGTGATGATGCAATCAGAGTTTAGAAGAGGCAGCGGTCTGTACATGTCCAAGATGGCTGCCAACAGGAGGGCAAGGTACGACCTTGACAATTACAACGCTCAACGCCACCACTGGACCTGAAAAAAGAAAAAAAATGCTCCACCCGCGACAAAGGCTAAACCCTGACTACTTGATCCGTTGTTTGACAGTTATTATATAGGTAAGGGATGGGGCCACCTGGCAGTGTCACCTGGTGGCACTGACCCAGCATGCACTGGTCAGTGACGTCGCATGGGGGCGGTCTTCTAGATTCCAAAAAGCCCCCTGCCCGCAGACCCCCACAATCACAGCCTAGGGTTGATGGGAAGAGGCCCTTGTCCCCATCAACATGTTGAGGGCATATGGCCTGGTATATCGCTCACCCTCCCCCCCCCCCCCCACTCTTTCATGACCTGGCGGGCTGCATGCCCTGATAAGCTTCTGGTATGGATTTTGGTGGGACCCTACGTCATGTTTTTTTTTACATTTTGGCATGGGGTTCCCCTTAAAATCCGTACCAGACCCAAAGGGCCCGGTTTGGATTGTGAGGGAGCCCCCATTTAAAATGGCAGCTTCCTTGGCTGTAGGAGGGTTTATTTCTGCTTTATTGCAGGACATATATGGTTAGATTTTTGTTTGAAAACTTTTGATTTCAAAACCTTCATTCGAATTCCGACCTATTAATGGGGTCAAACTGATGGTCCTTACGGCTAGAAAATTTTGAATGAGTTTGTTGGAATTTTTTGTTTCAACTAAATTCTATCTGTGTTTGTAATCTTCAATAGAAAAAGCTGTTGTACTGCCCATGTCCTAGGAAAATATTTAATCTGGAAGCAGAATATTCATAGAAATGACTATTCGTTCGTTCAACACTATGCATGTGCTATCACATTCTCATTAGTTCAATGTCTACGTCCAAAAACTATTCCAAGTGCTGTGTCATTGATATAATTGTTTGTAGTGTTGTGAAAAAAAGATCATTGTATTGGTAACTGTACTGTCTGCCCTCATGTTGTAAAATGCTGCGCAAACAGTTGGTGCTATATAAATCCTGTATATTAATAATAATAATAATTTCCAGAGCCTATACGACTGAGTCTGAACAGACATCTGGATTTATATATGTGTGGCGCTTCCCCCATAGGAGCCGCTGGATAGGATGGAACCTCAGTTCTTTGCCTCGACCTTCTCAAGAACTTCAGCCCCTCTGACACACCAGGTTGAGTGTACAAACATACAATATTACAGGAAAGTACTGAAAGTAATACTTAGTATCCAATAGTAGAGCTATAACAAAAAAACAAAAACAAATAGGCACCAAACGAGGTAGTAAAAGCAAACTTAAAGTGGAAGTAACCTTCCTGTTCTATTCAGCCATGGAAGCTACCATCTTAGTTTCTGTTTGATCTGCAACTGCCATGATGCTGCATGTGGTAAGCTTTGACATCAGCTATTGGATTGCTATTTGAAACAGTTAAATTGATGGGTTTAGTTCTGCTTTAATATATTGTCACCCAGTATGGCTGGTAACTAGGCAAGAATAAAATGGATTAAAAATAGTAATAACACAATTTAGCATACAACTTGATTAACAGTAAAGGCTAGGGAAAAGGTGACATTTGACGTCCGGATAAGTATAAACAGTAACAAGGTCACCTCACGAAGAAGTGAGCAGGAGTAAAGTTTATTCTACCAAGTGCTGGAACTATACTGCCGAAGTGCATTTATAGCAGCAATGATGGTCCTAGACTGACTGGATATGTACTGTCCAAAAGAAGAGGTGGATGATAGCGGAGAAGGTAGGGGGCTTGCAGAATAAGTATTACCAGAGGGGCAGTCCTTTGTGGTGTTCTTCTGCCAGCTATCGTTGGGGCCCTTTAAGAGCATCTTTGCACTTAAGGACAATCCCAGTTAACCTGCATGCAGTATAAGTACAGTATTGGTACAGTATAGTCAAAGCACAGGTGCAAGGTAAATGTGGTTCAGATGCAGTAAAGGTTTGGTATACTGCAGTATAGGAATGGTAAGATGCAGTCTAGGTTTGGAATAAGTGAGGTATAGAATGCAGCATGGATGCGGTATGGATTGGGTGCCCTTGGTGTCCTGCTCTCGGTGACTCAGTCCCTGCTAGCAGTATCAGCAATGGGTGAATAACATTTTCACCAGTCCCCGGGATACTGCAATGATCTCTCGCTGTGGTAGGGGGTCTTCCTTAATCACTCCTTGAAAGCCTCCAGTGATCAGCGGTGGGCTGCAGAGAGTGAGTGTGAACTCCAGTCTCTCTGAAGAGGTTTCCCTGGGCAGTTTATTAAAAACATCTCTCCACTCCTCCTACTCCACAGTGACTATTGGGATGGGTATTGTAAGGAGTCCATGGAGTCCATTCATCACATGTTACGGCTACTATCTCAAACCACAAATCCCACAACTCTCAGTGCTCTGCATAGAAGTCTATGGGCTTTCTTGGCTTCAGCTCTCCGCTTGCTGGCCAGAAGAGAATGGTGCAGCATAACATCAGTATCTCAATAGAGGTAGAGAAAAATAAAAGGCAATGTCTCCTTTTCCATATTGGTGTAGCTCAGCACCTGGCTACATATGTTTTTAAAATAGCAACTATGATGTGAGTCAAGCTGGCATGTTATTTTGTTGTTATAAAAATTGTGTGAAGATATTTATTAACTATCATTTTACAGCTTTTGAACAAGCTTTCTTGAATTATTAAAGGATCTATCATGTATTATGGTGCTCAATTTTTAAATGCACATTCATATGAAAATCTAGTTGTGTATGGGCAGCATTACCGTACTGACTCCTGAGTATTCCCTGGCTCCTGGCTATGGCGACATCTAGTGGACAAAAAAAAGGAATTACAAGGGGCCACCACTGTGTCCTACCCTACAGTATCAGGATTTATTGGGTGTGAAACACTTTAAGGTTCTATGCCGTCATCACAGGGCATTTCTTTTGTACAAAAAAAAAAAAAAAAAAGCCTTCATTTATGAGTGTTTGGGGCAGCGTTATCTCAAATGAATGATTGAAAATGAGCAATGTTGGCAATGTTCTTATAGTTTAGAAGTATTAATAAAATGTACTAATAAACAAGAATATATTGCTTTTAAAATAATTCATTTAAAATGAATGACTCCTTTGCACATGCCTTGAATCACCCCAAAAAAAGCTCATGGGTTTAAAGATGAGCAAACTGAGAAGACACTTTCCAGTAAGGGAAGGATGAGATGCTGCTGTATAGTCTCTTCCTCTTCTGTCATAACAACTGACACATATCAGGGACGCACTGATATACCGCGTGCACTGCAACCCTGCTGAATGTACAGCTGGACAGGCCGAACTTTTAAACTTTTATTTTTCATCTTGTCCTTATTAGCATACCTTCATGCCTGACCAATTTTCTTATGGCATGACGAGTCAAAAAAACCGAACATACAACTGACCTCCTTTAACGATTTGATTAGTAAGGCTCCTTGGAATCCAGCCTGCAACATAGCGATAGTAGATGGTTATGATTATATCTCATTATCTATCATCCTCTTACTTTCAAATCATGAAAAGTGATGCGTTATTTGGTATTAAATTCCATGAGTCATAAGGCCTGCTTTATCTTACATATACGTCATAGAATAGTAAATTCAAGAGCAGCTACTGGGGTGTGGGGGGGCTTTGTATTTATTAACTATTAGGCAGCATCTGTTTTTTTCATTGACAAATTAACATATTAAAATAGAGGCCATGATATTAAAACATTAATCTCTGGGGTTTTTGTAAAGAAGCCCAAACTCTTCTTATTCCATTTATTACAACATGCTGTAGTCCTCCCTTCGGCCAATAATCTGGAATGCATATGCTCTGCTTGTACTATTTCAGCCACAGCTCCGTCCATGTGTCCGGTTGTTTCTTGTATCTGGCTTTAAGTGTACAGTGTGACTGCTCTCTGCTCAAAACGGGAAAGCCACTTTTTGGAGAGTCATTTTATGTCAGTGATGTCAATAATTTTTATTTTAAAATATGTAGAGCTATCCCTTTAAAAATAGTGACTATAATACTATAATAAATATAATAAATAATAAATACATAATAATAAATAATAATAATAATAATAAATAATAATAAATATTAAATAAATAAAATAATAAAATAAATAATAATAAATAATAATAATACATATATAATATAATAAATAATACTATAATACACATATAATAATAAATGAATTGCAAACAGAGTGCACAATCCAAACACAATCTCAATTTAACCTTAGGTCCACCACGCTGATTGAGAAATAAAAGTCTGCTAAAAGTATAGACTGTGTAATAAAGATTTCTTGGGACCACTTAAAGTGGTTCTAAACCCACAAAAGTAAAGTCAGTCTGTATATGCAGTAAAGCATGCTTGTTATACTCACTGTGGAGCCTAAGCAGTTAATCCTCCACATTGTGTAAAAAGGCTGTTTGACCCTGTCCTCTCCGATCTTCCCCTTCTTCCATTGTCCCCTAACCATCTCCTGATAAGACAGGGCCTTTAAAGTCATTCTGCACATGCTCAGTTTGCTGCGTATTGCTAGACATTTTTTTTTTCTTGGAGGGTGCATGTGATAGGCACAGGGCCAATCAGCACTGTTCAGAAAGAGGATCAGGGGTCCTGCAGCCTCATAGGACAGTCAGAGTAGAATGAAAACTCCTCTTACAAGCTTTAACAAGTGCTCGGCCAGACACTGATAGAAGATCACAAGACTGCTATATACAGCTGATGAGAAAAGGTTATTAGCTGTTTATATTTACTAAAATGTCTATGTTCTGTGTACTGTGGGAGACCAGATAGTAAATGCAGGGTCCTGGGTTTAGCAACACTTTAGGTTCTCTGACACCCAGTAAATCACCAATCACCATCCACCTTTACTTCCATCACCAGCAAAAATACTCCTCTTTCCGAATCCAAAGACCCCTTATTATGGATATCACAAGTGCTCTTGCATAAAATTAAGCAGATGGTAGCTGGCAATGGAATCACTCCAGCAGCCCCAGCTTATTCCTCCTAACCTCTGGGAATTCTCATGTTACATGTATCTTATCAAAGAAAAGGCCATACATAGTGTAACCCTAAATTAATCCAAGTTTATTGAAAACATAATGTACTGGCAAAGCAGCAGAAGAATTATATCTCATCACATTCTGCCATACAGCGCGCATGCATAGTGACATCAGAACGTGTGCCTTTTAGTCAGAAATGACTTCATCAGGGAAAACAAAGGAATGAATGTGTCAGCCATTAATAGACAATAATTTACTGAACAGTGTGTCATTCTTAAATTACCAACTGGCTACCTGCCTTTTTACTACTATACAGGCATTGCCATGATCCCCTTTCCTGTCCAAGGACTATGTTTCCTCAAGACCTCGTAGCAACCTGATGTTAAACTGAAAAAGGACCATCACCCCAATCTATGACTTTATATGATTTTCCTCCTGCCCCCTACCCCATACATAATTGGATGTTACAATTTTTTTGGGGTGGGTGCTTGGTACCTTTTTAGTGAGTCTCAGTCTTGCACTTCCAGGTTTCTCTTCTAGGTATATGCCAAACCCTACCCAAAGTCTCTTGGGATACCAATGTCACACATCCCAGAAGGCAGGTCAAATCTCAGGCTTACTGCACATCAGGGGCCAGGAAACCCAAAAATGATTGCCAGTCTCTTGATGACATCAGAAGAGAAGATATGCTGGTGAGTATGTTTTTTTTCATCTGTAAAGGTAAGAAAAATAGAATTAAAATGGCGGATTGAATTTCCTCTGGAAGGAGAGGTAAGAGACTCTGGTGTGAGGGATGCTGCTACATTTTAAAAGTTTTACTACATTCATGTGTGAGCCTGATCACAAAATTAAGATGTTAATCTTTCACTCATTAGGCCCCTTTCACACTAGTTTTTCACTAGTTTTTCAGGCGTCCCCGATTGGACCCTCCAGTCTCCTCTATGGTGCAGCGGTTGTCAATCAACATCGGATCCTATCCACTAAAAACAGATGGCGGATCAGATGGCGGTTGGGTGTAAATGGACAGGCAGTCCATTTATGTCCAACTGTGCAGAGCAGAAATGTACTAGTCAACCACATGCTCAGCAGGGATCAATGGACAGATTCCCCGCTGAGCAGGCGGACTTCAACCTAAGCAGGAGGAGCCTAAAGCCCCGTACACACGTACGGATCGTCGTCATACAAACGTTCGTCTTTTCTCCCCGGGATGTCGGTGTCTGTTGAAAAGTGCAAAGACAGCACAAGGACAGCACAAGAATTTTGTCCGCAGACTTCAGCTGACTGCAGAAGTGATGTCATGTAATGGTTAACTTTCCCTGTGTTTTTTATTTTCTGAGCATGCCCATGTCTTGCAAATCTGCGGTCTGTCGGCTGATTTCTGTACTGACAGGCGAACAATCGTCCGTTCTGGTGTCCGCAGACAAAAATTTTCATGTTTGCAAGAAAGACTCTTGTCCGCGGATTGTGCGCAGACAGCTGTCGGAGGCACCATACTAACACGCGTACAATCGGCAGATCTTTCGTCCGCCGACGTTTGTATGACGACGATCCGTACGTGTGTACGGGGCTTAACAGTAATGTTTTAAGCAAGAACATCAGTGTGTTCCTTGACTTCAACAACACTATAACAAGGACTTGTGCAGTCGATGAAGTGAGTACTACAAAAAAAGAGACCTCCGGTGTTCTGAGTTATACTGAATTTTTTTTGTGTCAAAAAATGTAAAGTCAATAGCTACAAATACTGTTTTAGGAATGATTTGAATTTGGATCGGTCGAAAAAATGATCAAACTATTCAAATTCTGTGTGAAGAAGTTGCTAGGCAGCGGGCCAGGAAGCTGGCCACCACGTCCTTAACAACCAAATACTCATCAGCTGTCTGCGGGCTTCCCCACTGACAGCTGAAATGTAAACAAAACAATGCCGGCAATAGAAAATTCAAACAAAAACTGCATGGGGTTTTCCCCCGCAATCCATACCAGGCCCTCCGGGTCTGGTATAGATTCTAAGGGGAACCCCACACCAGAATGGAAAAAAAAAGTGAAACAAAAACAATGAAAAATTGTCAGGGGGGGGGGGTCTGCCTGTAAAGTGGTGCATCTGTACCATGCGTAAAACCTGCTGAAGCTAAAATGACATTTCTAAATTTCTAAAGAAAAATAAGGAGTCAAAACAAATTTAAATTGATGGGTGGGGACCCCACGCCAAAATAAAATAAAAAAAAATGGTTCCCCCAGAATTCATACTAGATCCTTATCCGAGCATGCAGCCTGGAAGGCCTCAACATAGTCGGGTGGGGGGGCTCTGCCCCCCTATCCCAAAGCACCTTGTCCCCATGCTAATGGGAACAAGGGCATCTTCCCGACAACCTTGGGCGGTGGTTGATGGGGGTATGCGGGCAGGGGGCTCATCGAAATCTGGAAGCCCCCTTTAACAAGAAAGCCGACCCCCTAACTCCCCCCCAATGTGAATGAGTGAGTATAGGGTATATTGTACCCCTACTCAATCAACAAAAATGTGTCAAAAATAAAGAAAAACATTAGGTTGTTTTTGACAAGAAACAAAAACAAAACAAAAGCCAATGTCCCCCGATGTAGATCCATTGTCAATCTTAATGCTGACGCCACCGCCGGACCCAAAAATCAAAATACTCCGCCATCAACAAAGGCTAACCGCCTACTGCAGGCTCTGTCGTTTGACAGTTCTTACATAGGTAAGGGGGGGAGCCACCTAGCGACATCACCTGGTGGAAGCGCCCCCTTGTGACATCACTGACCCAGCATGTGACATTACCACTGCCCCCTTGTGACATCACTGACCCATCTATTTATGAACTGTCATACGGCAGAGCAGGCATTTGGCAGTGCGGCAGACGTTGTGATTGACGATGGATCTACCCCCGAGGGACATTGTTTTTTTAAACTATATCCTGCCCAC
The DNA here is from genome assembly GCF_965119305.1 of Pelophylax lessonae. Taxonomy (NCBI): domain Eukaryota; kingdom Metazoa; phylum Chordata; class Amphibia; order Anura; family Ranidae; genus Pelophylax; species Pelophylax lessonae. The sequence continues at coordinate 163,769,770 of NC_138769.1, forward strand.
CCAGGGCTGTCATTTAGGATCTGTATACACGCCCTCATGTGTGATGCTAATACCATGTGACCTGAATAGCTCAGCTAAAACCAGGAAGTGTTCTATCCAGCAAAAGAGACCAAACTGAGCATGTGCAGCTGAACTACACTCACTGTGCTTTTCTGGACTTGTCCAGAGTGAACTTGCAGGAGGAGAAGGACATGTGCATACAGGATCAAACAACCTTTTTACACAATGCAGAGGATTAATCACTTAAGTTACACAAATGAGTATAACAAGCATGCTACTCTGCATCTATAGACAGATTTTACTGTTGTGGGTTTAGTAACACTTTAAGTGTTACTACACCCACAACAGTAAAATCAGTCTGTTTATGCACTAGAGCAGGGGCGTAACTACAGGGGTTGCAGGGGTTGCAATCGCAACCGGGCCCCATGCTCAAGGGGGCCCATGTGGCTCCCCTGTACACCTGGATAGGAGGGGCGGCGGGGGCAGCATGTAGAGAAATCACTATCCTCCTTTTTCCTCCTGTAGCTGCAGGAGGAAAATGGAGGAGATTGGTTCCTCTGTACGCTGCCCCCCGCCACTTCTCCTATCCAGTATACTTGTGTTCTGCTGTCTCTGGGCCCCTGTGTGCTCCCCTGGTCCCCCCCCCCTTCTGTGCTGCCCCCCCCCTTCAGAATTCTCCCTTCCCTCACCGTAATAAAGGGCCCCGCAACTAGAGTAAAGGGGTCCAGGGGGCCCTTCATGGTTTCTTGCACCGGGGCCCTGAAGGTTCTAGTTACGCCTCTGCACTAGAGCATGGGTGTCCAACCTTTTGGCTTCTCTGGGCCACATTGAGTGTAGAGAAATTTTCTCGGGCCGCATATAAATATATACTATTAGTTAAGGTATATAAGTAATAAAACGCCGCTGTACCCTTCCTGTGCTGCCGTGCCCCAGCACTAATTTAACACAACTAGTGGATGATCCCCTCCGAGGCTGCCTCTGTGACCATGCCCCCGACTCGACTTGCTTCCTCCCCAGCAAAAAAAAAAAAAAATTGTCAGGGGGCAGTGGGCCACATTGCCTGCGGCTCCGGGCCGCATGCGGCCCCCGGCCGCAGGTTGGACATGCCTGCACTAGAGCATGCTTGTTGTACTCACTGTGGAACCTAAGGGGTTAATCCCCCGCTGTGTGTAAAAAGGTTGTTTGATCTTGCCTTCGCTGATCCTCCCCTTCTTTTACTCCCCCAATCCATCTCCTGAATAGTACAGAGCCTTTGAAGTCACTCTGCACATGTTTTTGTGTGTATTGCTAGAGAGTTTTTTTTTTTCTTGAGAGGGTGCATGTGATCAGCACAGGGCCAATCAGCACTGTCCAGACAGAGGGTCAGGAGTCCTGAGCCTCATAGGACAGTCAGAGTCGAATGAAAACTCCTCCTTCAAGCTTTAACCAGACACTGATTGAAGTCACAAGACTGCTATATACTGCTGATGAGAAAAAGTATTTAGCAGTTTATATTTACTAAAATAATTGTGTTTCCATGTTCTGTGTACTGTGGGAGACCAGATATAGTGAATGCAGGGTGCTGGGTTTACTAATACTTTAATGTAATTTCAAAAGTATTGTGTGCACACTAGGGATCCTGTTGCTGGTGAGAGATTGCTATCAGCGGGACTGCTATGCGGAACATAGCAGGCAATAGAAATACTCACCTGCATGTATCTGGATGAGTGAGGTGTCACGTCCTGCCAGTTACTTACATTGTGCAGAGTTTTTGTCGGTGAGGGGGCAAGGTGGCGCTCATCCATCTGCAACACATACAAGTTAGGTGAGTGTTTCTCTGCACATTTTTGCCATTCTGTTGCTGGCAAATTTGCTAGGAGGGACTTTTTTGTATAAATATAGACTTGTCCTTTAAATCACCTTACAGAGAGCAGTGACTTGGCTGGTTTGAATAAAGCTCTCTCCGTATAGTTGGTCATAGACATCAAATAATGGTCTTGATTGTCTCATGATGTCATTTTGCCCGGATTCAATAATAAACAGGAAAGCGTAGGAGAAAGTGATGATAAAAACGACTTTGGGTTGAACATTAGAATATTAAACTCAAAATGTGTTTACAGTTGTAAATGAATGTTTGCCTTAAAAGCCACTAAAAGAGGAACCAGGAAGGGAAAGGAAGAAAAGATGTTTTTATACTGGCTTTTTGCCATTGTCTTGCCTAGAAACATAGCTGTTATAAAAAAAGAAAAAACAACAATAAAATAGCAGTCTTTTCAAAAGTAATAAAATACATAATGCTACTGGAACTCTAGAACCCTGGAGGCACACTGTAGCAATTAAAGTAAATTAAAAAAAATAATTTTGGATAGAGTTAAGGGTTGGTTCACACCATTTTCGATGCGGGAATATGAGCAAAACTGCATGATTTCATGAGCGGCATGAAAACCTGCTGCCTTCTGCAAACACGTACTTGCCTATAAAGTGGTTGTAAAGCCAAATGTTTTTTATCCTAATACATTCCCTGCATTACCCACTTGACCACCGTAAGATTTACCCCCCCCTTATGACCAGGCCATTTTTTGTGATATGGCACTGCGTTACTTTAACTGACAATTGAGCAGTCGTGCGACGCTGTACCCAAATAAAAATGTCCTTTTTTTCCCCACAAATAGAGCTTTCTTTTGGTGGTATTTGATCACCTCTGCGGTTTTTTTATTGTTTGTGCTATAAACAAAAAAAACAACATTTTTGCAAACAAATATATATATATATTTTACTTTTAGCTATTAAACATATCCCATAAACAAAAACCAATCTTCAAGTATGCAAAAATGAGTTTGGACTTCACTGCTTGTATACTTGTTCTGGGTAGGGGAACATTTGATACCAGAGACAGTCAGTCAACTAGAAGCAGGATAACAATGGCAGCCTGCTGCATATTCCGCTTATTACAAGTTTTCTCAAGGTCTAGTTTACACTTGCTTTTAAGGGAGCTGAAAAAACAGGCAGTTGAGCTAAAAAAAAAACAGGAAGTTGAGACCCCCCCATCTGCAAAAGTAACTGTGCAGCAAAAATCATCCCCTGGTCACGTTCGATGGGCAAAACCGCCCCTATTGAACGCTACCCAAATGACACGTGGCTGAAGTGGGGTGGTGTCCTTTCAGGGGTTAAAACAGGTTGGAAAGAGGTGACATAATGGTTTCTCACTGCTTGTCAAACATCCTGTAAAAGCAATCCACCACAGATCACTCCTCAGAGGTCTACTGCTAGTATATCCCTTAATGTTACCCTATCAGGGGCTAAACAACATTACAATAATAATACCCTATGAAGGAAGCATAGTTACCTGTCTATGGCCTGTTTGCTGAACCTTTGTTCTGTAGAAAAGCTTCAAGCCCTGATCCTACTTCACATTTCTGGATGTATGGAATAAGGTTTTACTGCTGGCGCCTGTGGTTCCTCCCAGTGATCCTTACATTGTAATGTACTGTAACTGTATGCTAGGCTGCATGTTCTCCACATGTACAGCTAAACATGTGATGGGAGAACATGTGCACTCTTTAACCCATTCCTACTTGGACATAGGATGATTATGCAGACCCACCAGGGTGCTATGGACATAGGACCACCGTAGGGTACCCATTGGATCCTGCCATTACAACATCACATACTGGGAGACTCCTGGCCTGGCCTAACCAGGATCCCAAAAGTAGTCTGTCCCATACCTGCTTCAGGCCTTACAAAAATGGACCCCAATAGCAGCCTCCATTTCCAGAGGACATCACCGCCTTGAGGAACAAATGAAATAGGATCAAAAGGCTGCACACTTGAAAATTGCACCTACTTCATTAATAATCCTCAAAACGTTATATACAGCAAACACAAAGGAAGCACAGTCAACACGTTTCGTGCTGCTAGTGCCTATTCATGATAATAGTCACATATAAGTGCTAGCAGCACAAAACGCCTTTTGCTGTGTTTCTTTGCTCCCACGGTGTCTACATTTGCTGTATATGGTGTTTTGAAGATTTTCTATATAGTGGATGCAGTTTTCAATTGTGCAGCTCTTTGGATCCTATTGCACTTGTTTCATATATCTGGATGAACGGTTCTTGCACCAGAATACAAAGGAGGTGAAAGAGACTTTCTGGAAGACCCACTTGGAGCAGCAGCATACATATTTTATCACCACCTTGAGGTTAGGAGAAGAAAGGATCCACACAATGAAAGCTTTTTAGCTATTTACTGACCATAGGTAATTACTTATTCATATACAGTGCATCCTTCGGTCATTCCAGTGGTTGCAGCACATTCTTTAAAGTGATTGTAAAGGTTAGTTTGTTTTTTGTTTTTGTTTTTTTTAACTAACAAACATGTTATACTTACCTGCTCTGTGCAAGGGTTTTGCATAGAGCAGCCCTGATCCTCCTTTTCTGGGGTGCCCCGGTGGCAATCCTGGCTCCTCCTCTTCATTGGGTGCCCCCACAGAGAGCCGCTTTCCATGGGGGCACCCGTGCGAGCGCACTCACAAGTCCCGCTGCTGCATCTTTTCTCACAGACAACAGCAGGACTCGGCCCCGCCCCCCCCCCCCCGCTCCCCTGTCACTGGATTTGATTGACAGCAGCGGGAGACAATGGCTCCTGCTGCTATCAATCTATCCAATGAGGACCCGAGACAGTGGCTGGAGCCGCTGGGCTCGTGCTCGTCGCTGGACAGTTCGGGGTTCAGGTAAGAATAACTGGGGGTCTGGGGGATAGGTGCAACCAAAAAGGTTTTTCACCTTAATGCATAGAAAGCATTAAGGTGAAAAATCTTGAGACTTTATAACTCCTTTAAGGTTACATACAGTAGAAAGGATGTAAATGAAAGGAGAGCCAAGATGAGGAGCCTATACCTTTTAGAGGGGTTTGCCAGAGACCAGAATCCCATGCAAAACTGATGTGAGTCCTAATTAGTCCTGTTTCTTCCATCCCTGCTTCCTCCTTAAGAGGAAGCTAAAACAGAACTTCCCAGACTTGGCCCTCCAGACTTTCTAGTACAACCCAGGCAGACTCTCACCAAAACTATTTATATTTAAGCCTACTTCCCAAGATGACTGACACTGTAATAGGCAGGGCTGTCACTACCCTGGGTCACACACCACTACTACTACTACTCTAGGGGCCTCTAGAATTTATCTAGTCAACGTCACTACAGTACATACCAACTACAAAGGGTCTCTAAACTCTCACAGCTAATTATGGCAACATCACATGGCCAAACTAGGGAACTAGACTGGGCATTCTCTTGCCCCTACCCTACAACCTAAGTGGTTAGCAAACTCAAAACCGGCATATTCTTTATGTTCCTAAAATATTATGGCAAAAAATTAGATTATTGTGGGGTGTCTACTTTCTGAAATTGGGCCATCTTAGGGGTTTTGGTACTTTACTAGGATTTTTATTTGCTATGTTTTATAACAGAAAGTAGGGATGCAGACTATTGCGATACATTAGCTCATGCGCGTTTACATGCATCACATTTAAATAGGCTGGTAATGAACCACAATACAGGTATGGACTTGCAGAATTTTTTTCAATCCAGTATACCATAACACACGTTTGGCCCACATCTGTGCATTGTGATATGCTACAACAGGTGTTGTGCACTGGATAGGTGCATTGAGCTGCCATTCTATGAAACCACAATGCACGCACCTAGTTTTAGTGTATTTTGCTGTGCATTACTGAAATACAATAGTCTAGCTGAGTCCTTAAAGCTCCTTTGTTGATGAATGGAATTTGACCTGCAAGTTCAGCAAACACTTCTCTCCTATGCCCGCCTTGTATTATGGCCCATACACACAATCTAAAAATCGGACGACAAATACTGCTTTCAAAGCGATCGTACAATAATTGGATCGTTAGTACAGAACTTTTCGAGAGCCGATCACAGCAGTTTATCCGGTATTATCCGATTGGACAAGCACAAAAATCTTTCTCATACGATACCAGATCATATGATTTTCGTTTAATCAGTACAGTTGTCCAAAAATACAATACAAATACATTACAACACATTACATGACTTACAATTTTCTATTCTGTCATACAAGAATTTTTGTAACTTTAGTAACCTTTCTATTTTCAATATGCGACTAGCATGAAAAAAAAAAAAAACGGACAATCTGTCGTCCGATTTTCGTATAGTGTGTACGGGTCATTAGGATTGGTATTACTCCTTTATTTTCTCAGTGACTTAGCTAGATCTGCCAGTAGATGCAGCAGAGTGATCATACAGTGTGAGCTCTGGCTATCAAAGTTCAAACTGTGCCTCCTACTTTCTATGATTTTATTTACTTTTCACACTAGTGCGATGTCAGATGGTGCATTGCTGTGCAGATCACATGCAATATCTGTGCGATGCAAATTCAGCCATACAAACTGCATGGCTAAAATTGCATCGCATTCAAACCAAACTCGTGCAAGACTTTTTTTTGTCCGCACCGGAATCGGATCTCATGGGTGTGAACACCCATGCGATCCGATTACGGTTCAGAGAAAAAAGAGTCCCGCATGAGATTGGTCTGAATGCAATGTAAAATCAGCCATACAGTTTGTATCTCTGCGTTTTGCAAACTGATTGCGGGTTGTCGGTAACTTAACATAGACTCCTCAATCAGTTTGCATGAATAGGTTGCGATTTTGATGCAGTGCGAATTTGCAGCGCATCATTCAATAATCTAACAGGTTTTTTTTTTCTTCTGGCACAATTGAAACTAAGACTTCTTTCACACGGTCCGCTGCGTGCTGCAGTCCGTTCTCTGCTCAGCAGGGATCGATCCCCGCTGAGCCGGCGGATGACAGCTTCGTCTTCGCACTGCTCTCTATGGGGAATTGGATGAGAGCAGAATGCCTGTCCGCTCTCATCCGATCCCATCGGATCCGATCCCTTGGAAACCCTATTTTCCATCCGTCCAGATTTCACAGACAGGATCGGATGCGGATGGCAGCAGGTGTCAGCAGACATGTCTCCGCTGACATCCACTGCCCCATAGGGATGCATGTAGGATCCGATCAGATCCGCCTAAAAAACTGACAGGCGGATCTGATCGGATCGTTCGTGTGAAAGGACCCTAGCCGAGTAGGCTTAGTTTACACAGGTGGTAAATACAGGTGGTTGGGTTGCGGTTACCTCCCAGTCCCAAACTAACATGGGCAGCGGCTATTTTAGTACACACTGCGATGGTCGTGGTACAGTGTGGCAAAATCTTTACCACAGGTACAGTACACTGCCAAGCGTGACCCTTTCGAGTAAACGAGGTTGCTCTATGTCTATGTATATTGCATGCAGATGCGATGTGGTGCAGCAGGCTTACAATGTTTGTAACATATTGCCTCTGTCTGAAGAGACATCCACCTCAGATCGTTTTTAAGAAGGGAGTCAATGATGGCTGTTATGCCAGGATTATTATGGGTTACCGGAGTTCAGTCCCAGACCACACCCAGGTAACCCTTTGACTGCTAATAGCAACATACTAAAGGCCCATTCATACTTAAAGCAGAATTTCCGGGTTTTTTTTTTTCCCTAAAAAAAAAAACCCTTGCTTTAAAAATCCATACTGGTAGTCTTTTTTGTTATATTGTTCCAAAAGTGGAACTTCCGTTTTAAGCACTCCTCACCCCCTGACATGCCACATTTGTATGGATTTTTTGTGGGGACCCCATGCCATTTTTTTTATTTTGGCGTGGAGTTCCCCTTAAAATCTATACCAGACCCAAAGGACCTGGTATGGATTTGGGGGGGGGGACCCCATGCCGTTTTTTTTAATATTCTGTCATAGGGTTCCCCTTAACCACTTAAGGGCACTTTCACCCCCTTCCTGCCTAGACCAATTTTCAGCTTTTTTTGCTGTTTGGCATCTATGGGTAATATTGGTCGGCTTGGCATGGCACTGCTCCCTGTCTTTAACATTGGCGTCTATGGGAAATCTTGGTCAGCTTGACATGGCACTGCTCACGAACTATGAGTGACACAAAACTTGGGGAGCACTAAGAGGAGACCCAGGACTACAACATATCTATACATTTTAAAAGTGGGGGTTTGCCTGTACACTACACTGACAGCACTAAACTGACTGAACTCACTATCCACTAACTACCTGCCTAATCTCTATTGTCACACACTATACACAGCTGCCATGTAAGCAGCAGCATTTAATAGTGTTGGCATGGACTTAGCCCCTGAGCCATGATTGGCTAAAGGCACCCTGCCTTTGGCCAATAATGCTCTGACAGGACATCATGCTGTGATTGGCCAAAGCATACAGATCAGGCATAGGCGTGCACACAGGGTGTGCCAGGTGTGCCTGGGCACACCCTAATCACCCCTGGTGCTGATTTTCCCTGTTTAGACCCCTGATATTTTACCAAAGCTCCCTAACTGTGCTAACAAAAAAATAAAATTGTAAAAAATAACAATAGAACTACGGACACCGATCTCTACCCTACTGGCACCATCAGTATATACACACGGATATGTTTTTGGGCTGTGGGGTGCACACCCTAATGCAATAGGCTGCGCACACCTATGAGATCAGGTGCATGCTTTGGCCAATCACAAGCACTTAATGCACTGCAATTGCGCAGTGCATTATGGGGCGCTCATCGACGGACGAACACCAGATGTTCGACTTGAACATCAAGCCCATCTCTACTGTTTATCCCTTGCAGGTAAAAAACAGCCTTAACACGGGTGTAAGCTTAAAGTGGAATTACAGGCTTAACCCTAATTACTCTTAAAACTGTCCCCTACCCCCTCGTAACACCTATGCTTACTAACCTGTGTGGGAAAGATCTTTATACTTACCTATTTTCAACCCACTCTGGTCCGGTCATGTGATCTCCCTTGTATCTGCAAGAGGCGCTACACTCCGAAAATAGCTAGTAAAAGCGGAGATCCGGCCTCAAAATCGATTTTGGGCCATCCGCTTGCTGAGGGCCACCTGAAAAAGAAATGGATGCTCCCAATTTTTTTTTTTTTTTGGTCACTTACCTTGATATTGAAGAAAATATACTCACCTTCCTTCCACTTCCTGCCTCGGCGGCCGCGGCCCGCGCCGTCACTTCCGGCTTGGCTTGCGATGACTCCTGGGAGCTGAACGTCATCGCTCCCAGGAGTCAATGCGCCTGCACCGGCCCCGCTCGTCACTTCCGGTGCAGGCACAGCATTCCCTGCTAAACAGCTTCTGGGCATGCCTTCGAGCGCCCCAGGTATTCGTGTGTTCTGTGAACACTCAAACACCAGATGTTCGAGTCGAACCTACATTCGACTGGAACATCAAGCCCATCTCTACTGTGTATCCCTTGCAGGTAAAACACAGCCTTAACACGGGTGTAGGCTTAAAGTGGAATTACAGGCGTAACCCTAATTACTCTTAAAACTGTCTCCTACCCCCTCGTAACACCTACGCTTGCTAACCTGTGTGGGAAAGATCTTTATACTTACCTTTTTTCAACCCACTCTGGTCCGGTCATGTGATCTCCCTTGTATCAAGAGATGCTGCAGGGGAGAGGAGAGAGCACTCTGAAAATAGCTAGTAAAGCCTTTAGTAGTGACATTGCCTATGGGCTTCAGTGGTCCACCTCCTGACACAGGAGAGCTAAATCACATTACCAGACTAAAATGGACTCAAAATAGATACGTTTACCACTCAGGTTAGCAAACATATGTGTTAGGGGGGAGGAGGGGACAGTTTTAACAGTAGTTGGGGTGAAGCCTGGATTTCTACCTTAAGTACACCCATGTGAACAAGACCTAGTGCTATGAAAAAGCAAATGTACACTGCTGCCAGAAAGTTTCATTCAACTTTCAGCAGGCTTCTCTGCCATTGTGAGAGGAAGGGAAGGACTTGATTTTTTTTTACCTATACAGTGATATACTATACTGTACACACCTATACTGTGATTAGTACGCAGGGATCATGTGGCACAGAGCCACGCCAATTGGCTCTTTAGGTTTTGCCAGCGATGTGTTATCTAACGACACACCAGGCACTGATATGTTTAGTAAGCACAAGGACATTATAACACATCACTTGATAATAACGGGTCCCCGACCGGCCGTATTGCTAGAACAACCTGTAGCGAGATGGTTGGAATAACTTAGTCGATTTATAAATTTTTTTTACACAACATTTATTTCAACAGATAGAATATAAAGTGTGAATCTTGAATGAAAACTGTCTAAAGCTTACGTTAAAACATATACCCTATAATGTTATAATTAGCACATTTTACAAATAAATTAATTATGATCTTCATTTATTTTATTTTTCTTTGTTTGGTGTAAAAAAAAATAAATAAATAAAAAGTGCATGGTACTATAAGCAAAAGTTCCAGCTTGTGCCTTCTCCCAACCCTTTTCACAGTTTTGTAACAAAGGTTAGGCAAAACAAATTAGTTTTCCCACATTTATCAATGTACAGTTTAATGTGCAAGTGCTGGTTGTTAAGAACATTGTTTTGCAATATGTGTTTTTTGACCCCTTCTGTGTGACAGCTAATAAATTACGTCGATATTTACTATTTTGAATTGCCAAATTGTTTTTTTTTTTATGTGCACATTGCTAAAAGTGCTGATGATCTTATTAGAACTTGTTCACATTTTTTTTCTGTGTCACTGCTTCTTTAAGATTCCCTCCCCCTCTGAGAGCTGTGACATCAGCTGCACCTGATCCTGATATAAAGGACAGGTACAAGGATCCGTTACACACCTGCCTGTCTCACGGAGCTAGTGACCAAGCCCTGGAAAAGAAAAAAATAATATCTTTTATCTTGGTTATATTGTACTTACAGGGCTGACCTGGGCAGTCATCCAGAAGCTTTCAGCCAGAGACAAAGCTGATCAAGTGAGAGCACCAAGAGGTACTGGAAAGCCAAAACATTGCTCCCGGCCAAATCAAAAGGTTGAGGAAGAAACTGCACAGAAGCTTTGCACTGGGAAGAAACAAAGGCAACTCACTGACTAAGGCAAAAATCTAGGACATTTTCTGTGGTGAGTACTCTTCTTAGTACAAGTAAATTTAAGACAATCACCACAGCAGGAATTTGCCTAAGGAGACTAAAAACGAAGTGCAAAGATACTGCTCACGCTTTTGTGCATTTGATACATCTGGATTAGCATCATGTCTATGGGACTTGAGATATTAGGTGTGGCCCTGTCCGTTCTCGGCTGGCTTGGTGCTGTCGTTGCTTGTGCTCTCCCTATGTGGAGGGTAACTGCCTTTATCGGAAACAATATTGTGGTGGCCCAGATTATCTGGGAAGGACTGTGGATGAACTGCGTAGTTCAGAGCACAGGGCAGATGCAGTGTAAAGTCTACGACTCCCTACTGGCTCTTGCTCAGGATCTTCAGGCTGCCCGCGCCTTAATAGTTATCTCCATTGTCATTGCAGTCCTCGGAGTCCTGATCTCCATCATTGGAGCGAAGTGCACCAACTGTGTTCAAGATGAGTCAGCAAAGGCCAAGATCATGATTGTCTCTGGGGTCATTTTTATTCTTTCGGGGCTCATGACACTTATCCCCGTATCATGGTCAGCAAACACAGTTATTCGTGATTTCTACAACCCGCTAGTTGTGGATGCTCAAAAGAGGGAGCTGGGTGCCTCCATGTACATTGGGTGGGCAGCCTCTGCTCTTCTAATGCTTGGGGGTGCTATGCTGTGCTGCACCTGCCCACCAAAACAGGAGAAGTACCCTGCATCTAGAGTGGCATATTCAGCAGCCCGATCAACAAATCCTGGATATGACAGAAAAGACTATGTCTGAAGAGAAAAAAATGGACATGGAAGACTTTTGTAGCTCAAAGCTCCAAGACTTTCAATGGACATGGAAGACTCTTATATTGAGTGGCAAGAATGAGCAGGTGACTTGCTAATGGAGAGGAGTGGGAAGTAGACATGGCTGACATATAGACTTTTATAAAACCGTCTTCTAAATGCTGTTATTATTATTAGTACATTTTTTTTATATAACACATAATATACATATACAGCATTGGCTCTGACTTTGTGTGTACGTGAATATACAAGAGACATGAATGGATGCTTTCTATTGTCGTGGCATTGGGTGAATATTCTTGAACTGGGAGGGGCAAGTCTTCCTGGCAGAGATGAGGTGGCTTAAGTAATATAACCCTTTACATCCCAAACTGCCGAATGAACTGTCTACTAACAGAACAATGCACTGTTGTTTGTTATAGCACCATTACCCACTGGGGAACCTTACCTGCTTGCTGTCTCTTAAAATTTAGAAAACACTAGATGAAGAAAATGCTGTTCTGACAAGGGAAGAAGGACAGTGCATGGCTTTGTATATTAATATTCGAGCGCTAAAAATGTGTTCAATATTTCTTCTATACATCATGCACCATATTTATCAGACATCAACAAATCAAAATGTACAGATTCATTTGTTTCAATGTCTCGTAGTTTATAGCAGTTATTTATGTCAACTGGAGCACATTTCCATTTCCATGATCCATTGTTGATAAGTAAACCTATGTGACTGCTAGATGTTCTTTTCTTTACTGCCATTGATGATACACATTTGCAGCCTCTCTAAAGTAGTTAATATAAAGGATGAAAAGAACACTTTTCCAGGAATCAATTCAAGTGAGTTTATTCACCTAGTACAAAGGAAGGGACCTCGATCAGGACTTGATGAAAGTCTCCTGGGCAAAAATGTTTCCCTGCTGTACAAGAATTAACCTACTTGAGTGCCTACTGGATTTGTTGTATTCTTCTACTCTTTTCCTAGACTACTTTGGGGTATTAATTGGGGCTGCACATGCTCCTTTCTGTGACTGCAGCTGTAGGGGTTTTCTACAATAGCCTGTAGAAATGTAATTGTAGAAGGCAAGAAAACCTTCCCAGGATAAAGAAACCAAAGCTGCAAAACAATGGCAGTTTATGAAAATTGCATGTTTTCCAGGACCTATATTACCTCTTATGGATCCAGTTTTTCCAAACTATTTTAAAGAATGCTAAAAAAGCATGATTATTTTAGCATTTTTTAAATAATTTTTATAAATACAATTTGATCTTACACATGGGCCATTAGTCATACTTACCACCCTGAAAAAAATTCCTGAGTTGCAGTTTGTCTTACTTCTTGCACATCTCCTTTTGTCACCAAAAAAACATTTACTCTTAGGTAATTATTTTTAAAGTTATTGCCTACCCATTCTCCCCACCCTTTTCCCGGGTTTTATTACAACATAGGCTAACTCTTTTTGAAAGCTATGTGGCACATTGATGGGATTCCTGTTAATAATTTACAGCCATTCTTCTATCCATAAATTAACTGGTGACACATTAATATGCATTCCCTGATAAAAAGAAATAAAAAAGTTTCAAACTGTTAATAGAGTTTTAACAACTTTCAGTCTTTTACTGCCAGGGTGACCTACCAGCATGTTAAGTGACTGGCTATTTTGAAAGGACATAGTAATTTATGCATGGCATTAGGTTCTTGCATTGACTGCTACAGTAGTTTCTGCAGTTGTGTTTAAAGCATGTTGAATATTCAGTTACAATAAGTCTCCAACAGGCTTGGCAAGCCTACAGTGCTATCATAAATGGTGGGTTTTAACAAAAGGGATTTCAATATTTGCATTTTATTTGTGTAGTGTTGATGTATGTGTCCTGGTTTGGTTGAAGTGCAGTGGTTTGCTTTGTCCTTCTTAAACATTTCTGTTAGAATTATCAGTATGGGATCCACTTACTGTTCCCAACACATCAACACATACCGTAATAAAGGTATATTTTTACTACAGCAAGTGCAGACTTGCTTTTCAGTAAAGCAACTGGCACAAGGCTCATTAAATCTAATGTTGGTTGACTGCTGGAAGATACTCTATCATAATCCTTTCTAACTGCATACTAATAAAGGCAGACCTCATTGTGAATTGTGATTCATAATATCTTATACTGATAGTAAAATTGTAGTCATGTGAATAATATATTGTTTTAGCATTGTGAAGATGTAATAGGTCATAATCAGAGGGTCTCACAGCATAGCAATAAACTTAAAGCTTACATGTGGTTAACAGCCATAGGAAAATTGTAAGAATGGGGCAAACGAAATACCAGCAGTCTTTACTGGACCCCAGATGTGATCGGGGACTGCCAGAAGCCCTACAATATCATAACTGCTAGAAGAATGCTTTCAGTAATGAAAATTATCAGTATACTCCAAAATGTCATCACTGTAAGCAAGCCAGTGAAAAAGCTGCTTTATTCTTTTTTTGTGTCTGCCAGAAGATGGACACATGGCACATGACCAAAGGCCCTAAAGGCAACACCTGTTCTTTGTAAATTAACTGTATATTCATTTCAATGCATTCAATAGGGAAGCCTTAGCTTTGTTCAGGTCTACTAGTCCCTGTTTTTCACTGTACATATATGAAGTGTTTCATAGTTATATATATATATATATATATATATATATATATATATATATATATATATATATAAATTCTCAAGGTCTTCTTATCTCCTGCTTTATAACAGTTCCAGTCTTTGCACTGGCACGTGTGACACTGTAGGGATAGTAGACAAACAAAATGTTGCTCAACTGATTCCCCGTGACTTCACACTTTCTAATCGAGAACTGCATTTAGATTCATTGATCTAGAAAACCTATTAAAATGTGTTTTAAAACAAACTTTTATAGACGTATGTTTCTGAGCTCACTTATTAACTTAATACTGGTTAGAAGTACTGACCACCATTTTGTATACACTATCTTTGTTTGTGGCAAAAAAAACTTTTTAGTAAAATATGCTCTTTTATCATGATTACGATTGTTCTTTTTTGTATAATTGTATGCTTCTTTCCTTTGAAGTTTGCTACATAGTTATCTATTATCTATTGTAAATTGAAAAACATATGGATCCAACACACACGCACAAAAAATGTCTTATTGACCCCAAGATTGGCCATCTGAAAAAACCAGTAGAATGAAAAATATGAATTCTATCTTTTACTAACAATAATTATAATGAAATATATTATTACAATGAATATGCAGCAAAAGCACCAACTACAGTTTTACATTTTGTGAATAAAATAGACATTACAACCTACTATACCAGGGCTTTTTGCAGCTTTACCACCCTTCGAGCCTGATATGTTAAGCTGAAATGGGAGGTGACATGACTCTGGGTTCAGTTTTAAAACATGCGGACATGTAAAGAAGAAGCTCCATTGTTTTCTCATTCCAATTTAAGGCCCCAGTGTAAACTTCAAACCAGGACCCCCTCCTTATTTGTCCAAAGCAATATTCCCGACATACACATTCCTGAAAATGGCTGAAGAGTGAGTGGGTGCTGTAGCGACCAGAGCGGAAAGACTTCAATGCAAGAAATAGGTCACTAGCGTACCAGGGAACTCCATAAAAGGGTCCAATGATTTATTGAAAGATCACATCACAACAGAAGAAAGCTGCTATGTTCTGCTGTGATATGATTTTTCAATAAAGCATTGGACCCTTTTATGGAGTTTTCTGGTGTGCTGGGGACATCTCTTGCCCTCCTATTTTGTGTCCCAACTTCTGTTTCTTTCTATTTCTCTACTTTACTGCATGACTCCTCCTGCATAATTGCATTAAATACCAGTAGACAGGATAAGGCAGATAATGTGATTGGAGTGTTGCTGAAAGAAGTAGCCATAGTTTAGGAAAGTGACACTTTTTCCATGCATCTCCTTCTGTTGTACACACTTATGGGAGCTGTTTTACCTGCAGAAGGATTTGTGTTTCTGTCTATCCACATTTAAAATCAACATTGCTCTACCACACCACATACACTAGCTCTATCGGCAGGCCAGTAGATTTTTCTTTGCTGCAGTTAAGCCTACTTCTAACTTTGGCAAAATATTCAAAATTCCAATCCTCAGCATCAAATGAATATGCATAGCACCCGATCTCCAAAGCAGTCACAAGCTAATTTTCCAATCCAGTATTGTTGCCCCTCTGTCATTCAATGCAACATCATTCAACCACTTGCTGTGAGCCCAAGATGTCATGGCTGTGAGCCCAACATGTCATGGCTGTGAGCCCAACATGTCATGACTCCAAAAAAAGGTATGTATACAATTTTCTTTAAAAAAAAAATTCTAATGGTGTGTTACATCATATGAGAGAGAAGTGGGTAGTGGGGAAAGCTTTAAGGCCCCATTCACCCCTAAGTGTTTTGTAGCTCGAAGCTCCAAGATGCTCAGCAAGCAAAATCCCACTCATTCCAAAGGCCCATGTTCACATCTGAGCATTTCATCATCTGTAGTAAAAATGCCAGTCACCCTAAAAAAGTACATGAGCTTCCTTTCAGGCAGATTGGAGTGTTTTTAGCTCCACAGACTTCAATAAAAATGCAACAAAACGCACAACACATGCGTTTAAGTGTTTTTTTGAGTGTTTTGATGCACATTTTCTTGCCAAACAGCTGCTCTCCACCCCTAAACTCCTACCCCTAGTGCTTTCTGATTGGCTAAAACAAAAACATGTGAAGCCTGACTAAACATGTAAAGCAATTGTAAAACACTTCTAAAATGCTTGTATATGCTTGCAAAACTCTCAAAGAAAAATGCCTGAAAATCGCTCTGTTCAGGTGTGAATGCAGCCTTATAGGGCCTGTTCCCTGTCAAGCTATATCGGGGTTTATCCCTCTACCATCGATCAAATAGAAAAATATCTGTGGTTGACTCTTCCTCTAAGAAAAAAACAAACATAGGATATGTAATACCCTATATTTGAATGACCAATAAGCCATTCAGCAATTCATAATCAAGTGAGGTTTAGATTACAGCAAGTAAGCAAGACCTGGAAATGCTGAGAATCTCCTAAGGAGCAGGAAGGTTAGCTTGCATATAATTAAAAAACTTTTAAATATTGGTCATGGTTTTAAATCACCCAAGTACGTGTTTGAAATATTTAGCGAACACGTTACAATGCACGGAACTAGCACAATCTACAGGAAATTCTGTAAAGCTTTTAAAATAAATACTTGGTGTAAAATGTCTGCATGACACTTCTGATGTTTGAGTCTTCATTTCTTTTGAAGATTATCCTAGTTAAAGGTCTACTAAGCAGAATTTCAAAGATTTTAGTATTTTATGTATCTGAGATTTTAAAGCAGGCCTTGCACTCAGTGCTAAGAGAAAAAAAAAAAAACATTAATAGGGCAAAAAAGTTAGATGATGTACTTACCTTTCCCCCAGATTTCATAGTGCGGGGGGGGGGGGGAGCTTTATCATCTTGCCATTGAGATCCCGGGGAATGCTGAGTCCTGTCACGAGACAACACTGCAGTACCGTACTGGATCATCTTCTCAGGGAAATTCGGGATACTCAGCATTTCTAAGGATCTCTTAGGCAGGAGAATGAAGTTGCCCTTGCATGTGGAAGCCAGGTAAAAGGTATGTATATTATATAACTTTTCCCACCACAGGTGTTTGTTTTATTATTGACAGTGGTATTGTTTTAATAAGCATTTTAGAAAGGAGGAGGTGGTCACATTTAAAAAGCAAATCTTGATTTTCAGGTGGAAGATCGGCTTACACATAACATTCAAGTATATAAATATGGATGTTTAATGAGACTTTTAGGAAGATAAGTCATTTATCTGTAAAACTGGGTAGAAATAAATATAATTCTTTAATACAGCCATGTATGCTTGAATCATTAAGGTTCTATGTTCACCTTTATTGCATGTTGTTCCTGAGTTTGGTCAAGGCAGCCCATTCAATTTGAATGGCTCTTTAAAGCCCAACTCAGGGCTACATTTTTATTTTGTTTAAAATGTCCCACTGGTGATACAGAAAAGAAAAGAAGCTGGAGCTACTGCAATACTCACCTTTAATCTGGAGCAGTTCTCCTCAGTACATATTTTTTGCCACAAGATGTCCTCAGTCTTCCTAATTAAATGACACTCCGTGTCAGTCATTTCAGAGGACACAGAACTGTACTGTAAAGTTAGGGTGTCATGGCCCTGCCACTTAAGGGGGAGTCACCAAGGTGCCCTTAATTTACATTGTAAACAGAGCTGCAAAGATATCACCACATCAGCACTGCTATCTACTTCAGCATGGATCTCCTATCCTAAAGAAAAAAGGAAAGATGAAGAGGACTCTGTATCATCACATGACCAGCCTTAAAGTACAACTAAAGGCAAAATAGTTTTTTTTGTTTTGGATAAAGTTTAGATGACTTAGAACACCTGTCAGTTTTTACTGCTGTCTGTGTCTCTGTTAGGGAGATTCACCCTCTCTATTTGTCGTGTGTACCATTATCATTGAAAGTGAAAGAAAACCCCAAATGTTGGGTTGTCCCCAGAAAAGTAATAGAGGGGAAACCTTCCAATGGCGACACTAGTTCTGGTAACCTGCAGGTCCCCAAGGGATTCCCTTAACCGCTTGCCGACCGCCACAGTCGACTCAGCCCCTCACAGGCAAGTCCCTCCTACTATGTAGGACCGTTGATCACTGTTCCTACACCTCAAGCGACAGCCAATCACAGTTAGAATCACGCCCCTAGGGACACACATAAACCCTCCCTCTCAAAAAAGTTACCCCTTCACTGCCAGTGTAATTTTACAGTAACAGTGCATATGTATAGCACTGATTACTGTAGAAATGTCACTGGTAACCCCAAAAGTGTCAAAAATGTCAGTCAAGGGTCCGATCTGTCCGCCGCAATGTCGCATTACTGCAAAAAAAATCGCAGATCGCCGCCATTACGCGTTAAAAAAAAAACAACAAAAATGACAAAAATCTTTCCCTTTGTTAGTAAACGCGATAACTTTTGCGCAAACCAATAGAAATACGCTTTTTGTGATTTTTTTTTTTACCAAACATAGGTAGCATAAAACATATTGGCTGAAAATGTTAAAAAATTTAGATTTTTCCTTTTTGTTTTGGGGAATTTCATATAAAAAAATGTAAAAAATATTGTTATTTTTGCAAAATTAACGCCAAAGCAAAAGCAGCCACCTGTGTGAGGAGAGAAGGAGGTGGAAACACCCCCAGTCCCGACCACCATCTCTGACTGCCTGGGAAGACGCTTCTGAGCACTCCTGGCTTTCAGATATTTTCCAGGGTACCCAGCATGGGGCACAGGTAGGAGAAATCCAATATGAACTCTGGGGAGAGAAGGGTGCCACAGGCTTTCCTTTAAGGGCATTCGCCAGAGAGGAGGAGCCAGTAGGGCTGGCTGGAGACCCGAGAAGAGGAGATTCAGAGCTGCTCTGTGCAATTCCATTGCACAGAGCAGGTAAATATAAACCTGTTTGTTATTTTAAAAAAATTAGCTAACCTTATTGTATGATCGTCTGATAGCAGCTATTAAGGTCAACAGGCAAGGGTCCAACTCCTTCCCAGTGTCCAGGGGCACAAGGCAAGAGTGACTTGTCCAGGGGCACCAGGCAAGAGCGGGGCTTTTTGCACTCATGATGGAACCCTCGGGCTCAGCATTGCGTTCCTCAGTTGCCCTACAGGGAATCCGTGTGGGCAATCTTACAGAAACAACGGCTTTATGCTCATGATCTAGTTCTTATTTTTGCTGCTGGATGCTGGACCCTCTTTACAGGCTGCATTGTCTATTATGGACAATTTTTTTAAAGTCTCCAGTTTAAAAGTAAATTGGGCTAAGTCAAAAATCCTCCCCCTACACTCCCATTTAGCTTCTGTGAATACCAACCAGGCAGTCCCTCTTCAGTGGGTTACACAGATAAAGTATTTGAGCTTGGTCATAACGATTATATCATTCTAAACATTTACTCAATTCTTACCACTCCTTACTACTCAAAAATAGATTAAATGCCTAGAGAAATCTCCCGCTTTCAATGATTGGGAAAATAAACTTGGCAAAAATAAAATTCTCCCCCTTTTCCTTTATTTTTTGGAACTCTCCAGTGTGGAGCCCTAAATCTGTTTTCAAATCAATAGATAGACTCCTGTCCTGATTTTTGTGGCATTGTGGGAATCCTTGCATTAAAATGGCAATTTTACAACACCCATGGCGCGGGGGGGGGGGGGGGGGGAGGCCTGGCAGTGCCTAATTTTCATAAATTTTTCTTGGCTGAACAACTAGTGTTTGCTCATCACTGGCTAACTACATCCACAGGATGATGATGCTGTGTCCTTGGAGGAGGCTCTCCTGAGATCTTATGAGGCTCTGACCCATGTGCTATACAGGAGTCCGAAATCCCCAATAGCTTAACCTGCTCCATGCGCTCAGTCCTTAAGGCTTGGGATATTGCCCATGAGCAAAGTCCTAACACACCTATCCCTCTGTCCCCCTACATTCCAAGATGGAAAAAACCCTATTTTGGGACACTTCTACTTGTACCCCAACCCGGTTGTTTGGACAAAATTTGGCAATAAAACATTGCAGCAAGTAAGGTCTCATGAGACTTGCTGAACTGAAAATGCTATACTTCTTCATCTATTCAGATACTTGCAATTTAGGCATGCCTTTCCATCTCAATTAGGTACTGGCTGCATTACTTTCCAATCCTGTTGTGACATGGAGCAATTGTTACCTGATGATCCTTTAACTTAAGTGTTATCTATAATTTTTAAAAGCCTATTTCCGGTAATCACTAACCTGTTAAGGGCGTGCACGTCTGTTTGGGAGGATGTTGCTCCAGGGTTAGATAGAGTCGACTGGGATGATATCTGGGAGGTTCCTTTTATTCGCTTAAGGCTTGTACACACTTGACGAAAATCTGAAGATTTTAGTTGACAGTGCATAAAGTTCACGAAATTTCACGTCCAATTTTTTTCGGGACATTTGTTCCTAGACTTCCGGCTCGTCAGCAACTTCAGATCATGCGCAGTCTTTCGTATGCAATTTTTTTGCGGACGTACTGCACACACATTCAACGAAAATTGGTCGTGCTGGGGACGGACGATAAAAATTTTGGTGTTTGTCCCTTTTTTTCGTTGAAAATGTTGGCATCGGCTGCTGAAAGTTGTGTATGCACTAGCCGAAAATCGTACGATTTTACCTCGGACGGGAATTTTCGGCAGATTTTCTACTAGTGTGTACCCCACTTTAGTGTCTGCCAGAGACTACTTAATACATTATAAATTCCTACATAAATTGTATTTTACTCCAGCCAGATTAGCCAGGATATATAGGACTCAATCCTTCTCTTGCTGGCACAGGTCTGCACCCTATTCGAATTTTATGCACATATTTTGGGAATGCCCTAATTTTCAACAGTACAGGTGAAAGGTTCTGACTTGTATCACCTCCGTTACTCCTATTCCCCCTTCAGTTGAGGTATGTCTTTTGAGTTTGGTAGATCCTCTAGCCTCTACAAATGTGATACAGACCCTTCTCACACTGCTATTGTTCTACGCCAGGAAACTGATTGTCTTGTCATGGTAGAAAATCTAATTAGCTGCCTGGAAGTCACTGGTGAATAAATCTGTCCCCTTGTTTTAAGGCCACCTACTCCAATAGAGGGGCATTTCACAAATTTGATCAAGTGTGGTGTGGATGGCTCTCTCCCCCCACTTCCTCTATTTCAAATTGAGCAAAAGCATGTTTAGTAGTTCCTGGAAATAGCATTGTATAGTTTCTCCTACTTGCTCTCGTATCCCTGTTTATTAGAATGCTGGGTTGCTAGTGGGGTCTGCAGACTCTTACCTGAGGTATGGTGTTCTCTGTAAAAATGTTTGCAAGAGTTCTTCAACCACATTTATACAAAATTGGTTGGGGAGAGTGGGGTACACATTAATGTCTTATACTTGAGGTATTGCTCTGAGGGAGGATTGCACTTTACTGGCCACTGGTCTATTTCCTAATTTGCTGTACATTTCTGCCATATGGCAGGTATTGTTTATTTTTCAATGGAAAGGGTTATCATTTTCATTTTATTTTTGCTCTTTTTTTATTTTGTACTGTTACTTTGTCTGTAATGTCAAATATTTCCAATGAAATTAATGTATCAAGAAAAAAAGCTATCTTTTTCACCTCAGCCTTTGTGTTTTAACAAAAGGTTATGTTCACAATGATCACACAAAATGACTAGATAGATGGCCCATGGCTGGGATCTTTGTAGATATTTGTTAAAATGGAATTAAACCCAAAAATGCAAAATTTAAAATAATGCAGCTTGCTGGTTCCTAGATGAAGAAGATGAACTGTTTTTGTTTCCTAAAAAAAGGGACGGAAGGCACCAAGGACCCTTAGGCTCGGTTCACACTACGTCGCTCCGACTTAGGGGGCGACCTGTGAAGTCGCGTGCAGCGCGACTTCGGCGTGACTTGCACGGACTTCATAAAATGAATGTCTATGCAAGTCGCTCCAGGTCGCCCCGAAGTAGTACAGGACCCTTTTTCTAAGTCGGAGCGACTTGTGTCACTCCTATTAGAACGGCTCCTGTACCAGTCAATGGACCGCGACAGTGCGTGACTTGTCAGGCTGACCAAGTCGCCTGACAAGTCGGACTAGTGTGAATGGACACTTATAGTGCAGTAAGTTTGTTTATTAAAATGAAGATTAAAAACATGTATTATGCAAAAGCATAGGTATAAGCCCTCATGTACACTGGAGGTTTTTACAGCTGCTGTTTTTGGCTTCAGATGTTTTTTTCCTGCAGCCAATAAACCCCCCAGCATGTTATCCTATTTGTCCATGCACACATAGGCCGTTATCAGCAGTTTTTGGCAGGGGTGTTTTCTGGCTAAACCCCCCCCCCAGAACTAGTGGGTTTTAAGAGGAGTTTTTCAGCTGTAAAAACGCTCTAATTCTAATAAAAGCTTAAAAAAAATGCTGAAAAACGCCAAAAAATGAAGCTATTCTGTGTTTATCAGCGTTTTTGGGCCGTAAGCTTTTGTGGGAGTATAGTTTTGCTAAAACAACGGTTCAGCTGAAAACGCTACTGCAAAAATGTTGAAAAACTCCTTCTACAGCTACAGCTTTCTACTGGCGTTTTGATAATGTCCAGTGTGCATGAGGCCTAATCAGGGCTTATCACAGGAAGTAATAGTCCAGGGCACAGATGGATGGGTTGGCTGGGTAGAGCACAGAGATGAGAGCCACTGTCCGTGGGCCAAAAGCAGCTGGGACAGGGAATGCTGCAACGCTCCCGATCACTATCTTCTGAGAGGATTCCCTGCCACTGTAAATTACCGCAAATCACAAAGGATGCTGGTACATGTTTTAGGAGACACTCCAATCCCTTGGTCAGCCACTGACTCACACTTGTAAATACATAGTACTTATTTTTAATCTTTATTTTAATAAACAAACATATTGCTGCACTATAAGGGCCAGTTCACACTAGAATGCAGTGTGGGAAACCTGCGTTCCTGTGTGGTTTTCCACATTGCATTCCAATCGAACTGCCCTTACGATCTGCAGTGTGTATCAGTGCAAAGTTTGCTCGCACCAGATCACATTGTACAAAAGTACCATGCGATCCAGTTGCAGTGGGTTTCAAAAAAGTAGAGCATGTATTTCTTTTAATGCAGTGCAATGCAATCTCAGCCCATCATTCAAAATAAATGGGCTGAAATCGCACTGCACAGAACTGCATGTGATTTGCACAGGAACTGCTCAGCGTTCCTGTGCAATTTCAATGCAGTTCCTATTGTGAATGGGCTTGAAGGCTCCTTGGCACCTTCTCTCCCCTGTTTTTGTTTTTACAAAAGCCCGTTCCCCCTACCTGTTTAGGAGTTGGCAGCCTAATTTAGCCAGTTTACAGTTTTATTTGTCTAGTGTTAAAGTATAACTAAAGGCAAAACTTTTTTTTTTTTTAATTTTGGATAGAGTGGAGAGGGATAAGAATGCTTGTCAGTTTTTATTGCTGTCTGTGTCCCTCTTAAGGATATTTGTCCTCTCTATTTTCCCTGTTTTTTTTTTTTTTTTCAAAAATATTTTATTGAATTTTCCAAAACAAAGTAACAGAGTTAACATAGCCTCTAGGTACAAGAAGGTAAACCGGAAGCAACTAGCATGCCGGGTAAAAAAAAAAAAAAGGGGGGGAGGGGGGAAGGGGAGAGGCAAGGAGGGTAGAAGGGACATTGGTGTACACAGAGAATGCTACTGCAAACCGTACAGTAAAATTGAAGGGCCTTTGGCTCCCCTCCCATCTAGAGGAGCCAAGGGAGTATGGTGGAAAGATCTACACATTTATAGGTAGTTAGTACAGGGCTATTTCCTGGAATAAAGATGCAGAGTTCACTGAAAAAGTTTCTTGAACAAACGTAGGCGTCTTAGAAGAGAATCAGGTGTTGGCATTAGCTTAATTCAGGGGGAAAGGAGTGCATGGGGTCAGGTCCCAAATATTTGCGAAGTACTTGGTATAGAAGGGGATCCGGGAAGCAACCCCCTGTTGGATCGAATCTTGAGGTATAATTCCCATTTCGCCTGGAAGCGCTTAGGAGGGAGGTGAAAAAGAGATACATCCAACAGTTCTCTGTTAAAGAGTGTCTCGAGTTCCGATTTGACATCTTGGATCGTTGGGGGAGCGGCATGTATCCAGGCTCTGAGGATAGCCCTTTTGGCAATCATCAAACAGGTTAAGATCCATGCCTGATGGCGTTGTATCAATGTCACGTGGGGTGCTATCATCCGTTGCGTGGACGCCTCAGGCGACTCTAGTAGGAGGCCAAAGAGAAAGGAGTAAGGGGGGCCGATATCCCACTACATCATAGATATAAGACGCTACAGAGGACCAAAAGCCAGGTATCGGGGGACAATCCCACAGCCTGTGAAACAATGAAGGCTTATGTTTATGGCACCAGGGGCAGCAACGCAGGGGAGCCTCCGAAGTAATGGTGGAAAAAGGAGAGTATGCCCTATGCAGAATTTTCAGTTGCTGTTCTTATTTTCCCTGTTTACCATTGAAAGTAAAAGAAAATCCTAAATTTTGAGTTGACATCTGAACAGAAATAAAGGGGAAATCTTCCAACTGGAACACTAGTTTTGGTTCCCTCACTTTGGTGGGATTTCTCTTACTGACCGATGTGCCTATGGCACAGTAAGTGAGAAGGAAATCTCCACAAAAAAAGGAAAACAGTCGAAAACTGTCATTTCCGATTATGATACAATTAATTTAATATGATAAGTCAATTTACTTTGTAGCCAATCTTTTTTTAGTGTCTACCCAGGCAATTTTTCCATAATTGTGGTTTTCTTTTTATATGTAGTAAATTGCACTTTTTTTTTTTTAAATCCTGCAAGACAATTGCATAATGTGTTAGTATGTATCGCATAATAGCACATTATGAAATACTTACCTTAACGAAGCACTCCAGTGGTGCCCTGTCACTGCTGACAGGGCTTCCATCTTTACCCGGTCTTCCTTCTGGGTTTGCGTGCTCCGGCCGTCTCATTGGCCGAGCCATGATGATGTCACGGACCGCGGCACCGAGCCCTGAAGAGATAGCATGGCTATGCCATCCCTTCATGGCGCATGCGCCAGTGACATAACCAGCTGCAGTGTGAATATCTCCTAAACAGTGCAAGTTTAGGAGATATTCACTGTACCTACAGATAAGCCTTATAGGCTTACCAGTAGGTACAAGTTAAAAAAAAGAGTTTACTGCCATTTTAACTTTTTTTAAGTTTCTTTTCATCTGGTGATCTTGTGAATAACACTTCCTGTCCTAGGGTGTCTAAGCTCTTTGGTTGCCACCCAGGCAGGACAACAACATCTGCCTTTGTTTAAGTCTATTAAATGGAGAGTGGGGAAATTATTAGTACAGAGCGGAAAAAAATACATTGTTTTATGCTTCCAGCTTAGCTCACAAAAAGTGAAAAGGAAACTGCATTTCTGGAAATATTAACACTATTTTCTGTACTTGCTGAAAAGGGTCCTAAAAGCCTAAGAATAAAAGCAAATGCAGCCACGGCATCTATGTACTGGTAAGCTGCATATATTACCTTTTTTATTGGGTTTTGTCACCCTGCGGCATCTATGTACTGGTAAGCTGCATATATTACCTTTTTTGGGGGTGTTGTCACCCTAAGGCATCTATGTACTGGTAAGCTGCATATATTACCTTTTTTATTGGGTTTTGTCACCCTACGGCATCTATGTAGTGGTAAGCTGCAAATATTACCTTTTTTGGGGGTTTTGTCACCCTACGGCATCTTTGTACTGGTAAGCTGCATATATTACCTTTTTTATTGGGTTTTGTCACCCTACGGCATCTACTGTATGTACTGGTAAGCTGCATATATTACCTTTTTTTGGGGGGTTTGTCACCCTACGGCATCTATGTACTCGTAAGCTGCATATATTACCTTTTTTATTGGGTTTTGTCACCCTACGGCATCTATGTACTGGTAAGCTGCATATATTACCTTTTTTATTGGGTTTTGTCACCCTGCGGCATCTATGTACTGGTAAGCTGCATATATTACCTTTTTTGGGGGTGTTGTCACCCTAAGGCATCTATGTACTGGTAAGCTGCATATATTACCTTTTTTATTGGGTTTTGTCACCCTACGGCATCTATGTAGTGGTAAGCTGCAAATATTACCTTTTTTGGGGGTTTTGTCACCCTACGGCATCTACTGTATGTTCTAGTAAGCTGCATATATTACCTTTTTTGGGGGTTTTGTCACCCTACGGCATCTTTGTACTGGTAAGCTGCATATATTACCTTTTTTATTGGGTTTTGTCACCCTACGGCATCTACTGTATGTACTGGTAAGCTGCATATATTACCTTTTTTTGGGGGGTTTGTCACCCTACGGCATCTATGTACTCGTAAGCTGCATATATTACCTTTTTTATTGGGTTTTGTCACCCTGCGGCATCTATGTACTGGTAAGCTGCATATATTACCTTTTTTGGGGGTGTTGTCACCCTAAGGCATCTATGTACTGGTAAGCTGCATATATTACCTTTTTTATTGGGTTTTGTCACCCTACGGCATCTATGTAGTGGTAAGCTGCAAATATTACCTTTTTTATTGGGTTTTGTCACCCTACGGCATCTACTGTATGTACTGGTAAGCTGCATATATTACCTTTTTTTGGGGGGTTTGTCACCCTACGGCATCTATGTACTCGTAAGCTGCATATATTACCTTTTTTATTGGGTTTTGTCACCCTGCGGCATCTATGTACTGGTAAGCTGCATATATTACCTTTTTTGGGGGTGTTGTCACCCTAAGGCATCTATGTACTGGTAAGCTGCATATATTACCTTTTTTATTGGGTTTTGTCACCCTACGGCATCTATGTAGTGGTAAGCTGCAAATATTACCTTTTTTGGGGGTTTTGTCACCCTACGGCATCTTTGTACTGGTAAGCTGCATATATTACCTTTTTTATTGGGTTTTGTCACCCTGCGGCATCTATGTACTGGTAAGCTGCATATATTACCTTTTTTGGGGGTGTTGTCACCCTAAGGCATCTATGTACTGGTAAGCTGCATATATTACCTTTTTTATTGGGTTTTGTCACCCTACGGCATCTATGTAGTGGTAAGCTGCAAATATTACCTTTTTTGGGGGTTTTGTCACCCTACGGCATCTTTGTACTGGTAAGCTGCATATATTACCTTTTTTATTGGGTTTTGTCACCCTACGGCATCTACTGTATGTACTGGTAAGCTGCATATATTACCTTTTTTTGGGGGGTTTGTCACCCTACGGCATCTATGTACTCGTAAGCTGCATATATTACCTTTTTTATTGGGTTTTGTCACCCTACGGCATCTATGTACTGGTAAGCTGCATATATTACCTTTTTTATTGGGTTTTGTCACCCTGCGGCATCTATGTACTGGTAAGCTGCATATATTACATTTTTTGGGGGTGTTGTCACCCTAAGGCATCTATGTACTGGTAAGCTGCATATATTACCTTTTTTATTGGGTTTTGTCACCCTACGGCATCTATGTAGTGGTAAGCTGCAAATATTACCTTTTTTGGGGGTTTTGTCACCCTACGGCATCTACTGTATGTTCTAGTAAGCTGCATATATTACCTTTTTTGGGGGTTTTGTCACCCTACGGCATCTTTGTACTGGTAAGCTGCATATATTACCTTTTTTATTGGGTTTTGTCACCCTACGGCATCTACTGTATGTACTGGTAAGCTGCATATATTACCTTTTTTTGGGGGGTTTGTCACCCTACGGCATCTATGTACTCGTAAGCTGCATATATTACCTTTTTTATTGGGTTTTGTCACCCTGCGGCATCTATGTACTGGTAAGCTGCATATATTACCTTTTTTGGGGGTGTTGTCACCCTAAGGCATCTATGTACTGGTAAGCTGCATATATTACCTTTTTTATTGGGTTTTGTCACCCTACGGCATCTATGTAGTGGTAAGCTGCAAATATTACCTTTTTTGGGGGTTTTGTCACCCTACGGCATCTTTGTACTGGTAAGCTGCATATATTACCTTTTTTATTGGGTTTTGTCACCCTACGGCATCTACTGTATGTACTGGTAAGCTGCATATATTACCTTTTTTTGGGGGGTTTGTCACCCTACGGCATCTATGTACTCGTAAGCTGCATATATTACCTTTTTTATTGGGTTTTGTCACCCTACGGCATCTATGTACTGGTAAGCTGCATATATTACCTTTTTTATTGGGTTTTGTCACCCTTTACTGGTGTCACTGCTAAATAACAGAGAGAAAACATAATGATCTGTCTCCAGAGATGAAAAAAAAGCCAGTATATGTGTCCAGGTGATCACAGAGCAGACACAGAAGACTAATTTGTCTTTCCATCATATTTTTGACAAGTCTTTGTTTTCCAAGTTTGACCAAAGTGAGAGTTTTGTTACATGGGATAATTTTCTATTGCTATAGTGAGTGAAGAAGAATTATCTCTGCTATCTCACAAACTTGTGACCTATGCAGCAACTCCTACACACCTCTACTTGGATCCCATAATCAGAGGTGGAGGAGTAGAGGGAGTTCCCAATTACAGATTAGCACGGTTGAAAAATCTCTCATACAATAAAGCCCAAGGGATTAATTCAATGACTTTCCATATTTTTTTGTACAGGAAAACATGTCAGTGGTTTCAAGCTCTGGAAGAACACAGATGTTTCTGTCTTTGGACTGATTGTATGTATCTTTTTTTTTAACCAGCCCTGGACCGGCCACCGCATTTATACTGCGGCAGGGCGGCCTGGCTGCGCAAAATCACATACATGTACGTGATTTTGTTCACAGGATGTGGGGGCGCGCGCGGGTGGAGCGCTGCTCCCGCTGTGATTGGACATAGCTGGAGCCAATCCTGGGGCCTGACAGTCGTTCCGGAGCTGAATTGGTTAACCAATGCAAATTTTTAGTACCTAACAAAAGCAAAAATCTTTTGACAGGATTTTGCCACTCACTCTCACCTGTCTGATATACTCCGCGAACACCCCCAACTACAGACCTGTTACCTGGAGGATGGTGTGTCAGTAGCAGTCTGACAAATACACAGATATCAAAATTAACACTCCGGCCAAAATCAGGCGGCAATCATCTAATGTCTTTGCAAACCTTCTGTAACAGAATAAAATTCTAGATCATAAGAAACCAATGCAAAGTAACATTAAAATCATATGCCGCACAGAATGCATGAATCAGAAATGTTCTACATGGGGACGTGGCCTGGGCATGGAGGAGTGAGGCAGCAGGACACCGGAACTCTGTCCGCACACCAACACAATAAGCCTAAATTGTGGGTTTTATATAGCCAGAACGGTCGTCCAGATTATGTCCTATAGCAGGAGACTCCTTCTTCCCTGCGGCCGGACAGACACGTTGAGGAGCCTCCAAGATGGCGCCAGAACAGGGCAAGGACAAGTCATCCACAGGGGCAGCTCGGCCTCTCCAGCAGACAGCTGCATCACCAATCCTCTCTCCTGGGGTGGTAAGTGACCCAGCTCCCCTGTGTCCCCCTGCTCCAACACCTCCAAAGACCTAGGATCGGACATATCCAACATTATTGGGGATAGAGACCTTAAACAGCACACGTGGTCTCTCCCCACTAAAAAGGACTTCGAATGCTTTGCCACCAGGGTGGAAAAGGCCTTCAAACAGGATATTGCACAACTCAAAGCAGATACATCCCAACTGGTTAATAAGTTAGAGTCCCAACTAGGGAATAAGTTAGAGAATACATCCCAACTGGGTAATAAGTTAGAGAAATTTGAGGAGGCTATTCCTGCCCTTTCACAACTTAAAGATAAATGCATAAAACAAGATGACCAGATTGACGCTTTATTGTGTCAATTAGATGACTATGAAAATCACAGTCGCCGGGCTAACATCCGGATCAGAGGGTTACCTGAAGCCACTGCACCCAGCATTCTGGAATATCTTGGGACTTTCCGCCATGGATCCTGTGGAAATTGACAGAGCGCACCGTGCACTCCGTCCTCCATCGCAAGACCCAGGTAACCCTAGAGATGTAATTTGTAAATTACACAAATATACCCTCAAGGAGAGAATTATGCAGCAAATGAGGAAGAAGCCCTTTTATGATTTTGATGGGGCATGCCTTTTTTCTTTCAAGATCTCTCTAAACGCACGCTAATGCAACGTAGGGCACTGCACCCTCTCCTGGAAGCACTAACTAAAGCAGGAGTTACCTACACATCGGAATTCTCCTTTAGCCTTCAAGCCCAGAAGAATGCAGTGTTCGTTACCTTACGCGCTAAGGGTGACTTGCCACACTTCCTTTCCCAATTGAGCCTTGATCCTGTGGATTTCCTGGACTGGCACCTCTCCACGGACATTCACCTACCTTCAGCTATCCCATTATGGCTGCCGGCTCGATCTAAAAGACGCTCAAGAGGTCGCAAGAAGCAATCCTATACCGCCACCTCACCCCCCATCGGTGGACGACTAGGCAACACTTCCTGCCCTTTTCTCCTTTTTTTTTCCGTTGCTCTCAGGCCGGATTAAGGACGCTCGTGCTAACTAATTCCCTTGACTGGGGACGCTATAGACCCAATGCCTAAATCTATTATCCAAGGAGGGGCTATTCTTTTCCTTTTCTCCATGAGCCTTGTGACCCTGTAGACCTTGCTGCAGAGCCTGGGTGACCTTGAGGTTGAGGTGGACTAACTATTTTTTCATATGGGAAGCCCGGGTGCAGCAGCGAGATATGTCTATTGCACCCCCAATTCGTATACATTTGTATACATAAATGCTACCTTACAGGTTGGTGGTGTAGGAGTTCAGTCCTGACCTACATGTCGGACTGCTTTCCCCACGTTGATTTTCCCCACAGAGGGGACCGCCCTGCTATGGGCATCTTGCTTGCCCCCGGAGGGCCTGTCTTTATGGGTTCGACTCCGGGTTCAAAATGGAGAGGGAGGCGAAGGACAATTCTGTTAGGGTGATTCAGCTTATCCACTGGGCCCGAACGCACCGCCAAATACCCCCCCCCCCCCCGCCTGATACTCTCCACTGATGCTGAGAATGAGTTTGATCAGGTTGATTGCCGCTTTCTCATGGCGGTTCTGGAGAAGTTAGGTCTTGGCCCCCGTATGCTCTATTGGATTGCTGCCTTATACTCATCACCCACA
This sequence comes from Pelophylax lessonae, assembly GCF_965119305.1. NCBI lineage: Eukaryota > Metazoa > Chordata > Amphibia > Anura > Ranidae > Pelophylax > Pelophylax lessonae. The sequence continues at coordinate 163,801,304 of NC_138769.1, forward strand.
GCTCAGGTTAAGGTGAATGGCAACTTATCCACCAGATTTCCTTTCCAGAATGGCAAGAGGCAGGGGTGCCCCCTGTCGCCCCTCCTGTTCGTGCTGACCCTGGAACCTTTACTTCGCAGGGTGAGGGCTAATCCGAATATCGGAGGCATCCGGGTGGGTTCATTGGAGCATAGGCTCTCAGCCTACACAGATGACATTCTGTTCCAAGTTACGAAACCCCTGGTCTCGTTGCCAAACCTGATGGAGGAACTGAAGGCCTTTAGCCAGGTGTCCAACTTCAAGATAAACTATGCGAAGTCAGAGATACTGTCGATTACCTTACCTCCTGACTTGTCAAGTTCCCTACGTAGAGCCTTCCCCTTCACTTGGGCAAAAACTTCCCTGACATACTTAGGAATACAGCTCTCTAATCAATACGAATCCTTGTATGCGGATTATATCCCCTTACTCACCAAAATTCGATCTGACCTCCAATCGTGTTCCAAGGTGTCATTCACTTGGCTGGGGCGCACTAACATACTTAAGATGACCATTTTACCTAGGATCCTGTTTTTCTTGCAGATGTTGCCAATTTCTCTACCTAGCCACTTCTTTCTTGAACTCCAAAGCCTGTTCATACAGTATGTCTCGAGTAGCCATGGCGATATTGAAAAAAATCTAAACGGCTAGGCGGCCTTGGTGTTCCAGACATTAGAAATTACTACAGAGCGGTTGCACGTCAGAGAATTCTGAACTGGCAGTTCCATACTTCTTCTATATTCTGGGTCCCCCTGGAGAAAACACTAACTGGTCGTAACCTGTCTTATGCTCACTGGATCAATGCAGCTGACAGGGGCTTTCGGACTGGGTGTCACCATTGACTATACACACCCTTAAAGTGTGGGACAAAGTGAATAGTTCCCTCTCCCTGGCACCGTCACTGTCGCTCCTGGCCCCGATCGGAGGTTCCCCTGGTTTCCTCTAGGGGAAAGACTATCTGACCTTGGCACTTGGGTGGTGGATGGGATTGTCAGTATCAGTAAATTTATGCATGGCAGAAACCTAGTGCCTTTGGAATCCTTACAGGAGCGATATGGTTCCTTTCCCTTAGACTTCTGGAGACTTCTGGAGATACCGCCAGCTCCGTAACTTTTTTCTCACATGAAAGCATTCCTCCCAAATTAGATCCACCTTAGCCACTTCCACTTCCGTAGGTTTTACCCCCTTAATGACCAGGCCATTTTTTGCGTTTTCGCACTCTGTTACTTTAACTAACAATTGCACGGTCGTGCGACACTGTACCCAAATACAATTGATGCCCTTTTTACCCACAAATAGAGCTTTCTTTTGGTGGCATTAGATCACCTCTGCGATTTTTAGATTGTGCGCTATAAACAAAAAAAGAGGGACAATTTTGAAAAAAACACATTTACTTTCTACAATAAAACATTCCCAATAATTTTTTTTTTAAAAAATCACATTTTTTTTATCTGTTTAGGCCAATTTGTATATTGCTACATATTTTTGGTAAAAAAAATCCCAAAAAGCATATATTAATTGGTTTGCGAAAAAGTTATAGCGTTTACAAACTATGGGATAGAGTTTTGGACTTTTTATTTATTTATTTATTTTATTGGTAATGGCGGCGATCAGCAATTTTTAGCAGGACTGCGACATTGTGGTGGACAAATCTGACACGGGTGTGACACTTTTTGGGGACCAGTGACACCAGTATAGTGATCAGTGCTAAATAATATGCACTGTTACTGTATAAATGAAACTGGCAGGGAAGGGGTTAATACTGGGGGTGATCAAGCGGTTAAGTGTGGGCCTAATTAAGCTTACTAACTGTGGGGGGGGGGGGCTCTATGAAAGGCACACAGAGATCTGTGTTTCAGCTTAGCTGAGACACACAATCTCTCTGTGCCTGTCTGACAGGAGAGCTGCCTGCTTTGTTTACATAGGCAGGCGGCTCTCCTGTCAGTTTCCCCGAAGATCGCTGGAGGCTGGCGGCGATCAATCCCGCTCCTCCCATGGTCTGGCTCCCACTGTGTCCAATCATAGGGGGAGCGCGGCTCCAGCGGCGTGCACGCGCCGCCGAGACCGCATGCACCTAATCACGTACATGTATGTGATTAGGCACAGCCAAACAGCCCTGCCGCGGTAAATCTGCATGGGGCGGTCGGCAAGTGGTTATCAACGTTTGAATGCCTTTGCTCAGACACTGAACCCATCCCACATACGATTTCAGCCCTGTATCAACTGCTTTTTTCTACCCCACCACCATGCAAGCTGGGCTATATCAGAGAGTGGGAACGGGACCTACAGTGTGAGTTCACTGAGTTGAAACTGTCTCAGCTATACCAATTGACCCACACCAGCTCACTAGAAACTGAAACACAAGAGAATAATTATAAGTTACTGACTAGATGGTATCGGGTACCGACAATTCTGGCCCAGATCTACCCCTCAACCTCGGATCTCTGCTGGCGGGGATGCGGTCAACGGGGCTCTATGTTACTTGTGTGGTGGGACTGCCCCCTGATTAAAACCCTTTTGGAAAGAAATTAGAAATAATATGATATTCTAGAGATTTACCTTTCAATGTGGCCGGCCCACTTCTTGCTCCATGTCCCCATAATGAAATATAAACACAATGCCCTCCCCCACATGCTTAACGTGGCCAAGTGCCTTATACTGATATATTGGAAGAGTGCACAAGTGCCTAACCATGGGGAATGGGTCAGGAAGGTGACTGCAATCATGGAGGCTGAGGAATGGATAGCCACCTGTAAAGGTAGAAGCCGCTTTGAATCTATCTGGGCACCATGGAAGCAGCATGTTGCTGGGACACATTCAGTCTCCTCCAGTTTAGATATTGCATTGCTTGCGCTTGCAGACCCCTTAATTCTACAACTTGACCAGACGAACCACCGAACCTAACTATGCATATTTTCTTTTTCTTTCTCCTTAGCATTGTTTGTTTCCTTGATGGGAGAGCCCTCTGACTCACCTAGCAAGGACATGGATGTGATGGGAACTAGATACGAAACACATATGATACTGTTAGTTGTTAGTATATGCTGAGTTTTGTCTCTCCTTTACCCACCTCCTTTCTTCGTGGGAAATGAGACTGTTTACTCTACTACCCTTACAGGAAGGGTAGGTTTTTTGTTTTTTATTGTACACGCTTTTGATAACTGGTACATGTTGGCTCCTGCCTCAGTGTGTTGGCTCCTTCACGGTGACTTTGCGGGCACATTTAATGGGAAGTCCCCATGGATGGAGACCACCGATCCTACCGCCGCATCTGCCGCTTGGCAGCGGGGTTGAGCTGTGCTCACCTGGTTGCGATCACTTTACAGCCAGGGCCGGTGCTTCCACTAGGCAAACTAGGCAGCCGCCTAGGGCGCATTGCCACCAAGGGGCGCATCCATGAGGAAGGGAAGGGAGCCCACCGGAGTGCTGCCTGCATGATGATCCTCTTTGTCTGGAGCTGAGTGGCATAAACCCTGGGCAGGATGTAACTCTCTACACTGAGCAGGTAGGCAGCCATTTATTTCCCTGGGTCGGTATTAAGCAGGGAGCGGAGGAGAGCTGAACCTGAGCCGGAGCTCAGCACTGGAGGGCGGCATCTTTACTGGAGCAGAAGAGACAAGGCACCGGAATGGTCTAAGGAGGTTGGTGATGAAGGACATGCGAAGCTCTCTGACTGCTGCTTCTCCCTCCACCAGGAGCCGGCTGGAGCTGTGGTGAGCACTGTGGTCCAGGAGAGGAGCATCCTGGAAGAAGGAATCAGCAGGATCATGGTCAAGGAGGGCATAGTGCGGGCCATTCTCTTCATACTGCCCAGTGAGTGTCCCCAGAACAGGGGATCAGGGTCCCTGGGTGTGACATGGAGGATCCCTGGTGTGAAAGAGAATCGGGGTCACCAGGTGTGCCATGGGGAATCGGAGTCACCAGGTGCGACATGGGGGTTAGAGATCACGAGTGTAACAGGGGTTTGGGGTCACCAGGTGTGCAATGAGGAATTGGGATGTGCCATGGGGGATTGAGGTCCCCAGGTGTGACATGGAAGAACATCGGGGTCCCCAGGTGTGACATGGAGGAACATCAGGGGCTCCTGGTGTGACATAGAGGAACATTAGGGTCACTGAGTATGACAGCATGACATGGAGGAACACAGGGGTCCCTGGGTGTGACATGGTGGAACATCGGGGTCAGTGGGTATGATAGCATGACATGGAGGAATATTGGGGTCCCAGGATGTGACATGGAAAAACATTAGGGTCCCTGGGTGTGATATAGGGGGACATCAGGGTCCCCAGGTGTGACATGGAGAAATATGGGGGTCCCTGGGTATGACAGCATTACATGGAGGAACCATCAGATCAGGGTCACTGGATATGACATAGAGGAGTTTTTAACCCCTTCCCTTTTTATTTATTTGGGGGGGGGGGCGCAAGAAGCTGGTCTTGCCTAGGGTGTAAAATAGTGTAGCACCGGCCCTGTTTACAGCAGGCAACTCTGAGTTATACTTTCTCCATCGAGGGGCCTAAAATGTCAGTACACATGGTTTAGAATAAGCTTAGGATTGCTCCTTTAGAACAACCATCTCCCAGCCTCCTCCCCCCACCTTTTTTTTTTCCTCCCTCCTTCTCAAGTATACCAGATACTGAGGTCACATATGTGAGCTGTTTGAAAATATGTGGTTTCTGACAACATATCGCTAAATTGTTTCATGTAAATGTTCATTTCCTCTTACTCATCTTTGAAAATAAAATAAAGATTACTTAAGAAACGTTCTACATGTGACAACTAAAACTATTAAACGATGTCGTTCGTGTTTTATATCAATAATGTTTTTATTATTGTGCTTTTATCCTTATCAGCGTTTCAATCAGCTCCCGTACAGGGTTTTCCATCATAACCCTCAGGTGAGTTAAACTAAATATAACCTATTACATGACACCTTTGTCACTGTGTTATTCTATAATGAACTGGCTTTTACTAATCATGCTCATAATTATAGTTCTCCAGCAATTAAGTCCTTGTTGTTAACATACGCCTTACCTCCCTTCCCCCCACTTCCCAAATTAAACATACCCAATAATAAAACAGCAGTTAAAACCACTTGCCGACCGCCGCAAGTACATATACTGCGGCGGTCAGCCCCTCACAGGTAAAGTGATGTATGGGTACGTCACTAGCCTGTAAAGGCTCTGGGGAGCGAGCGCGCGCCGCCGGAGGCGCGCTCCCGCTCGGTCACGGACCCCCCCGCGCGATCGTCACTCGCGATCGTCCGTTAGAGCGGGAGAAAGGCAGGTGGCTGATGTAAACAAGCCGCCTGTCATTCTCCCCTGTGTAAGAACAGTGATCATACGGTTCTACTATGTAGGACCGTTGATCACTGTTCCTACACCTCAAGCCACAGCCAATCACAGTTAGAATCACGCCCCTAGGGACACACACAACCCCTCCCTCTCAAAAAAGTTAACCCCTTCACCGCCAGTCTCATTTTACAGTAACAGTGCATATGTATAGCACTGATTACTGGTAACCAGTGGCGGCCGGCCCATAGGGGGCGCAGGGGCGCCGCCCCCCCCCCCCCCCCAAAAAAAAGAAAAAGAAAAAAAAAAGATTAAAAAAAAAATAAAATTTTTTTGCCCACAAGGGGCGCCCGCCTTATTGGTGCCTATGGGGGGTGGGGTTTTCCACCCGCAGAGGCGCCGAGAGGCGGCCTTCTGGGGCGTAACTGTAGCGCAGAGCACGGCGCTACACCACCCCCCTTTTGTGATGTCTTGGATCATGATTGGTCCAGACTCCAGCCTGGACCAATCATGATTAAGGACATCCATGCTGACCTCGTTGGGGGCGGTGCCGGTGCGTGCATCAGTCACTCACCGTCACCGCCCGGTCAGCTTCCCGCCGCCGCAGAAGAGGAGTCGTGAGGAGGGGAGAAGCCGCCGCCGGGAGCCGAGCAGAAGAGGACGGATGTCGGAGTCGCGAGGAGGGGGAGAAGCCGCCGCCGGGAGTCGAGCCGTCGCCAGGTAAGTGTCTCAGCCAGGGAAGTGCTGACTCGTCACCTGTGCCATGCCTGTTCCATCACCTGTGCCATGCCTGTACCATCTGTGCCATGCCTATTCCATCACCTGTGCCATGCATATACCATCATCTGTGCCATGCCTATTCTATCACCTGTGCCATGTCTCTACCATCTGTGCCATGCCTATTCCATCACCTGTGCCATGCATATACCATCATCTGTGCCATGCCTATTCTATCACCTGTGCCATGCATGTACCATCTGTGCCATGCCTATTACATCACCTGTGCCATGCCTGTACCATCTGTGCCATGCCTATTCCATCACCTGTGCCATGCATATACCATCACCTGTGCCATGCCTATTCTATCACCTGTGCCATGCCTGTACCATCTGTGCCATGCCTATTTCATCACCTGTGCCATGACCTTACCATCAAGTGTGCCATGCCTATTCCATCACCTGTGCCATGCCTGTACCATCTGTGCCATGCATATTCCATCACCTGTGCCATGCCTATACCATCTGTGCCATGCCTATTCCATCACCTGTGCCCTGCCTATACCATCACCTGTGCCCTGCCTATACCATCACCTGTGCCATGCCTGTACCATCTGTGCCATGCCTATTCCATCACCTGTGCCATGCCTATACCATCATCTGTGCCATGCCTATTCTATCACCTGTGCCATGCCTATACCATCTGTGCCATGCCTATTCCATCACCTGTGCCATGACCTTACCATCACCTGTGCCATGCCTATTCCATCACCTGTGCCATGCCTGTGCCATCTGTGCCATGCCTGTTCCATCACCTGTGCCATGCCTATACCATCTGTGCCATGCCTATTCCATCACCTGTGCCATGACCTTACCATCACCTGTGCCATGCCTATTCCATCACCTGTGCCATGCCTGTACCATCTGTGCCATGCCTATTCCATCACCTGTGCCATGCCTATACCATCTGTGCCATGCCTATTCCATCACCTGTGCCATGCCTGTACCATCTGTGCCCTGCCTATACCATCACCTGTGCCATGCCTGTACCATCACCTGTGCCATGCCTGTACCATCTGTGCCATGCCTATACCATCTGTGCCATGCCTATTCCATCACCTGTGCCATGCCTGTACCATCACCTGTGCCATGCCTGTACCATCACCTGTGCAATGCCTATTCCATCACTTGTGCCATGCCTAGTCCATCACCTGTGCCATGTCTATACCATCACCTATGCCATGCCTATTCCATCATCTGTGCCATGCCTATACCATCATCTGTGCCATGCCTATTCCATCACCTGTGCCATGCCTATTCCATCTGTGCCATGCCTATACCATCACCTGTGCCATGCCTGTATCATCACCTGTGCCATGCCTGTATCATCACCTGTGCCATGCCTGTACCATCACCTGTGCAATGCCTATTTCATCACTTGTGCCATGCCTATTCCATCACCTGTGCCATGCCTATACCATCACCTGTGCCATGCCTATTCCATCACCTGTGCCATGCCTGTACCATCTGTGCACTGCCTATACCATCACCTGTGCCATGCCTGTATCATCTGTGCCATGCCTATTCCATCACCTGTGCCATGCCTATACCATCATCTGTGCCATGCCTATTCTATCACCTGTGCCATGCCTATACCATCTGTGCCATGCCTATTCCATCACCTGTGCCATGACCTTACCATCAAGTGTGCCATGCCTATTCCATCACCTGTGCCATGCCTGTACCATCTGTGCCATGCATATTCCATCACCTGTGCCATGCCTATACCATCTGTGCCATGCCTATTCCATCACCTGTGCCCTGCCTATACCATCACCTGTGCCATGCCTGTACCATCACCTGTGCCATGCCTGTACCATCACCTGTGCAATGCCTATTCCATCACTTGTGCCATGCCTATTCCATCACCTGTGCCATGCCTATACCATCACCTGTGCCATGCCTATTCCATCATCTGTGCCATGCCTATACCATCATCTGTGCAATGCCTATTCCATCACCTGTGCCATGCCTATTCCATCTGTGCCATGCCTATACCATCACCTGTGCCATGCCTGTACAATCACATGTGCAATGCCTGTACCATCACCTGTGCAATGCCTATTCCATCACTTGTGCCATGCCTATTCCATCACCTGTGCCATGACTATACCATCACCTGTGCCATGCCTATTCCATCACCTGTGCCATGCCTGTACCATCTGTGCACTGCCTATACCATCACCTGTGCCATGCCTGTATCATCTGTGCCATGCCTATTCCATCACCTGTGCCATGCCTATACCATCATCTGTGCCATGCCTATTCTATCACCTGTGCCATGCCTATACCATCTGTGCCATGCCTATTCCATCACCTGTGCCATGACCTTACCATCACCTGTGCCATGCCTATTCCATCACCTGTGCCATGCCTGTACCATCTGTGCCGTGCCTATTCCATCACCTGTGCCATGCCTATACCATCTGTGCCATGCCTATTCCATCACCTGTGCCATGCCTGTACCATCTGTGCCCTGCCTATACCATCACCTGTGCCATGCCTGTACCATCTGTGCCATGCCTATTCCATCACCTGTGCCATGCCTATACCGTCTGTGCCATGCCTATTCCATCACCTGTGCCATGCCTGTACCATCACCTGTGCCATGCCTGTACCATCACCTGTGCCATGCCTGTACCATCACCTGTGCAATGCCTATTCCATCACCTGTGCCATGCCTATTCCATCACCTGTGCCATGCCTATTCCATCACCTGTGCCATGCCTAATCCATCACCTGTGCCATGCCTATACCATCACCTGTGCCATGCCTATACCATCACCTGTGCCATGCCTGTACCATCACCTGTGCCATGCATGTACCATCACCTGTGCAATGCCTATTCCATCACTTGTGCCATGCCTATTCCATCACCTGTGCCATGCCTATACCATCACCTGTGCCATGCCTATGCCATCACCTGTGCCATGCCTATACCATCATCTGTGCCATGCCTGTGCCATGCCTGTACCATCACCTGTGCCATGCCTATACCATCTGTGCCATGCCTGTACCATGACCTCAAAGTCACGCAATTTTTTACCGCGTTTTTTGCCGCGAAGCAATACCTATTACATTTTTCTTTTTGCGCCCCCCCCAAAAATTATGAGTACCAGCCGCCACTGCTGGTAACCCCAAAAGTGTCAAAAATGTCATTCAAGGGTCCGATCTGTCCGCCTCAATGTCGCAGTCCCGCAAAAAAAAAAAAAATCGCAGATCGCCGCCATTACGCATTAAAAAAAACAACAAAAATTACAAAAATCTTTCCCTTAGTTAGTAAACGCAATAACTTTTGCACAAACCAATCAAAATACGCTTATTGTGATTTTTTTTTACCAAAAATATGTAGCAGAAAACAAATTGGCCTAAAATGTTAAAAAAATTAGATTTTTACTTTTTTTTTGGGGAATTTCATATAAAAAAATGTGAAAAATATTGTTATTTTTGCAAAATTGACGCTCCTTTTTTGTTTATAGCGCATGATAGAAAAATCGCACAGGTGATCAAATACCACCAAAAAAAAGCTCTGTTTGTGGGGATAAAAGGATGTCCAAATTCGTTTAGGTACAGCGTCGCACGACCGCGCAATTGTCCGTTAAATTCACGCAGTGCCGAATCGCAAAATAGGCCCTGGTCAGGAAGGGGGTAAAATCTTCTGGGGCTTAAGCCCCGGTTCACACTAGGGCGACCTGTGAGGCGACCTGGTCGCCTCACAGGTCGCCGCAGGTCGCCTCCCATAGGGAAGCTACGGACCCGTTCTAATAGGAGCGACACAAGTCGCTCCGACCTAGAAAAAGGGTCCGGAGCTTCTTTGGGGCGACCAGGAGGCGACCGCCATAGACTTCAATGTTATGAAGTCTGTGGCGGCCGCTCCGAGGTCGCGGCGCGCTGCTCGCACCGCGATCTCGGAGGTCGCCCCTGAAAGTAGCGTCGCGCCAGTGTGAACCGGCGCTTAGTGGTTAAAGGGAGTGTGTTGTGTTTGGCTTATATGTTTTGTTTTTTTTAGGGTCCCTTTTTTCAGGTCTTTATTTTCTTCTCTGTTGTAAAGATTTTGTTTGTTTACAAAGGTCACTAGCTCAAGCTGTTGCATATACAACTGAAAAAGTAAGTGCAGAGATTCATCCTCCTCACTATCTCTTCCTCCCTAATGCTTCCATCCTAGGTTTCAGCATTAGACAGCATTTCCAGAAAGGACATAGCTATTGTTTAAATAGTTCCTAGTGAGATGAAAACTTTTTCTTTTTGGTACTTTTGCTGGGTGTTTTTTTTGTGTTTTTACTAGGTTTTAGCACATTTTCTAAGAGTGTCCGAACCAACTGTTCACAGCTTGTAAGTTTCAGCCCTAGTGAACTCTGTAAAGAATATGTGAGAAATGAATGTATCAAACCGATGATCTAAAGCTCTTTTGAAGTTTTGTAATACAGCACTGAAATATCCCCATAATAATTCTTTATTAGGTAGTGCCATTGTCCTTGTAGAGGCATTCTTTCATCATCGTTGTCCACATCCTCACCACACATTGTTCCATAAGCAGTGTCCACAACAGTGAACACTCTCCATGCCTCTGTGTTGCAACTGTTTAACCAGTGTCTAGACTACGTTCTGTCCCAGTTCTCCCCACGCTAGTTTCAGTACCTTCTCTGGCACATCCTCCTTTCTCTACAGCCAAGCTACTATGTTCTCCTAAATCTCTGCTACTTTGTCCAAACTTCACTGCATTGGTGTGCGCATTCTATGGGTGTGCACCCCAAAGCTCAACCACACATGCATTCCTCTGCAGCCTCACCTTCACTGGACAGTAAATGAATTGGAAGTGCTCTGTGCTGAGCAGCTTCCTGTTCATTCACAAACTGAAGCATAGTAAACACTCTTTACTATGCTTCAGTTATGAATGGACAAAGTGAGCGAGTGTGTTTACTGTATTCATTTAGAAAAGGAAGGGGCTGGTAAATTACATATTTACTAGCCCCTTCCCCCACTCTGAAAGATCCCCCGTAGCAGCCAGAGATAGAGGAGAGGAGGGAAGCCAGCAGTATTATGGGGCGGGAGGGGGGCCCAGGCAGCAGAAGGAATCGGCACTGTACATAGCAATAAGGGTGTGCTCAGGCACACCTGGCACACCCCCTGCGCACATGGATGCTACATTCTCCGACAGCCCCCGTTTCACTATCCTTACTACTACTTGTAAACTCCCCCACCCCCATCAGCCTTCTTCCTTTCACTGCCCATCCTACATTTCCTGGTATTATCCTAGTCCACAGCACATACTCTGGCAGTTCCCCTATCCACATCTCTTCTCCTACTGTCCACCCTATGTACTCTGATAACTCTCACTGTTAATAGTAAACCTGTAGCCCTCCGCAGTATGCAATAGAGCCTAATCATGCCTGCGCCTGCTCACGCTTCACTTCTTTCTTTACAGACCATCCTCTGCATTCAGTATTACATACCGTGTGACCCTTAAAGTGTTTGTTACCTCAACATTTCATATTCCTGATATGTGCCTGCTGTACCATGTACTTGTATGAAAACATATCCTGTTCTCTTTGTATTGCTTCTGTGAAATCCCTGATGTTCCTGACAGTCCCTATGCTTTCCTAATAAAAACTGACCATACTGAGCAGGAGAGCACACTGTGGTCAGTTCTCTAGCTCTGCTGGGGACTCAGTGTGCTCTCTTCCAATGATTTAACTTGTCCTGACATAACCCCCGCTGCACAGCCATTCACTGGGAAGCTCAGTGTGCTGTTGCTTCTCCTCTCCCCCAGCTCTTATGCGTCTGAGAACAGAGGGAATGTGATCACTTATACAAAAGGGGAAAAAAACGTATTAATTATTTTTTTTCTATCTATACACAAACATTTAGCCTTTCATTTCAGTTTTAAACGGAATGGGTTGTTTTACAAAGTGATAGTTAACGACCACTTTAAGCTTAATATACAGTAGGAACTAAATAAACTCCAAGTCCCATCTCTGCTACCTTGTCACTGCTCCTGTGTTCTAATGTCTCTGGCATTTTGCATTTCCCATTCTTCATTAAGGACACAGACAGCAAGGGAGGAGGTAGCGGTAGCAAATATGTCAGCCTTCTATACAGCGTACAGAGATAGGCACCCTGTCTGTCCCTGTACACCAACTTACAGTTGGTCTTAAAGAGCAAGTAAACTAGCAGTTTTTTTTGTTATGACCTTATGATGCAAATTAAATTAAAGTCATAATGTGCAGGTATGCAACCAGTGGCGGCTGGTGCATTGGGGGCGCAGCATTTTTTTTAACCATGTGATTAGAGCCAGAGGCTTTAATAGGCTAAAAAAAAGGGTCGGCACTGAGCACTGTGCCCTGAGCCCACCCAGTTGTGTGACAATAGCGAATGAAAATTCGCTATTGTCACATGGATCCTCCTCCTGGCCAATCAGGAAGCGCGTCCTGAAACCCGTTTCCCGATTGGCCGAAAGGAGAAGCTATGCCATTGGGCATGGAGGAGGAGGGAGGAGACGCAGAAGACCGAGAGGGAAGAAGCAGAAGCCGCTGCCACTGCACATGTCCAGGCAGAAGAGGTGGGGTCCTGCTGTGGTCCTGGGGTGGGGGGGGGTATGGTGCGGGTTCTGCTGTGGTCCTGGGGGGGTATGGTGAGTGGCCTGGTGTGGTCCAGTGGGGGGTTGTATGGTGGGGTCCATCTGCCGCCCCCCCCCCTCCGGCCCATGGAGCACCAGCCGCCACTGTATGCAACGCATACTAGCACATTATGTAAAACTTACCTGCAAACAAAGCCCTCAATCTATGCCTTGTCCCCGCTGCAGACCGCATCCATCTTCTATCATCTTCTTTCCAGGTCCACGGACTCTGGCTGTGTGATTGGCCGCATGTGCGGAGGAGCCGCTATTCACGGCACAGGAATCTGAAAAAACGACAATGACGTCATTGCCTGTATGTATACGAAATATCTCCTAAACGGTGCCCGCTTAGGAGATGTTTACAGTACCTATAGGTAAGCCTTATTATAGGCTTACCTATAGGTACAAGTAATGGATCATAGTTCAAAGTGCGCGCCATCACTAACTACATCCGCGGTCCGCACTGCAGGCGGCCACGGATCTACAAGGTTCCAGCAAGCTTATTTTATCGTCTTAACTGTAAGTGCATCTTTGATTATCAGCAATAAAAGTTATAAGGATAATGCACTATTTGTCCCCCCTTGTTTATTTTTGGGAAATCACCTGTGAACACCTGGATGAAGTTTCACTTCCAAGGGACAACAGGGAGCCGCAAGCTTGGGGGACGGTCATTACAATTGGGCTGAAAGATATCCAGAAGTTATCCATACACCTTAACTTTTATGTCATCTGGTAAGAGTCTTATCTACTCTCAAACCGGCCACGAGGTGGGCAGAGCTGGGCTATCTATATCACTGCACGCATCTTTTCATTTGGAGATATATTGCACCTTATTTTTCACCCGTCTGGTAAGAGGAATACCTGCACTTTAAATAAGCACCTTGAAACACCTTTCCCTTATTTGTTTTCATTGAAATCACTTGTTTGGTATCAGGATCTCTTCATTCAAGGACTTATGTGAACTGTTGCATATATGGACCTTTTATGAACTTTATGGAATTTATGTTTTAGATCTCATCCTATTTATTTATGATATTGGTGTCACTATTGTTTACATATTTATGTTTATAAGTTTCACAGAATTAGCGCACTACACATTTTAATCATAAGTGTCAAAAATGTCACCGTGTCATAAGTATAATCAGTGTCACCGTGTCATCAGTACCACAGTACCGTCAGTGCCCACAGTGCCATCAGTGTTCACAGTGTCATCAGTGCCCACAGTGGCTACAATGCCCACGGTACCATCAGTGCCATAAGTGTCACAAATGTAATCAGTGTCACCGTGTCATCAGTACCACAGTGCCATCAGTGTTCACAGTGTCATCAGTGCCCACAGTGTCATCAGTGCCCACAGTGGCTACAATGCCCACAGTACCATCAGTGCCATAAGTGTCATAAATGTCACTGTGTCATAAGCAGTGTTGCTCATCTTACTTTAAAAAAGTAATTAGTTACAAATTACTTCTCCCAAAAAGTAATTGAGTTACTGACTCAGTTACCACATTGAAAAAGTAATTAGTTATTCAGCAAAGTAACTGCGACTTTTTTTTTACCATTTTATAATGCAATTATTGATCTTTAATAGTGGTGGCGGTGTGGCACACTGTGGGGGTCTGAGTCCTCCTGACTGTGTGAGTAACTGTATTTTTTTTTGTTTTTTTGGTACCTGCTGCCTGGAGTGGCTGGCTGGTGGTGTGGCACACTGGTGGTGGTGGTGGCAGTTTGGCACACTGGTTGTGGTGGTGTGGCACACTGGTGGTGGTGGTAGTGTGACACACTGGTGGTGGCGGTGTGGCACACTGATGGTGGTGGGGGTCTGAGTCCTGACTGCTGACTGTGACTGAGCCTGTGACTGTGAGGTTTTTGTTTTTTGGTACCTGCTGTGGTGGTGTGGCCTGCCCAGGCACTGGCACACTGTGGTCCGGGTCCATCTGGCTCCGTCCTCCTCCAGGCCTGTCTGTCTGCGTCTGTCTCTTCTCTTCTGGGCTGGCTGTGTGCGGTGGTGGACTGGTGGTGGACTTCCTGCTGTTCCCTCCTCCTCCTCACCATGCCCCCCTCCTCTGCAATCCCATGTTCTCCATCCCATGTCCTCTTCCTCCTTCATCCCATGTTCCCTCCTCCTCCTCACCATGCCCCCCTCCTCTGCAATCCCATGTTCTCCATCCCATGTCCTCTTCCTCCTTCATCCCATGTTCCCTCCTCCTCCTCACCATGCCCCCCTCCTCTGCAATCCCATGTTCTCCATCCCATGTTCCCTCCTCCTCCATCCCATGTCAATAGACTTGTGATGTGATGTGATGGAGATCTGGCGCTGGGGGAGTGGCAGGAGGAGAGGATTGGATGAGACCCCCAGATGCCCCCCCTAGTTTCAAACCTGTTCCCAGGCATCAGGAGCTGTCCTATGGCCGTGAGACCCTCTAGCATTTCCACTCCACCGCACTTCCTGATTGCCGTGGTAAAGACAAGCTCCTCCACCAATTAGATGCCTCGGTCGGTATGCAGTCCTGCTGCGATTGGTGGAGGGGAGGTGACAGGAAATCCAGCCTTCAGGCAGCACATAGAACTATCTCTGGCGTGCGGGACGTCGGGGCTCCTTGGGAGGAGGAATTACAATTATATCTACTGCCATCTAGTGGCGGTAGATGTAATTGCGGTAACGCAGCCGAAAGTACCGGCAGCGGCGTTACAATGAGAGAACGAGTAGTCAGTTAGATTACTCGTTACCCTCAAAAGTAACTGCGTTAAGTAACGCCGTTTACTTAAACGCAGTTACTACCAACACTGGTCATAAGTGTAATCAGTGTCACTGTGTCATCAGTACCACAGTACCATCAGTGCCCGCAGTTCTATCAGTGCCCACAGTGCCATCCGTATCACCGTATTACTGGTAGGCCCCTTTCACACGATGGGGCTGATCAGGTCCGCCTATCTGTTTTTCAGCTGGACCTGATCAGGCCACCCATTCTGCTCTATGGGGAGGCGGATGTCAGCAAACATGTGCCCGCTGACACCCGTCTGGAATCCGACCCGACAAGATCCGCTGAAAACAAACAGATGGCAATACGTTCGCCATCCATCCAGCGGGTGGGATCGGATGAAAATGGACATGCTGTTCGTTTTCATCTGATCCCCCTATAGAGGAGAGCAGGACTCTGCCAGGTCCGTCTGTGCACAGTGAGCTTAGATGGACCTGTCATCCGCCTGCTCAGCGGGGATCAACGGAGCAATCCCCTCTGAGCTAGCGGAGTCTGTGAAAACGGGGCCTTATAATTACTGCTCTGTCATTAATGTTTAAAAGTATTCAAAATTTCTTGTACTTTGTTGATATTACATTATCATACAGCGGGATAGGGATCAGGTCACTGCTATAAAGTGAAAACCATCTTATTGTGCAGCAAGGCAGTTTTCACTTCATAACGCCAGCATCCGTGGGTAAGAAAAGAAAGAAAGGGTCCGGAGACATGCTGGAGCTGTATGAGAGCAATGGAGAGGGAGAGTATAAGTTGAACAAACTAGGGGGGGGGGGGGTGCAGCAATGGCAGAGCCTGGAGGGAGTGAACCTGCATGCTCCCTCAGGGTGAAATGGCTTTGAATTAGTGAAGCACCTTAAAGTGAGGTAAACTTGTACTGCTATTATTACCCTGTTAGGATTATTATCTTCATTTATTAGCAGGTGCGGCCCTCCATGCATTCACATACAGTACATTGAATCCGGCCCTTAAGTGGAAAAAGGTTGCTGACCCCTGGGGTAGTCTAAAACTTTGTGGGTGTTTTTACTAGTTGCTGGTGATATGAACACATTGTTTTTGATGTATAGATGGATGTTTCTCACTTCTCACAGTATCCTTGAACCCTATTCAAACATCTTTTATTTCAGTTCCAGTAATCGTTTTATGTTGTTTGTCGAAAGTGTTTGTTTCTGAATGGAAGGAGTGGTGACTGAATATGGCCTATAAAGCTTTGTAGAGGAGTTGTTGTGTGTGTTATTTATTACAGACCAAAGGTGACACGTAGGAGGGCATTTCTCCCCTGCTTTAGTAAATCTGTAACTGGGTAACACAGTGGCAATTAACCTTTGCCTTTTGCCTGTTGATTTGAAAAGCTAATGCTAATTTCTGTGCATACAAATGACTGCATTCTTTGATCCTTCTTAATTTTGTCCCATGTCTGAGGTAGCCTTCATCCCCCCTCCCTTCCACCCGTAATCTGCTATTAGACCAGCGTTCACATTTTTTCAGTTATAGCACAACTCTTCAAAAGTAAGGAACCCTAGGTAAACTAGACTTTGTATTTTCAGGACATTTGGGCCTTCGTTTAGTGGTGAACGTTATTGGATTTCTCTTGATTTTTTTTTACTATCAAATGAAAATATTTATTACAATTTAGCTGTATATTTTTATGTAATTATCATAGCCCACCACCAAAAAAAAAATCCAAAAGAAATTCTCCTACTTCTGACATAGATGAGGATACCACATACAACAGGGATCCTCAAACTACGGCCCTCCAGCTGTTGCAGAACTACACATCCCATGCTTGTAAAACACTGACATTCACAGACATGACTAGGCATGATGGGAATTTTAGTTCCTGAACAGCTGAAGGGCCATAGTTTGAAGACCCTTGACATACAGTATCTCACAAAAGTGAATATACCCCTCAAAATTTCGTAAATGTTTTACTTTATCTTTTCATGTGACAACACTGAAGAAATGACACGTAGTGATTAATGACAAGTAGTGATTAATGTCTAAACCACTGGCAACAAAAGTGAGTTTAAATTTTCTCCAAATTGGGCCCAAAGTGTCAATATTTTGTGTGGCCACTATAATTTTCCAGCACTGCCTTAACCCTCTTGGGCATGGAGTTCACCAGAGGTTCACAGGTTGCCACTGGAGTCTTCCTTCACTTATCCATGACGACATCACAGAGCTGGTGGATGTTAGAGACCTTGCGCTCCTCCACCTTCCGTTTGAGGATGCCCCACAGATGCTCAGTAGGGTTTAGGTCTGGAGACATGCTTGGCCTGTCCATCACCTTTACCCTCAGCTTCTTTAGCAAGGCAGTGGTCATCTTGGAGATGTGTTTGGTGTCATTATCATGTTGGAATACTGCCCTGTAGCTCAGTCTCCGAAGGGAGGGGGATCATGCTCTGCTTCAGTATGTCACAGTACATGTTGGCATTCATGGTTCCCTCCATGAACTGTAGCTCCCCAGTGCCGGCAGCACTCATGCAGCCCCAGACCATGACACTCCCACCACCATGCTTGACTGTAGGCAAGACACACTTGTTTTTGTACTCCTCACCTGGTTGCCGCCACACACGCTTGACACCATCTGAACCAAATAAGTTTATCTTGGTCTCATCAGACCACAGGACATGGTTCCAGTAATCCATGTCCTTAGTCTGCTTGTCTTCATCAAACTGTTAGCTGGCTTTCTTGTGCATCATCTTTTCTTCTGGGACAACAGCCATGCAGACTAATTTGATGCAGTGTGCAGCGTATGGTCTGAGCATTGACAGGCTGACCCCCCACCCCTTCAATCTCTGAAGCAATGCTGGCAGCACTCATACATCTATTTCCCAAAGACAACCTCTGGATATGACGCTGAGCATTAGTACTCAACTTCTTCTTGGCTGACAATGGCGAGGCCTATTCTGAGTGGAACCTGTCCTGTTAAACTGCTGTATGGTCCTGGCCACTGTGCTGCAGCTCAGTTTCAGGGTCTTGCCAATCTTCTTATAGCCTAGGCTATCTTTATGTGGAGCAACAATTCTTTTTTTCAGATCCTCAGAGAGATCTTTGCCATGAGGTGCCATGTTGAACTTCCAGTAACCAGTATGAGAGCGTGAGAGCGAAAACACCAAATTTAACACACCTGCTCCCCAATCACACTTGAGGCCTTGTAACACTAGCAAGTCACATGACAACGGGGAGGGAAATGGCTAATTGGGCCCAAGATCTAACGTAGATCTACATAGATCTACGTCGGCAGTCAGCCCCTCACAGGCAAAGCGACGTAGGTCTACGTCACTAGCCTGTGAGGCTCTGGGGAGCTAGCAGGCGCCGCCGGAGGCGCGCTCCCGCTCCCACTCGGTCACGGACCCCCTCGTGCCTGTGCCTGGTGGACCCAATGTCCGCCGGGCACTCGTGATCGTCCGTTAGAGCGGGAGAAAGGCAGGCGGCTAATGTAAACACAGCCGCCTGTCATTCTCCCCTGTGTAAAAATTGAGATCATACGGTTCTACTATGTAGGACCGTTGATCTCTGTTCTTACACAAGTAGCCACATCAAATCACAGTTAGAAGCACGCCCCTAGGGACACACTTAACCTGTCCCTCTCCAATAAAGTTAACCCCTTCCCTCCCAGTGTCATTTTTACAGTAACAGTGCATATGTATAGCACTGATTACTGTAGTAATGTCACTGGTAACCCCAAAAGTGTCAAAAATGTCAGTCAAGAGTCCGATCTGTCCGTCACAATGTCGCAGTCCCGCAAAAAAAATCGCAGATCGTCGCCATTACTCGTTAAAAAAAAAAAACAACAAAAATTACAAAAATCTTTCCCTTAGTTAGTAAACGCAATAACTTTTGCGCAAACCAATCAAAAACGCTTTTTGCGATTTTTTTTTTTTTTACCAAACATATGTAGCAGAAAACAAATTGGACTAAAATGTTAAAAAATTTTGATTTTTACATTTTTTTTGGGGAATTTCATATAAAAAAAATGTGAAAAATATTGTTATTTTTGCAAAATTGACGCTCTTTTTTTGTTTATAGCGCATGATCAAAAAATCCCACAGGTGATCAAATACCACCAAAAGAAAGCTATGTTTGTGGGGAAAAAGGGATGTGAAATTCGTTTAGGTACAGCGTCACACGACCGCGCAATTGTCCGTTAAAGCACCGCAGTGCCGAATCGTAAAATAGGCCCTGGTCAGGAAGGGGGTAAAATCTTCCGGGGCTTAAGTGGTTAATCAGTACAGTTTTTGCCCAAAAATACAATACAAATGCAACACATTACATCACTTCCAATTTTTTATTCTGTCGTAGGAGAATTTTCAGAACTTTAGTAACCTCTTTTTGATATGAGATTAGCAGGCAAAAAAAGCGGAGGATTATTCATTTGATAATCCTGTGTAGCAGATATTAGGCTTCAATCTGATTGTACAGTCTATTTTTTATCTACTAACAACTATGTAATATAAAGACCTATGCAAATGAATAAAAATGGATTGGATTGTATAGGTGTGTCCTCATTTTATATAGTTTTGGTAAATATAAATGAGATTTTACAGGGATTGTACAATCGGAATGCACTGTGTATTGCATTTATAACACTAACATAGATAAAGCTCTGATCTAACTAATTTATCTTTAATTTTTTTTTTTTTAACAGAATTCTTTTTTTTAACAGCCTTCTGTTTTAGTAAATAATTTAATCATATTGTAGTTTACCAGTTTTAGGGACAACATCCCACATCCTCATCCTAATAGTATATGAAATAAGTAACAAAAAGAGGAGAAAACACCTCCTACATAGAGAAAATAGACTTTATAGGATGTGGCGTTGTCATTTGAGATGAGCACACAAACAACATAACATACGTAAAAAAGACAAATTTATTGTACAAACATGGTTTAAAATCTAGTATGATCACATGCATAGAGGTTATGCATATTTAATCAATTAACCATTTTGCACCGTGCACTTTCCTATTTAATATCATTATTAATATCCATCATGTATTTCATAGATTTGTAATTGGTTATGCACATGTCACTTTAGAATATTTATTTCTTAGCATTTTTGCACCAATTATTACATCTGTTGTTTTTTTCTCTTTAGCCTAGCATAGCTGAGAAGTGAAACCATCCCTGGAAAGTACTGTAAACATGATAGTAAAATGGTATGTTAATCCAGGGAAGGACATATTGAAGCTTGGAAACAGTATCACTATAAAGGTGTGACTTTTACTGCTATTACAGAAAGTCCCAGTACACCCAAGTTTATGTTAGCTCATGCAAACATAGCTACCTGCTCCATGTGCGGCAAACCTTCAGCATATTTTAGGTGTTGCAATGTTTGTCATAAAAGATAAGAGGAGAGGCAAGCTATTGTCGATTTAATTCACATGGGATAAAAGATATTATAATCTCATTCTGTTCTGTTTATAGGCACAATTCCCATATCTGTAGCCACAATGTTCATATCACTAAAGTTCAAAAACAATCAATATCATTTATCACATGGGTTATCATGACCAATAAATAGATATCTTTATTTAGACTGCCCAATACCTCCTGTATCCAATAAAAGCATACAACTTAGATGATGAAATTAGTCACTTTTTTATCTTAAAGCCGAACTCCAAGCAAACTGCTAAATACTCAGAACAATGCAGATCTGAACTGTATTTGAGCACCATGAACTGAAAGCATTATTCAATTAATTTTAATATTCAAAGAAAACTCACCCATCTATCCTTGTCTCCAAGCTTTATTCATATTTCTCTAGGAGAGCTGGACAGGGTCGTAGAAGGTCCTTAACCAGTGGCGGCTGGTGCTCAAAATTTTTTTTTTGGGGGGGGGGGGCGCAAACAGAAAAATGTAATAGGCATTGCTTTGCGGCAAAAAACGCTGTAAAAAATTGCGTGACTTTGAGGTCGCAAAAGTGTTAAAGGGGCCTTCAGTAATTAAGGTATAGTGTGCCCCCTTTCAATGCAGAGAGACCAGTGTGCCCCCTTTCAAAGCAGAGAGACTAGCGTGCCCCCTTTCAATGCAGAGTGACCAGCATGCCCCCTTTCAATGCACAGTGACCAGTGTGCCCCCTTTCATTGCAGAGAGACCAGCATGCCCCTTTTCAATGCAGAGAGACCAGCGTGCCCCCTTTCAATGCAGAGTGACCAGCGTGCCCTCTTTCAATGCAGAGTGGCCAGCATGCCTCCTTTCAATGCAGAGAGACCAGCGTGCCCCCTTTCAATGCAGAGAGACCAGCGCGCCCCCTTTCAACGCAGAGTGACCAGCGTGCCCCCTTTCAATGCACAGTGTCCAGCGTGCCCCCTTTCAATGTACAGTAACCAGTGTGCCCCTCTTCAATGCAGTGACCAGTGTACATGCCCCCTTCAATGCAGTGACCAGCGTACATGCCCCCTTCAATGCAGTGACCAGCGTACATGCCCCCTTCAATGCAGAGATCAGCGTACATGCCCCCAATGTAGTGACCAGCATACATGCCCCCTTCAATGCAGTGACCAGCATACCATTCCCCCAATGCAGAGATCAGCGTACATGCCCCCAATGCAGTGACCAGCGTACATGCCCCCAATGCAGTGACCAGCATACATGCCCTCAATGCAGTGACCAGCATACATGCCCCCAATGCAGTGACCAGCATACATGCCCCCAATGCAGAGATCAGCGTGCGTGCCCCCAATGCAATGACCAGCATACATTCCCCCAATGCAGTGACCAGCGTACATGCCCCCAATGCAGTGACCAGCATACATACCCCCAATGCAGAGATCAGTGTGCGTGCCCCCTTCAATGCAGTGACCAGCATACATGCCCCCAATGTAGTGACAAGCATACATGCCCCCAATGCAGAGATCAGCGTGCGTGCCCCCAATGTAGTGACCAGCATACATGCCCCCAATGTAGTGACCAGCATACATGCCCCCAATGTAGTGACCAGCATACATTCCACCAATGTAGTGACCAGCATACATGCCCCCAATGTAGTGACCAGCATACATGCCCCCAATGCAGAGATCAGCGTGCGTGCCCCCAATGTAGTGACCAGCGTACATGTCCCCAATGTAGTGACCAGCGTACATGCCCCCAATGCAGTGACCAGTGTACATGCCCCCAATGCAGTGACCAGCGTACATGCCCCCAATGTAGTGACCAGTGTACATGCCCCCAATGCAGTGACCAGCGTACATGCCCCCAATGTAGTGACCAGCATACATGCCCCCAATGCAGTGACCAACATACATGTCCCCAATGCAGAGATCAGCGTGCTTGCCCCCTTACTTACCTGGAGCAGCAGTGGCGGCGGGCGGCTTCTGATCAGTCTCTCGGCGTCGGCTTCTCCTCGGTCCTGGCAGCGTGTCTCCTCCAGTCCTTCCGCTCCCGCCTCCTCCTCGGCTGATGGCATGAAGTTTGCCTTGCGGCCAATCAGGAAGCGCGTATCGGACGTGCTTCCTGATTGGCCAGGAGGAGGATCGGTGTGACAATAGCGAATTTTCATTCGCTATTGTCACACAATGGGTGGGCTCGGGACGCACTGCTCTGCGCCCCGGGTCCACCCTTTGCATCGCCCTATAAGAGCCTCTGGCTCTTATCAGGTGATGCCAAAAAAAAAAAATCCCCATTGAACTCCCTGCATGCAGATTAGGGGGCCGGACGCATGGATGTTAGTATGGTGTTAGTATGCACAGCACTATAGAAAGGATCTTTCCAGCGACTTATTGTCACCGCTGACAGCGATTCCATCATCACCCAGCCTTCATTCCGAGTTCGTGGGCCCTGCCCATATTAATGACCAAGCTGCAATGACTTCACTCCTGCGAATGTGCACGGGCGTCATGGTCGTGGCGCAGAGGTTTGAAGGGATAGCATAAGTATGCTGTCCCTTCAGATAGGGCATGCGCAGGTGACGTTACCGGCTGCTGCTTACTGATGTAGCAATATTTCCAGGCCTGGAGCCTGAGGCGGGTCTGCCATCAGTACCGGTAACACTTCCAACACATTTAAGTTGTGAACCCAGGTGTGAGAGCTGAGTCAATGACCATTCCAGCATCTTTGGTTTGTTTTGTTTTATTGTATTTAGGGGATGGGAGAAGGGAATGAGTGGGATACTCCTTTGGCTCTTCTAGGCTTAACTGGGACTTTGTACAAAAAATGCTCACTAACGTTGTCTTGGTGCCAGCTGAATGCCGACCAGCTCTTTCTGACACTTCAAATGCTGCTTTGACTGAATTAGTGCTGAAACCTCGACTTTAACTGGGATTGTTAGCTCAGAAGCTCCAGGACTGTAGAACTCTTGACTCCTGATACTTGGTGTAGCTCAAAAGTCACTGAACAGCTCCCTCTAACCCTTCACTGGCTGAGGTAGCTCCTTGTCACTACTTGTGCTGCTGCAACTCTCATCTTTGTACACTTCACACTGTACACTGACTCTTCAGGGCCCAAACTGCAGGTACCCCCTCTAACACTTCAGGGTCCTCTGACTAGGTACCCCCTCTAATACTTCAGAGTCCCCCTTTAACAGTTAGCTGACTCCTGGATCCCTAGAACCTTCTCTGGAGTGGTCCCCTCTGACACTAGGCAGACCCCCAGGGGCAGTCCACAGTACTCACGACCTTTGTAGGCTTTCCTGGAACTGGACCCCTCTCTCTCCACTGGTTCTCGGCACACCAGATCCCCTCTTTAGCTCAGCTCCACACTCTTTGGATTCCCAGGCCACCACCCGGGACACCCGCTTCGTCTGACAGGAGGAGAGACAGCCATACTCTCCCTCCTGGGACTCTGCTTCCCGCCAAAGAAGCTGCGTCATGCATTCCTTCAGAACTTATACCCACTCCCAGAATCCTCTACGGCAGAATCTGCCTTCTGGGGTAGATACAGGCCTGAGTGTGTCTCTGATTGGGTTTCCTCCACTGTCCAATGAGAATCCTCTCATGGAGCCAGTGGGGAGACTCCCCTCTCAGCGGACACACCTTAGAGACATGACAGCCAGCTGAAATCATGGCCCTGCTGTTAGGCAGCCAAGGCCCACTATACTTTACCTAGCACCTACCTGTAGGGTGCTACACTGGAATACCTCCTAAACTGTGCACGTTTAAGTGATATTCATTTTACCTACAGGTAAGCTTTATTATAAGCTTACCTGTAGATTAAACTTGCAAAGCGGACTTTATTACCACTTTAATAATAGCGTGCAATGCCACACTGCAGTTTCTAAAGCTAGCAAAAGCTAGAGATATAGACTCCCAAGAGGGTGACATCATTGGAGAAAGCGCAACCAAAGTGATAAGAGGTGTGGAGGAGCTCAGCAATGAGGAACAATTAGAGAAACTGAATTTATTCTCTCTTGAGAATAAGGGGGAGGGGGGATATGATCAACATGTATAAATACTGTGGGAGATTAGCTCACAGGGATCAACTTTCACCGGAAAGTAAGGCCAGCACGCAGGTAGTTTCTTTAAAGTCTGGTGGATTGCCAGCTTTATTTCAGCAGAGGTTTGCAAATATACAAAAACAATAAAATAAATCCTTGCCGTCCGGCGCTAAACTAAACAACGGTTTTCCTCACTATACAGTGTGGGGCTGGTCCCCATCACCCACAAAAACACATAGTAAAGCAAACCTGTTCTTTTGAAAGTCCAAACAGAGCTCCTCTCTCAGATTCCCTTCTGAGTCCCAGGCCAGAGCCTTACTGTGCTCTTTTCCTGTTAATTTAAAGTCCACCTGAGCATGGACTCAGGTAACTCACAATCAGGGCCGGACTGGCCTACCACTGGCCTACCGGGATAGCGGGAAATTTCCTGGTGGGCCGCCGGCCCTGGGGCCGTTTGATGCGGCCGCTTTAAGAATTGGGGCCGCCCGGCCGCTTTAAGCATTGGCCGCTGCAGCCCCGGCTCCCGCTGCGCTCCAATGACGGACAGATACATTATTTCCAATCCTACGTCAGCCGCTATGAGCGGCATGACGTCACATCCGGCGGGAGCGGCTGCGGATCATCTGGCTGCAAGCAAGACGAAGACGGTCACGGCGCCGATCCCCCCCCCCCCCCCCCCCCCACAGACACAGACGCCACTCCAGCAGCAGGTACGTGTGTGTACAGTGTATGTAGCTGGTAATCTCTTTGGATCCATGCTAGTTCACTGCAACTTTAGGCAGAGAACATGGAGATTTTCCAAGTGTAGAGCCATTTCTTTCCATAACTGATAGGTGGCAGCTATCTGGACATACTAAAAAGATGATCCAAAAACACTTTCCATACATGTGTTACAAGCATCTCCAGACTGGGAAGCCCCCAGTTTTCCCTACAATATTCTGGAAAGGTTTACAGCTCATATTTATTTTATCCATGAATTAGCTTGGAAGAAGACAGTTTGAAGTACAGTGAGTGTAAGGTGTTATTCGTTACACATACCTGCATGCTGTCTTTTTCAAGGTAAAACTGTTACAGAAATGCAGCAGTAATGTCAGCTAAATGACTCCATTGACAATCTACATTCTGTCCCTGGAATTAACACAATGCACTTATCTCCCATAATAGTTCATGTAACTTCAGTATACATGAAGCCAATACGTTTTTTTTTTTGTTTGTTTTTTTGTTTTTTTAGTTTTGAATAGAGTAGGGGTTTTTTTTTTTTTTTGCCATCCATGTCCCAATCAAGCCATTTGAATAATTTCCTATCTATTGGACACAAATGAAAGTGAGAGGAATTCCCTCTAAAATAAGCCCTGCATCTACTGCACCATGCCCTCAACTCTGCATCTCCTGCACCATGCCCACAGCCCCTGCATCTCCTGCACCATGTCCGCAGCCTCTGCATCTCTTGCACCTTGCCTGCAGCTTCTTTCTCTCCTGTACCATGCCCGCAGCCCCTGCATCTCCTGTACCATGTCTGCAGCCCCTGCATCTCTTGTACCATGTCTGCAGCCCCTGCATCTCCTGTACCATGTCTGCAGCCCCTGCATCTCCTGTACCGTGTCCGCAGCCCCTGCATTTCCTGTACCATGTCCGCAGCCTCTACATCTCTTGTACCATGTCCGCAGCCTCTGCATCTCTTGCACCGTGCCCGCAGCTTCTTCCTCTCCTGTACCATACCCGCAGCCTCTGCATCTCCTGTACTATGTCTGCAGCCCCTGCATCTCCTGTACTACGTCTGCAGCCCCTGCATCTCCTGTACCATGTCTGCAGCCCCTGCATCTCCTGTACCATGTCTGCAGCCCCTGCATCTCCTATACCATGTCCGCAGCCCCTGCATCTCCTGTACCGTGTCTGCAGCCTCTACATCTCTTGTACCTTGTCTGCAGCCCCTGCATCTGCTGCACCATGCCCGCAGCCCCTGCATCTCCTGTACCCTGCCCACAGCCCCTGCATCTCCTGTACCATGCCTGCAGCCCCTGCATCTCCTGTACCATGCCTGCAGCCCCTGCATCTCCTGTACCATGCCCACAGCCCCTTCATCTCCTGCACCGTGTCTGCAGCCTCTGGCATGTCCTCCTGTACCATGCCCGCAGCCCCTGCATCTCCTGTGCCATTCCCACAGCCTCTGCATCTCCGGTATCATGCCCGCAGCCTCTGCATCTCCTGTACCATGTCCGCAGCCTCTGACATCTCCTGTACCATGCCCACAAAGCCTATGACCACCTCCTGTACCATGTTAGCACTTTTACAGCTTTTACCTGGAATTTGCTTATATATATCTATATATATATATCTATATATATATATATATCTATATATATATATATATATATATATATATATATAGATATATATATATATATATATATATATATATATATATATATAAACCCTATATGCTTTCATATCTGTCTTCTCTATAATACATTCTTCAAATGTGCTTTAAAATGCATGATTTTTCCTTTTATGAACAAGAAAATAATGACGTTATGCTGTTGGGCTGGTATAATAATGCTATGGGGCTGGTATGAAATTATTTCCAGGGCTGAATTTTATTCCCAGTCCGGCCCTGCTCACAATCTCTGGACCGGAACCTAGCCTGTCACCGAGGCTGGAAAAACCCGGGCCGGATTCCGGTTCAGTCTCTCACCACAGAGCGTATGCGGGGTGAAATATAGCGATTATCTACTATCTCACCTCGCATACTGTCACAATACATAAGTGGTCCATATAGTGAACTTGGTGTTGAGTTATTCACTTTAAGAGCCGGTTCACACTTATGCAGCTGCGGCGTTCGCATGTAATGTCGGAGCGCACAGCTCCTTCATTACATGCGATCGGCTGTGCGGTGCGAGTTTAGCCATACACTTTGTATGGCTAAATTCGCACTGCACCCGCAGCAAACACGCACAGGACCCTTTTTTGCAGCCGCATCAGGATCGGATCGCACAGCGGTTCACACTTGTGCGATCCGATTCTGTGCGAACTGCAAGATCGCACTGCGATATGCGATCAAACTGGGGGTGTCGTTAAGATTACATTGACACCCTCAGCGTATCGCATATGGCAGTGTGAACTGCCAGGGTGCATTTGCGATGCGGGAACAGGCTGCGGATTCGCAGCCTTCCCGCATCGCATAAGTGTGAACCGGGACTAAGGGGGCACTCCTTACGTCTAGAGTAAAATTGATTTAACAACCTGAATACTGGGCACTTTCACCTCCTTCCTGCCAGGCCAATTTTCAGCTTTTAGTGCTATCGTGCTTTCCACTGTCCCTCTGTGGTCACATTTATGTTTTTTTAGCGGCCAAAAGAACTATCTTAAAATCATGGATTCAACCTAACCCTCCTACTTTATCTGCCCTTAAAACGGAGCTCAGGTCGTTAATGTACAAAGAACACATGGACACAGTCCTACAACACCATACCCTTACCAAAAAGTTCTTTGATAAATGGAAACTTTTCATAGAGCAGGAACTTACGGATGAGGACATTCAACATTTCATGAAGCCCTTTAGATATACGGACTGGTACTTAAAGGCGGAAGTAGCACAAACTTTGGGTAGATTAAAAATAGATGTTTTGTAGGCCTGACTAACGTCACTGTTATCGCTCTATTATTTCTTCCTTTAATATTCTTTGATATATCTAGGCTCTATGTTTACATATATAAGGGTGACGTGCTAAGATTATCACTTAAAGGGACCAGCCTAGGTTAGGATGTTGAGAAATATACTTTATATATTCCTTTATTCTTTTTCTCTTTCTTTTTTCCTTCTTCTCTTCTATTTTAGTATTATAGATTAATGGATTTTGATATTGTGACTGTTATCTATTTCTTTTTTCATTTATGATTTGTTGGTTTGTGAAATTGAATAAAAAGATATTAAAAAAAAAAAAAAAAGTGCTATCGTGCTTTGAATGAGAATTATTCAGTTATGCAACACTGTACCCAACTTACATTTTTATAATTTTTTACACACAAATACAGATTTCTTTTGGCGGTATTTAATCACCACTAGGTGATTGAATTGCTGTTTACAGACACTCTCCATTCAAACTGACAGAGCTTGAGCTATTTTGCAAAGAAGAATGGGCAAAAATTTCCCTATCTAGAAGTGCAAAGCTGGCAGAGACCTGCCAAAAAAGACTTGCAGCTGTAATTGCATGCGAAAGGTGGTTCTACAAAGTATTAACTCAAGGGGGCTGAATGCAAATGCACGCCACACTTTTCAGATATTTATTTTTAAAAAATTTTGAAAACCATTTATCATTTATCATTTTCCTTCCATGTCACAATTATGTGCCACTTAGTTTGGTCTATCTATCACATCAAATCCCAATATAATACATTTACATTTTTGGTTGTAACATGACAAAATGTGGAACATTTCAAGGGGTATGAAAACTTTTTCAAGGCACTGTAGGTAATAACACCGGGGGTAGTTTCATCAGGGAATATTCGATTGCCTTCTTGAGGATCAGGATAGATTTTTTTGCTCTGCTGGAGCAAATTGGATTATGATTTACAGGGTTTTTTTTGCCTTCCTCTGGATCAACTGTGGGTATTGGATTGTATATGTGGAGGTTTTCTATTTTTCTTCTTTTTTTTTTATTCTCTATTAGTTGAACTAGATGGATTGTGTCTGTTTTCAACTTGTCAATGTAACCGCTTAACTAAGTCACTGTGACTTGCTTATACTTGTAGTGCTATTCTAAGCAAAGAAAGGAAATGTTTATAGGCCCACTGGTACTCAGGAATGGGGTGCCAGCTTAAAATATCACCCTCCAGTATTGTATAGCATACTTAGATAAATCACAGCTCTCCCAATCCAGTCTGTTTGGGTAACATGTGTGAGATGGCCTCAGCCTTGCACCACTTCACAAGCCACGCCTTCTGACATGTTTCTCTCCACCCATCAGGGTTTAGTCATAGAGCAGCAATTTTTGTGTGTACCAGCAATGGCAGCCTCCAAATTTCTTGAGGCAAAGGTTTCCTTTAGTGCATGCATTGGTGGGCCAATTTCTACTGAAAAGATGGCTTAACTAGGTTCATTTTTAATTCTAGCAGTAAAAAGCATATTATAAGGGCATTTATGAATGAAAAAATTCTTTTAAGTGTATGTAAAGTCAACACTTTTTTTTATTATTATTATTATTATTATTATAACTTTTTTTCCTATTTTCTTTTTTTTTTTTATTCCCTCCCTTAAAAATTTGTGATTAAAGACAATGTAAGTTATACTTATGATCGAAACATGATAAAAATCTTAACCACATCTGATGCATGGGATAATTTTGCTAGCTATAGGAAAATGTGATTTAATAGTTGTTTTGTTAATATTTATGGAATCTGATATATACATTATACGTTGTATTGATCTTCTACCTGAAATAGAAATAAAAAATTATTACAAAAAACAAACACATCTTCCAAAACTGAAGTTATGTGGGTACATTGATTCAATTTTGCAAGAACTTGGGCTATGCCTTTAATTATTTACATAGTTACATAGTTAGTGAGGTTGAAAAAAGACATCCGTCCATCCAGTTCAACCTATGATGTGTATGTGTGTTTGCTGTTAACCGTACATTATATACCCCTGTAGGTTGTGGTCTTTAAGGTGCCCATCTAATAGTTTTTTGAAACGATCAATGCTCCCTGCTGATACCACTGCTTGTGGAAGAGAATTCCACATCCTTACCGCTCTTACAGTGAAGAACCCCTTACGCACTTTAAGGTTAAACCGCCTTTCCTCTAGTTTTAGTGAGTGGCCATGTGTCTTATTGTATCTCCTTTCACTGAATAGTTTGTTCCTTATGCTAGGGTTGCCAGTACAATATTTGTACATTGATATCATATCCCCCCTGAATCGTCTCTTCTCCAGAGAGAATAAGTTCAATGCGTTCATAGCTGATGTCCTCCATTCCCCTAATTATTTTTGTTGCCCTTCTCTGGACTCTTTCCAGTTCCAGCACATCCTTCCTGAGGACCGGTTACCTTGTACTTACGGTATTTTGTGGCAATACAGTCTACATTATTCTTGAGAAGAGCTGAGATTAAAAAAAATCAATGTATTCCAAGTAAAGTGTACACGTGTTATTTACAGCATGTATGTTAAAAAGATATGATGATACGGATGAACACAGCATAAAATAACCACGTAGTCAGAATGTATATTATTTCATTGAGCTCTTTCCCTTGCCGGGAGCTAGATGTTCTGTTCTGTCGACTATGCCGGGGCACCCCATCCTTCCTTCTAATTTTTTTTTTTTTCTTTCTCCCTTCCCTTCTTCTCTTAACCCTATTGAGTCTACTCTTTCCTACTTTAACCTCCAAAAAAATAAAAAATGTTGTTTGGTATGCCATGACAGTTGGGCACAACTAGTATGGAGAAAAGGCATGTGTCCCTAACATTGTTCATTTTCTTTATTTTCTGTTTTATCAGTGTGGTCTGTATTGCAGGCGTCAAAAGAGATTCTACTTTACAACGCAGGTTTTATTTGTTATGGAAGCTACAATTGGAAAATACAATCTTTTTACACCGTTACCCATGAACCTTCTCTGTTACTTTTTCTATTGATACATGTAACTCTCTGATTACTGTATTATACATTCCGTTTGGAAGATGTTTTATATTTTGGATTGCAATGCCATACTGTAATATTATGTCGCATACCTTTAACTACTTGCCGACCACACCACGATTTACTGCGGCAGGGCGGCTCGGCTGTGCATAATCACGTAGATCTAGGTGATCATGTGCATGCGGTTTCGGCGACGCACACGCTGCAGGAGCCACGCTCCTGTTGTGATTAGACACTGCGGGAGGCAGACCGTGGGTGAAGCGGGCTTGATCGCCACCCCCCCCCCCCCCCCGCGCGACCTTCAGCTACGCTGACAGGAGAGCCGTCTGGAATGTAAACAATGTAAGGCAGCTCTCCTGTCAGAGGCAGGGAAAGATTATGTGAATCACCAGATCTCTTTGTGCCTCTGTTAAATCCATCCCCCCACAATTAGTATGCACAAATAGGGAACACATTTAACCCCTTGATAACCCCCAGTGTTAATCCCTTCCCTGCCAGTGTCATTCTTACAGTAACAGTGCATATTATTTAGCACTGATTACTGTATTAATGTCACTGGTCCCCAAAAAGTGTCACTCAGTGTCAAATTTGTCTGCTGCAATGCCGCAGTCCCGATAAAAATTGCTGATTGCCGCCATTACTAATTTAAAAAATGTATCCCCTTCCCTGCCAGTGTCATTTATACAGTAACAGTGCATATTATTTAGCACTGATTACTGTATTAACCACTTCAACCCCATACTTTCACCCCCTTCGTGCCCAGGCCAATTTTCAGCTTTTAGCGCTGTTGCATTTTGAATGACAATTGCGCGGTCATGCAATGCTGTACCTAAACCAAATTTATGTAATTTTTTCCCCCACAAATAGAGCTTTCTGTTGATAGTATTTGATCTCTGCAAGGTTTTCTCTTTTTTGCTAAACAAATAAAAAAAGACCGAAAAGTTTGAAAAAAAAAAAAAAGTTTTTTTGTTAATGTTAAACAATTTTGTAAATATATAAGTTCTTTCCTGCACTGATGAGGCCACACTGACAGGCACTGATGAGGAGGCAATGATGGGGTGGCACTGATGGGGTGGCATGAATATGCGGCACTGATAGGCAGCACTGATGGGTACTGATACGTGGCACTGATATGCAGCATTGGTGGGCACTGATAGGCGGCACTGATAGGCACTGATAGGCAGCATTGATGGACAATGATAGGTGGCACTGATGGGCACTAATAGCGGCACTGATGGGCACTGATAGGCGGCACTGATGGGCACTGATAGGTGCCACTGATGGGCACTGATAGGCGACACTGGTGGGCAATAATGGGTACTGGTGGGGCGCACTGATTGATGGCAATGATGGGCACTGGTGGGCAGCACTGATGGGGAGGGCACTGGTGGGCAGCACTGATAGGGGGAGCACTGGTGGGCTCCCTGAGCCCTGATTGCCATCCCTGGTGGCCATGGTGGGCATCCCTGGGGTCATGGGTGGGCATCCCTGGTGGTTCTAGTGGCACCCCCCCTAATGATCTGCACTGGTAATCAATGCTCTGATTACCAGTACAGACCCCCCCCTGTCAGGAGAGCCGCCGGTCGGCTCTCCTATACTCGTGCCTATCAGGCACGAACTAAGGAAAGCCGATCAACGGCACTTCCTATTTACTATGTGACCAGTTGTGATTGGACACAGCTGGTGACATGGTAAAGAGCCTACTTCAGTGTGACAGAGTGACACGCCACAGCACCGATCGCCACCCGGGGTCGCGCAGAGTGCATTATCCTGCCGCTGTCATATGACGTCCGGTCAGGATAATGCAACCACATTCCCGCCGTCAATCACCTATAGGGTGGGCGGGTAGTGGTTAATGTCACTGGTCCCCAAAAAAGTGTCACTGGGTGTCAGATTTGTCCGCCGCAAAGTTGCAGTCCCAATAAAAATTGCTGATCGCAGCCATTACTAATAAAAAGATTTAAAAAATAAAAAGTCCATAGATCTATTACGTAGTTTGTAAACGCTATAACTTTTCCGCAAACCAATTATTATATGCTTTTGGGATGTTTTTTTTACCAAAAATATGTAACAAAATACAAATTGGCCTACAATGATAAAAAAAAAATTTGTTTTTTTTAATTTTTTTTTATTGGGAATGTTTTATAGCAGTAAGTTTAAAATATTGGTGTTTTTTTTTTCAAAGTTGATGCTCTTTTTTTGTTTATAGTGCATAAACGAAAAATCGCAGAGGTGATCGAGTGCCACCAAAAGAAAGCTCTATTTGTGGGAAAAAAAGGACATCAATTGTATTTGGGTACGGCGTCGCGCAATTGTCAGTTAAAAAAATGCAGTGCTGAATCCCAAAAAATGGCCTGGTCATTTTGGGGGGTAAAACCTTCCGGGGATGAAGTGGTCAAATAAAGAATTAAAAAAAAAATGTATATTATTATTATTATAATTAACCTTAACCAAGCCATTTCACAGACAAGTCATTTTAAACAATTTTTTTTAAAGGCATAAAATATACCAATCAAATCCTTTCCACTCCCGCCTGGTATTTGAAAATAATGGTTTCCCTTAGGGATCACAAGCCTGGCTGCTTCTGTCTTTTGGCAATGGACACCTGAGGCCGTTTCCTGATTATAGCTTCTAAACTCATTTTCCTTTTGTGCGTATAGCTTTGTCTAGGTTGAGTGGCCGTGTTTGTGTAATTGTAGAGTTCTGTTGCTCAGTGACCACCTCCACCCCTCCCATCACATTTGCTAGGGTTCCCTCCGGATTCTGATCCTCTCTCTGTAGCCAGGTGAAACTTTCAGGTCACGTGACCGATACTGCGACAGGTATAGGAGGGAGGGGGGAAAAGCGAACACTGCGGTTAACCTCTTCCACAGCTCCCAGTCTCCAGTGCCTATTGGGCAGCCCATGAAAGACCCAGGCGGTAGCCTGGACTCTCATCTATCTCCATCCCAATGTATGCTTTAGAAAATAAACAGACTGACGTTTCTCCCGCCCTGCATTATTTCTGTGCTTATTTTTGTATTTAGCTGTGCACAGCAGGGTTCCTATTGTATGTCAGGAACGCAAACACATGTTTTCCTTAGGGAATCATTTCTCAGCCACCCTTCCTGCCTTACATCATTTGTTATATGTCTCCTCTACCCGTAGTCGCCTGAAGCAAAAAACTGAAATTGCTTGGCATGGCGGGGAGAAAAGTGAATTAGGTGCAATGTTATAAATTCATTTTATACTGTACATGAGGTTTTTAGATAAGGCTTCTGCTTTTTCAGGTTCCTGTGGTTAGGCTTTCACTGCCACACCTCTGAAAAGCGTCACTTTTCAGAGGTGTTGGACAGGCAGTGAGGAGACAACATTTCACCTCCTCACCGACTATTTTAGCCCTGTAAATGACTCTCCACTACGCCACAACTGCATGCCTTGCACGTGGTTGTGGTGCACTTGCATGGTCCTATTCACTTGAATAACAATTTTGCAAAAATAACAATATTTTTCACATATTTTTATATGAAATTCCCCAAAAAAATGTAAAAATCAAAATTTTTTAACATTTTCGGCCAATTTGTTTTATGCTACATATGTTTGGTAAAAAAAATGGCAAAAAGCGTATTTTGATTGGTTTGCGCAAAAGTTATCGCGTTTACTAACAAAGGGAAAGATTTTTGTCATTTTTGTTGTTTTTTTTTTTTTAACGCGTAATGACAGCGATCTGCGATTTTTTTTTGCGGTACTGCGACATTGCGGCGGACAGATCGGACCCTTGACTGACATTTTTGACACTTTTGGGGTTACCAGTGACATTTCTACAGTAATCAGTGCTATAAATATGCACTGTTACTGTAAAATTACACTGGCAGTGAAGGGGTTAACTCTTTTTGAGAGGGAGGGGTTATGTGTGTCCCTAGGGGCGTGATTCTAACTGTGATGGGCTGTGGCTTGAGGTGTAGGAACAGTGATCAACGGTCCTACATAGTAGAACCGTATAATCACTATTCCTACAACGGGGAGAATGACAGGCGGCTTGTTTACATCAGCCGCCTGCCTTTCTCCCTCTCCACTGACGATCGCCGAGTGACTGGCGGACATCGGGTCCACTGGTCACACGTGCGGGGGGGTCCGTGACTGCGCGCTCGCTCCCCAGAGCCCTCACAGGCTAGCGACGTAGTACTACGTCGTTCTGCCTGTGAGGGGCTGACCGCCGCAGTAAATATACTGTGAGCACTCGGCAAGTGGTTAAAGAGGAAGTAAACTCTTCCTGGTTTTTTTCATTTTTTTCCCCCTTCAAAGTAAATGCATAATGTGCTAATATTCATTGCATACTAGCATATTATGTGACACTTACCTTCAAACGAAGCCTGCGTTGTCCCTGCTGGCGGCCGCATCGATCTTTGCCTGTCTTCCTTCCGGGCCTGCGAACTCTGGCTGTATTACTGGCCGAAGCCGCAGGTCACGGCACAAGGCTCTGAAGAAACGGCATGGGCGGCCATTTCTTCAGAACGCATGCACCAATGACGTCATCGGCTGCATGCAATGTAAATATCTCCTAAACGGTGCAAGTTTGGGAGATAGTAACAGTACCTATAGGTAAAAGTTCTCAAGGTGGGTTTACAACCACTTAAAAGGGGTAAAGCAGGCAGTGAAGAGATGATATACCGCCTCTTCACCCCCTGTCAAATGCCCTCTGAACAGAGATCCAAATGCAGAATGCTCTTCCAAAGGCATTGCATGTGTAAAGAAGCCACAGCAGTGTCAGTTACAGGGTTGAGACAAACTATTTAACACAAACAGGGCAAAGAAAGAAAACTGTTTCTGTAACTGCTTAAAAACTGTTTGTTGTTAGACTTTAGATTGTTAGTCACTTATGTAAAGTCCATCTCCATTTACTAGCCCACCTAACACCTTCTCCAGACAATGCGGTTGTCCAGGGGTGTCTCTGTTGCTCCTCAATAGATAGAGAATCCACTCTAAAGGCCCGTACACACAATCAGAAATTTGCACAAAAAATACTGCTTTCAAAGTGATCAAACCATAATCTGAGTGTTAGTGAAGACCTTTCGCGAGCTTATCACAACAGATCATCCATTAATTATCTGATGGGACAAGCATGAACGTTTTCCTCATAGGATACCAGATCGTACAATTTTGTATAATTAGTACAGTTGTCATGTAATACAATACAAATACACTACAATGCATTACTTTTAGTAAACTCTTAATTTTCGATATTGGATTAGCATGCAAAAAAAAAAATAGATGACTATTCGCCCAATAATCTCATCATGTGTACCAGACAGAACGTGAATTGCGAAATATATAATCAAGCGCCTTGGATGTCAACTTTGGATAAAATTCAGGACAATTCGCATATAGGATCAATCTACATATAAAGACAGAACGTGTGTTACTGGCTGGATTGGCAGGTCAAAATAAAGAAAATAAAAATAAAACCAGAAAACTAATGTGGCTACCACATCTAAAGAATGGTAAACTGCAATAAAAGACATTTTTTTTTTTTTCGGTTTAGTTACACTATATTTCCAAAAGTATTGTGAAGCCTGCCTTTATACACACATGAACTTTAATGGCATCCCAGTCTTAGTCCGTAGGGTTCAATATTGAGTCGGCCCACCCTTTGCATCTATAACAGCTTCAACTCTTCTGGGAAGACTGTCCACAAGGTTTAGGAGTGTGGCTATGGGAATGTTTGACTATTCTTCCAGAAGCGCATTTGTGAGGTCAGGCACTGATGTTGGACAAGAATGCCTTGTGATAGACTCACCCAGGACAGAGGTTTTTGTAGGGAACTGCAGGCAAGCCTCTTACCCACTGACTATGGGCCCTGGCATTTGGGGGAACACTGCTCTTTGGGAGGTGTGTGCCTGGGGGTCCCTTGGAGTAGTCTTGTTTCTGATTTAAGTTCATGTCTCCCCAAAAGTCTCTGTCCCGGGTGAGTCTATCACAGGCCTGGCTCACAGTCTCTGCTCTAATTAATCCCAAAGGTGTTCTATCAGGTTGAGGTCAGGACTCTGTGCAGGCCAGTCAAGTTCCTCCACCCCAAACTCACTCATTCATGTATTTATGGACCACTGAACGTGACCGGAGCAGAAGTGGGAGCGGGTACCTGTCAAAATTGGGTACTAGCTCCCCTCCTCCTCCCCAAAAGCTCAGTTTCACAAAGAGGAGTCAGGGAGGAGGCCTTTAAGCAGAACTTCCCCTTTTGGGTGGAGCTTTGCTTTAATGTGAACAAATCAATAGGACCAGATGGCTTACACCTGAGAGTTCCCAAAGAAGTCATCCATGTTATTGCTAGACCGCTAGCAAAGCTTACTGAATTGAATGGTGCCAGCAGATTGGCAAAAAGCTAATGTGGCACCAATAGTCAAGAATGGGCTGATATACATACCTGGAAACTACAGGCCTGTCAGCCTAACATCAACAGTGTGTAAACAATTGAAAGGGGATGATAGGGGACTATATCCAAGAATTTGCTGATAAGAATATTATCATTAGTAGTAACAAGCATGAAAAAATAGAAGGATGGGCAAACACCTGTCAAATGAGGTTCAGTGTAGGAAATATAAAGCAATGCACTTGGGGGCTAAAACTATGAATGCATGCTACAAACTAGAGGAAGAACCTCTGGGAGAATCAAGGATGGAAAAAGATCTGGGGGTCCTGGTTGATGCCTGACATAGCAATAGCATGCAATGCCAAGCTGCAGCAAGCAAGGCCAGTAGAAGATTAGCTTGCATTAAAAATGATATGTACTCAAGGGATAAAAATCATAATTATACTACTTTACAAAACTCTGATTCGGCCACATCTTGAGTATGCTGTCCAGTTCTGGTCACCAGTCCTCAGAGGGGACGTGCTAGAACTGGAGAGTGTCCTGGGAAGGGCAACAAAAGGAATAAGGGGGCTAGAGACCACCTCTTTTTCTGAGGACGCCTGTTTGGGGCAAATGCGTCTTGTGGAGCTGTTTTATGACATCAACTCACAGGCTGGCCAATCATGCGGCGACGCTGTGTATACTCTTTACCATTCGTTTGTTCCTACTGAATATGTGAGTACAATACTTTTTAAATAAATGCATGTTTTAAGCTGTACTGCACTAATGAGGCTTCTCTATTGTTTCTCTTGGCAATTATCTGTGGCTTCCGGTTTGGGCTAAAGAGACAGATATCCTCTGTTATCATACTAAAGCTGACTGCCAAAGCAGAAAGGAGAAACTTAGAGATCAATTAGTAAAAGCAGCACACTTTACACACATTACAAATAGTTAGACGCACTTTTAACCCCTTGATTGCCCTTGATGTTAATTCTTTCCAGC
Organism: Pelophylax lessonae; assembly: GCF_965119305.1. NCBI lineage: Eukaryota > Metazoa > Chordata > Amphibia > Anura > Ranidae > Pelophylax > Pelophylax lessonae. The sequence continues at coordinate 163,840,090 of NC_138769.1, forward strand.
CAGTGTCATTGGTACAGTGACAGTGTATCCCTGAATTAATATCACTGGTGATGTCAGTGGCAGGCAGTCAGTTCCCCTCAGCGTCAGTTAGTCTCAGATTGACCACGGCAGTATCGCAGTCCTGTTATAAGTCGCTGATCGCTGCCATTAGTAGTAAAAAAATAAATAAATAAAAATTCCAGTATCTGTACCATAATTTGTAGGCGCTATAACTTTCACACAAACCAATCAATAAACACTTGTTGGGATTTTTCTTTTATCAAAAACCTGTAGCAGAATACATTTTGGCTAAACTTTATGAAGAAATTAGATTTTTTTTTTTTGAATTGTATTTGATTCATGGCAGAAAGTAAAAAATACTGGTTTTCTTTTTCAAAATTCTCCCAATTTTATTCATTTATATCGCAAAAAGTAAAAAATTTCTTTGGGTACAGTGTTGCATGACCGAACAGATACAGTACCAGTTAAAGTAGTGCAGTGCCGAATAACAAAAAATGGCCTGGTCATTCAGGGGGTAAATCTTCCAGAGCTTAAAGTGGTTGTAACCCTACAAAAAAAAAAAAAGATCCTGTTCCTTTAACCACTTGCCGACCAGTCACGTTGACTGTACTGCGGCAAAGTGGTGCGTTATCGTCTGGCGACGTAGACCTACGTCACCAGACATTCCCCTCTCTCTGCGGCGCGCGCGGAGGCTCGCTCCCGCTGTATTCAGTTACAGCGGGAGTCGGGCCAGGGGAGGAGCGGCGGTGATCACCGCCGCTCTTCCCCGATCGAGTGTGGAGATCCGCCCGCTTGTGTAAACAAAGCGGGCGGATCTCCCAAATGACAGACAGGGTCAGATTGCAGGGTTCAGCATAGCTGAACCTGCGATCTGTCCTGTGTCACTCAGTCATCTCCCCCCCACACACGTACTAAGCACCAGGCATACATTAACCCCTTGATCACCAATAAAAATTAACCCCCTTCCCTGCCAGTGTCATTTTTACAGTAACAGTGCATATGTATAGCACTGATTACTGTAGTAATGTCACTGGTACCCCCAAAAGTGTCAAAAATGTCAGTCAAGGGTCCGATCTGTCCCCCGCAATATCGCAGTACCCCATAAAAAAATCGCAGATCGCCGCCATTACTCGTAAAAAAAAAACACCAAAAATGACAGAAATCTTTCCCTTAGTTAGTAAACGCAAAAACTTTTGCGCAAACTAATCAAAATACGCTTATTGCGATTTTTTTTACCAAAAATATGTAGCAGAAAACAAATTGGCCTAAAATGATAAAAAAATTTGATTTTTACATTTTTTGGGGAGGGGGAATTTCATATAAAAAAATGTGAAAAATACTGTTATTTTTTCAAAATTTACGCTCTTTTTTTGTTTATAGCGCACAAAGTAAAAATCGCACAGGTGATCAAATACCACCAAAAGAAAGCTCTGTTTGTGGGGAAAAAAAGGACGTAAATTTCTTTTGGGTACGCGCAATTGTCAGTTAAAGTCACACAGTGCCGAATCGCAAAAAGTGGCCTGGATGTAAGACAGCAAAATCCTCCGGTGGTAAAGTGGTTAAATCAGGATATACAACATAGTGCTTGTGCAGTGTCATTTGTCCCTTTCTATGCTGTAAAATACCTGGTTGATCCTGTCTTTTTCTGTACCCTCCCTAGGTGTTCAGACTATGGTAATCGTGGCTGCTGATTCATGATACTGTGGTCAGTTTATGTGCCTCTGTAATCCCGCAGTCTCTCCCTCTCCCCCTCCCTCCCGCCTGTCAGCTCAGGGTGCCTGAGGAAGGAGCATGCATGCTCCGAACGCAAGCACCCCCCTGCCACTATTGGATGTAAGCCTGGATACTGAACGCTGCCAGAAACACAGGAAGTGTCGGACTCCACCGGCACAGCCAGGACCACGGCCGCCACAGTGTACTTCCCTAACATCCCTGCAGTGTTGCAGATGAACCATCACCGTTTGCTGATAAACTATTTCCTCTGTGTGAGTTACTATGTTGTTTTTATGTATAAAATAACCTTTTAATCTACACTGAGGTGGCGCTGCTTTTCTTCTCCTACCCCTGTGTGTGTGAGCCATCTCCTCCCTGCCCCTCCCCTCCAGCTACTATTCCGCTGTGGCTGTAAAATCACTAATCACAAATCCTGGAATCCCCTCTGTTACAGCAAGATATTCTGTGATGTCTGCTTTTCAAAAATTATGCAGCAAAATACCTTATTTCTGCGTGTTCACATGACCTCCCGTGTTCTCCTCCTCTCCTCCTGGCTGAAATCAGCCCCTCCTACTGTAACCCTCAGATCAGGGAAGGAAAGCGCTGGGAGGTCACACAAAATAAGGTATTTTGCTGCATAATTTTTTAAAAAACACATACACTGCACAGTATATCTTGCTGTAACGAGGATTCCAGGATTTGTGATTGGTGACTTTAGAATCGCTTTAGTGGATATTTGTTTGAATGTCACTTGAGTCACTGGTGGACTATTGATATAATTTTTGGGCTTTTTGGTGCATATGTATTTATGCTTTGCTGTTAATATTTTTGGTTTTCTTTCACTTTGTGAATGCATTTAAAGGGGACACGTGCACTTATTTTTGTTTTATTTAATGCTTTATGCCCTGTATTCAGACATTTGTGAGTGCTGCAGTCCTATAGAGCGCAACTTTTAATCTTTTCTTTTTCTAATCCTTAAACACAATCAGGAAAGTAATAACTTTAATCTTTTTGGTTACGCTTTGCAACATTGACTGTCATCTCTCTGCATTCAGGATGAGTCAGAACCTTCGCACTGTTGAATGGACGTTCATTTAACTGGCAGGTAACAGGGAAAGCTGTAAAATTCAACCAGGAAACCAATCATCTTACCAAGTGTGCAGTGTAGAACTACAAGACTATCTGAACAGGGTTGAGGCCCCTTTCACACAAGTGATCCAACACTTCACCAACAACAGGCTCATTAACAAACCGCTCAGCTGTCACCAGCAGCAGAATAACCTGTATGACATCAGCCTTGCAAAATGTTTGGCAGGTAAAGCAGTTCCAATTTACTCCAGCAATGTGTTTGACTGTCTGCCTTGAGTTCTGTTTTATTTGTTGTTGCTACTTTCATTAGAATGATTAGTATTTGAAATATGGGTCAAACATGACGAGGATGCTTTACTAAGTGCCGTTTCACACATATGCAATGCGGGAACCCTGCGAATCCACTGTGGGTCCCCGCATCGCACTCAACTCGCAGGCAGTTCACACTGCCCTGTGCAAATCTCTGGGGGTGTCAATACAAAGTTAACGACACCACCGGATCAGTTTGCATTTCGCAGTGCGAACTGTCAGTTTGGACATGAATCGTGAACCTGAATCGTATAGGTGTGAACACCCATGCAATCCGATTCTGGTGCGGACCAAAAAAAGGGTCTGAATGCGATGCAAATTCAGCCATACAATCTGTATGGCAGAATTCCCATGCACAGAAATCACACATGATTTGCAGAGCAGTGCGCTGGGAATCACATGCGATGTCTGACATTGCATATGTGTTAACCAGCACTAAAGGAGTTGACAATCCTTAGGCAGGCCATAGACGATTCGAATTACGTACGATTTATCGTTCGATAAACGAAAGCGGCACTCGTGCACATCATCGAGTGTACCATCAATGTGAGCCGAAAATCGTACGACAAAACACTATTTTTTGTGCCTTTTAACCACATCTCTACCGGACACACTCCCTACTGTTCTGTGTTTTGTTAGGCGAAATCATACAACTCCCCCACTAATGATACGAAATTCGGCCGATTTTCGCAAAAAAACCCAACATGTTGGATATGTGAATTTTTGCTGTCGTACGAAAATCGAACGTTTTACATACCACACTAACGATACGAAAATCGTTCGATAACACTGCCATTTACGATTTTCGAACGAAATTCGAATCGTCTATGGCCTGCCTTACTCATATCAGCTATTTGATCATGTGAAAAGCAAATGGCTCCCTTCGATTAACCAATCACATGCAGAGGTTTTTTTTACAGCATTTGTATGTTGAAGTAAATATTAACATAATTTATTGAGCAAAGATTCTCTCCTTTAATAAATCACCCGAAACGAGTGGTATAACAAATAAAATACCAGCTGTATTAGGGAATGCTTAACCCCAGGCTAGCAGCTACAGCTGAAATACAATTAGGGAACTGTCAAAGCAAAATTTGGGTACTTGGACTAGTTGAATGTAAAATTCACTTAAAGCTAGCCTTTAGCGTAAATGTTTTTTCTCTACTGCTTTAGTGACCAAATTTACCTCCCACATTGTACAGGCAGCTTGATCCTATAGAATTCATCTCTACATGGTAGTGCTAATGTCCATCACACCAGTGAACTATAGTAAGTGACATGTTCCTGAAATAATTACAACTCCTTCAAAACATGAATGGTGATAAGTAACCTTCCACTGCCTAAATCTGGAATGCTTACTCACCAGAGGTAGAAATAATTTAAGCGTGTCCAGCCATTGGAGTCTCCCCCACGCTAATAGGTATCCTCCTTTGTATAGACTTTACAGTTGATCTCCAGATTATATATCATAAAATACAAAAAACAGAGGGCTCCTCACAGCGTAATATTGTCATATAATAGATATCCACATAAAAGATTAAAAACTTACAAGACGTTGTATGCTATAAGGCCGTTCAATAAGCAGGGACACAGTTCCGCCTGCGTTCCCTTATAGTGAACACGCAGAGTGTTAGCATGGTTGGGATTTGAACTCATGACCTTAGAGCTTTTTGCTCATGCGCATAGACCACTAAGCCAATGTGCCAAGTAGTGTGGGGGAGACTCCAATGGCTGGACACGCTTAAATTATTTTTCCCTCTGGTGAGTAGACATTCCAGATTTAGGCGGTGGAAGATCCCTTATCACCATTCACATTTTGGAGGAGTTGGAATTATTTCACGAACATGTCACTTACTACAGTTCACTGGTATGATGGACATTATCACTAGCATGTATAAGTCCCGGTTCACATTAATGCGATCACGTAGATCGCATGTCATTCGGAGCACACTGCTCCTTAATTACATGCAATCTCATTTGCGGTGCAAATTTCAGCCATACATTTTGTATGGCTGAATTCGCACCGCATCCGCACTAAGCACAAACCTGATCCTTTTTTTATCCGCAGCAGAATCGGATCGCATAGTGGTTCACACTAGTTCAATCCGATTCTGTGTGAACTTGCAGATCGCACTGCGATATGCGATCGCAACTGGGGGTGTCATTAACTTTTAATTGACACCCCCTGCGTATTGCATATGGCAGTGTGAACTGCCAGGGGTACGGATGCGATGCGGGATCGCGCTGCATATTCGCAGCGTTCCCGCATCGCACAAATGTGAACCGGGACTTAGTGTTTGAGAGCGCTGTTTTTATTTTTATAGTAATATATCATTTACAATACTTGGTCAAATTGGCTTACAAACCTGCTGCTTTACTTTATTTATTTATTTATGCATTTTATTGCATATTGCATTTGTCACAATCTATTATTGGCACATAGGTCGATTCAGTTTATCAATTCACAGTTTTTTTTAATAATCAAGGAATTTTTAAATTAGTTTATTTTGACATCACTTTGATTCACATTCTTATTATCAACTTTCACGATCCCACAGTGATTGCGGGACAAGTCCAGGGTGCGCAGGTAAAGAATCTCTACATGGTGCCTGGTCCTCTTCCTTCAAGTAAAACATTTCCAGCAGGCTGGTTGTATTAGTCAATCGAGGCATTGACTTGTGTACAAGAAGCCTGCCCATAGATGAATCAAATATTAGCCACTCCCTGTTGAACCACATGAATTTCATTCAATCTATGGCCGTCTTAATCCAACTGAAACCAAAACCCTGAAGCTTGTAATTATGACAGAGTCAGGAAGAGGACCTTGCACCCTGCAGAGAAGATTTATACAGGATCCAACAGCCTGCACGATGTGACATATATCGAATTACAGTCACTGTGGGTCACTAAAGCTGTAAAGAAAAAAATTAGCTAAACTTCAGCGCTAAGGAATAACCATACCCAATAACAAAAATGTAATATATTGGAGGTTACTAGCTCTTAGATGTGGTGGCTGAATTAGTTTTCATTTTTCAGAACTTTTTTAGCAAGTATAGAAAATATCTATTTATCTGGTCATAACTGTCCTTTCGCTGAATTGGAAGCACAATTTTATCTTCCTACTGCAAACTATTTATCCCTCCAATCCCATCTAATGGAGATGAAGAGAGGAAAACATGCTTGAAGTCTAGACTGGATGTCAACCATAGCTTCCTTTATAGATTCAGTAGAGTGTTGAGTGTAGCAACCCTAGGACGTGATGTATGTTTTTCGCAGGATCACCAAGTGAAAAAGGAAGAAAGTCTGAAAAAGAAGAAACGAATGCAGCCTTAACATCTAAGGACAACTAAGCTGCACTAAATAATACATGTTTGTCTTTGGGTTTGAATGACATTTAATCCTATACTTGCCCCTTAACACTTAAAGGGTAACTCCATTTTCGTGGGGGAAAAAATAGCAAATAAAGCAAAAACAATATAGTGTATAAAATTGCGACACAAATCATATTGTTATTGAATTTTATTAAAAATTACCTTTCCTTTTCAATCTGCAGCTGTTATTTTTCTGAAAAAGCAATATGGCTACCTGGAGCTGTTCTGTACACAGAATGTGTACTGACCACACCCCAGAAACATCATTTCCTGCTTGTGTGATTGGCTCACAAATTTTTCCAGAAGTCTGCCTAAGATACAAGTCAGATTTCTGGCATCCCCTGCAACAAAAATTTCATTTTTGGTGAGATACTTGCAATAGGAACACGTCTAAAGGGATGCAGACCCAGCAGATTTCCTCATTAGAGCTCTGCAGCTGCCACAGCTGATAGATAATTATGAAACCACTCCCATTAGGCTCACTCAGCACAGAGGAACAAACAATGATTTCTTCAGAATAACAAAAGGTAGGAATCTGCAACAAAGTTTGTTAAAAATCCCTGCAATGTACAGAGACCACCCAGAGGGGAATATTTTTTTCTCAACAAAAAGTGGAGTTACGCTTTAATCACTCTACCACAATTACCCCCTTGCGACTGACCCTTTTTTTGTCTTCTGCTTTCTCCATTTCACAATTAGACCTATTTTTAAAATCTTGTACTGGAGTCACTTTGGCTGTTTCGATGAATTACATTAATACATCACTGTAACAATATTATATATTGATATGTAATATTAGCCTCTGTGTTTGTAAGCTATTGAATGGTTTTCTTAATGTTTTCCAGTTTCATTTTGCATAATGCATTTTATATGAGCTCCAGTTTTACTTTAAGCTTTTGTGAAAATAAGCAAATACTGTTAGTAACTTGCAAAAGTCACTTCCGTTTTTTGGATTACCAGCCTTTAGATTGCAAATTTATAAATATATAAGAAAATGGTCGATGACGCCAGTCATAAGACTTCTTTATAAAAGGGCCCCGGGGAGCATTGCAGGACAGCACCATGTGACTTTTTTCTCAAAGCATTAGGCAAATTTACTATTGGCTTATAATTTATTTGGTAAACTGCTCCCTCTAGTGATCACAAAGCACAACAGTAATTTTTATAAACAGCAAAAATCATAATCCCTAAGCATTTGAAAGCCATGTTAATAAAACTCTGATAGTGATAAAAAAAATAAAACGGAAAATTGTTATCAAATACTTACCGTAATTTTCCTTTCCTGATGGACTCCATGGCAGCTTACGTGTGGGTTAGTCCCGCCTCCTCCTACCTCATAGGACCCTACTCCCATAAATTTTTACTCCGTGCCAGAGGCCGTGTTCCATAAATAGCCTACTCCAGCAGATGGGAGGGGACTCCAGCTGCCATGGAGTCCATCAGAAAAGGAAAATTACGGTAAGTATTTTCCGTTTTCCTGACAGACTCCATGGCAGCTTACGTGTGGGAAATAACTAGCCAAACACACAAGGGTGGGAAACTGCTGGCCAAAAGAAATTTAATTTGCACCATCAACAGACAGTACTTGCAAACCAAAGTTAACAGAAGACAATGAAGCTGGCTCAATACAATAATGAGTCATGAAAGTGTTAATGGAAGACCATGATGCCGCCTTGCATATTACTTCAGGGGCCACATGACAAGAAGCCGCCCAGGATGTGGACACCCCTCTTGTCGAATGCGCGGTCACCGCTTCTGGAGGAGCCAAGCCCTTAGCCTTATATGCCCATTGGATGGTCTGAACAATCCATGCCGCTATGGATCTTGAAGAGGCCCGCAAGCCCTTGTTCTTTCCATGGAGGAGAACAAATAGATAATCTGAACGCCTGAAGGAAGCTGTTGCATCCAGGTACAGTCTCAGAATTGCACCCACATCTAATGGATGTGTATTCGGATCATCTGACGATTTGAATGTTGGAAGGACAATCTCCTGGTTCTCGTGGAAAACAGAGACCACCTTGGGGTGTGATCCCAACATGGGGATAAGAACCACACGATCTGGGAAGAAGGTCAGGAATGGTTCTTTGCAACCCAGAGAACTAATCTCGGAGACTCTTTTAGCCGAGGTGACGGCAACCAAGAAGGCCAATATCAGAGACAGATCTTTAATGGAGAGTTGCTCTGTGTGACTTCTTATGACGTCAGAAAGGAAGTTCAAGACGAGTGGAAGATCCCATTTAAGGAACCTTGGCTTCCTCTGTGGCCTGAGTCTGGAAGCTCCCCGAAAGAATTGACGAACAAGGGGATGAGACGCCCAAGAAGTTCCTGTGAAGGCCGAAATAGCAGAAACTTGCACACGTAGTGAGCTAACGGATAATGGTAGGTCCAGTCCCGACTGCAGGAAACCAAGAATATGCTGGATATTCAGGTCATTGCATGACCCCCCTTTCTTGGTAACAAAATCCATGAACTTGGACCAGATCCTTCCGTAGACCTTGTTAGTGCCCGCTCTTCTGGCACTTAAGAGAGTAGAAATTGCCCCACTCGGGCAACCTAACGCCTCCAGCCTTTCCCTCTCAAAAACCATGCCTTCAGGTGCAGATGAGCCGCGCATGGGTGCAGAGTTGCTCCCTGGGACAGAAGGTCCGGCCTGATGGGTAGAGGAACTGGATCCCGAAAACTGAGGAGCATCAGCAGTGGAAACCATGGCCTGTTCGGCCAGTATGGGGCTATTGTTAGCACTTCCACATCTTCCATCCTGAGTCTCGCCAGGAACCGGAGAATGACAGGAACTGGGGGAAAGGCATATGCCCTGTGGAATCTCCAATGGTCTGTCAGAGCATCCGTCCCAAAGGCTTGGGGACAACTGAACCTCACATAATACTTCGGAAGCTTGTGATTGCATGGAGATGCAAATAGATCCACTTCTGGGTGAAATTCCAGAGAAGTGAGCCACTGGAAGACATCGTTGTGAAGGCTCCATTCGTTGTTGTCCAAGCGGACTCTTGAGAGGAAGTCCGCTTGAACATTCTGTACCCCTGGAAGAAACACTGCAGTGAGGTTGACCAGGTGTTTCTGGGCCCAATATAAAATTGGATCTACCTCCTTCAACAGGGAGTGCCTCCTTGTCGCTTCACATAGGAGACCGCGGTCGTATTGTCCATCCTCAGGATCACAGAAGTCCCTTCTATTAGGTGACGGAATGCTTTCAGAGCGCAGAACGCGGCTCGCAATTCTAGAGTATTTGACACTACCCTGTGAGCTTGGAAATCCCAGCTGCCCTGGGCTATCTCTGTCTGACAGAGGGCACCCCATCCGGTGTTGCTGGCATCCGTGGTAACTGTGATCCAAGAGATGGGCATGATGGAATGGCAATTGAGGAGATTTTTGCTCTGCAGCCACCATGGAAGGCTCTCCCGCATTGATGATGTTATGCGAATGAGGTGATTTTGATCTCCTGGACGCCACTGATGGAGAAACCCCACTTGGAAAGGCCGCATATTCCACTGTGCCCACTTCACCATTGGAGTCGTGGCTACCATGGTCCCAACCAATCTTAGACACTGAGATGCTCGAAGGTGAGTGGCCGTCATAGCTAGGCGTACCCTGTCCCTGACTACCGGGATCTTCTCGAGGGGCAAAGAAATTGTGCCTCGACTTGTGTCGAACTGAGCTCCCAGAAATATTAACGACTGGGTAGGCTCCAGATGGCTCTTCTCCATGTTCAGTAACCAGCCGAACTCGCGAAGAGTGGCTATTACCTGAGACCTGTGTACCAGAAGTTGTTCTCGGTCTTGTGACAGCAGGAGCAGGTCGTCCAGATAATGGTGTAGACGGACGCCTTTGGTCCTGATCAAAGCCACCACTGCTAGTAAGACCTTTAAGAATACCCGCGGCAATGTAGTAAGCCCAAACGGGAGACAGACAAACTGTAGATGATTCTGATCTACTGCAAATCGTAGGAACTTCTGGTAATCTGCTGCCACTGGCACATGGAAATAGGCGTCCTTGAGGTCGATTGACACAAGCCAGTCTGCCGGTTGTATTGCTTGACGGATGGTAAATAGCGTCTCCATCTTGAATTTTTCCTTCTTGATAAAAGAGTTCAGGTGCGTGAGGTCTATGACCGGTCTCCAAGCACCGCTCTTTTTCTGAACCAAGAAGAGAGGGGAGTATAGACCCTGGAACTTCTCGTTGGTTGGAACTGGAACCACTGCGCCTTGAGCCACCAACAGATCTACGTAAGACAGAAGGCCTTGTCTTTTCTCTTCTGACTGTGGCAATGAGGTTGGAATGAACCTCAGTCTGGGCGGACTGCAGAATTTCCAGGAATGGCCTGTTGATACTGTCTTGACGACCCAGAAGTCGTTTATCGAGGTTGCCCAGACGTGTTGGAAGCATAGTAGCTGAGCCCCGACTTGCTCCGCCTGGGCAGGCACAACGTCAAAAAGACTTCGTGGCCTCCCGACCACCAGAAGACCCTCCTCTGGGTGCTTTCTGTCCTGAAGGCTGCGGTCTTCTCCAGTTCTTTCGGAATTGACGGCCAGGCTTATATAGGCGAGCATCCCTTGATCGATCAGCCCCTTGCCTGGGCTGAGACCTCTTCTGGTCCAGCAAGCTCCTATCCTGGGGAAGGAACCGCGACTTACCACCTGTGGCATGGGAAACGGCGCTTTCTAACTTTTTGCTGAATAGGAAGGACCCCTCAAATGGAATTCGGCACCAGGCCTGTTTCGACGCAGGATCGGCCAACCAAGGACGTAACCAAAGAGCCCGTTTTGCAGTAACCGATGAAAGCATTACCCGTGCCGCAAGGCGGACCATGTCTAGGGAGGCCTCCCCCCAAAAAAAAACAGCCGCCAGTCTCAGCTCATGTATTGGCGAATTTCTTGCGACTTCTTCCGACACGCTTCTGAGTGTTGTGTCCACACTGTCTGTCCACACCTCCATTGCTTTAGACAGGGCTGCGAGAGCCAATGCTGGCTTGCATGCCATTCCTGCTGACACATAGATGCGCTTGAGGTCTGAATCAATGCGTCTCTCAAGGCCATCCTTAAAGGTCACTGTGTCTTCAAGCGGAAGGGTGACATGACGCACCAGACGCATCAGTGCTGCATCCACCAGAGGTGCAGATTCCAGGTGTTTAACCTCTTCCGTTTTAAATGGGTACATTTTGTTCACTTTGGAGAGTAGAGAGTTTTTTCTCTCTGTGCAGCCCCATTCGTCTGTAAGAATTTCGCCGACCTCCCCTAACAGGGGAAAGAAAGGGCGTTCCTTCTAGAGGTGCTTAAAATACCTCTTCTGTTTAGAGGGTGACTCTACCGGCTCATCCCACTTCAGGGCTTCCTTCACAGCTTTGACCAAGGAGGGAACCATGGCAAAGTCAAAACCCGCACCAGGGTCGTCTGCTTCAAGCTCACCCTCAGAGTAGTCAGATGAGGAGTGACTGTGCTGGGAAGGCCCAGGGATATGAATATTTTAACCAGCCGGAGTACTCGCCATCCTGGGGGAGGAAGTTCCAGCACGAGCAGGATCCGAGGTTTTTAAGGACTCCATAACTATTCGCCTGACCAGCGACTCCATCTGCTGGTTGCTGTCTTCCCTTTTGTTTGCAGCATGTGCAAAACAGGGCTCACAGAGCGACTTTCCATCAGGATCTTTTGTCAGAGTGGTGGTGTCCTGAAGTAGCTCCAGACTCTTCACCATGTCGCCTAGAGGACGACCGATGATGATTGATGATGAATGCCGCGTTTGCGACCTTTCAGACCTAGAAGGGCTTTAGGAAAGAAAATAAAGACTCAACAGAACAGCAGAAACCCCCCCCCCAAACATTACAGGGAGAGGAATAAAACCAATCTTACCTGTAATGTAAGGGCTGTCCACCAGGGGGCGGTGAGACATCCATATCACTTTAGGAAACTGCAAGAGATTATGAATGAGTGACATGCAGAAAGCAGGCAGGAAGCCTATTCAGCATAATCACAGCCATCTCTCACCTTTAAAGATTCCTGCAGAGCACGGGGAAGCCGCTGGAAACATTGCTGAACAAACCCACAGATAGCTGAAACTAACAGCTATTTGAATTTGCTACTGGAATGATGTCACCGCCCCCATCCCCCCCACCTGTGCAAACCAAGCCTCGATTCAGATCGAGCCTGGAAGGCACCGCCCCCCCACCTGTGTGAACCAAGCCTCGATTCAGATCGAGCCTGGAAGACACCAGGAAGCAGTGGAGTGGAGGGGAAGGACGTGGAATGGAACGCCATGCATCCCACAGCCAAACTAGAACCCAGGGAGAGATAAGTAACAAACAACAGGAGAATATACACAAACAAACTGCTGCCATAGAATGTAAAGCAGGATACATCACCACTTCCACGACCAGGCCCTGGACCATACGGACACCACGGCTGCACACATGATGGGGCGTATTAATGGGCCTCCCGCTAATAGCTGGGACGATTGGCCAAATGTTGCTTTGCCTGCCATTGGCCAGGTTTGTAAGCTCTTCCGGCAACTGACTCCACGCCCGTGTCCTACCCCGCTAATAGCTAGGGCGTGCTGGACATGAAGGGGACACCACTCGATCCAACGTGCAGACCGCCAGGCCTGAATCGGGAATCTTCATGAGGTAAGATTTGACTATAATCCTTTCAGGAGGAGGACAAAAAAGGAACACGGCCTCTGGCACGGAGTAAAAATTTATGGGAGTAGGGTCCTATGAGGTAGGAGGAGGCGGGACTAACCCACACGTAAGCTGCCATGGAGTCTGTCAGGAAAAATATTTTGAGAGGAGATTAACAGAAGAATGGCATTTCTAACCCTTCTGGAAAAATACTTTTTTAAACTGACTTGAAATTGTTTTCGCTGTGCACCGTACAAGACTGATCCTCTGGTTTGTTCACCCACGGTGCTACTGCTGTTTTATAATGTGGCAGCTCACGCCATGGCAATATTAAAGAACAGGGCTGAAAATATGTTAAAGCAAATATGTCACCTACTAAATGCCCTGCTCTCCCCCTCTCCTCAATCTAAAACAACAATTTGTATTTTTGTTTTGTTTTTTTGGATTATTGACCGGTTTTGGTTTTTTTTGTTGTTTGCCTAACCCCCAGCTGGTATGCTGGCCTAGGCAAATATAATGAATGTTAATTGACATTCTCAATTCCTTGGATATCTTTTATATCCTTTTCCTGTTTTATACAGTTCAACTACCTTTTCCCGCAGATCCTTTGACAATTCCTTTGCTTTCCCCGTGACTCAGAATCCAGAAATGTCAGTGCAGCACTGCATGAAGGATGCAAGGGTCTATCAGGAGTCCAGAAACTCATTGACCTTTTATATACACACACTAATTACAAACAAACAGATCACAGGTGAGGATGATTACCTTTTTGCGATTCGGATTCGGCACTGCGTTACCCCGTTCACATTGCAGCGACCCGACTTTGCCGGGCGACCTCACAGGTCGCGGCGCGCTGCTCGCCCCGCGACCTCGGAGCGGCCGGCACGGACTTCATAACATTGAAGTCTATGCAGGTCGCTCCGGGTCGCCCCAAAGAAGCTCCGGACCCTTTTTCTAAGTCGGAGCGACTTGTGTCGCTCCTATTAGAACGGGTCCATAGCTTCTGTATGGCAGGCGACCTACGGCGACCTGTGAGGCGACCAGGTCGCCTCACAGGTCGCCCCAGTGTGAACGGGGGCTAATAGCCATTCAAACCCCTTTGTGTCAGCTTGTGTGCATGTTATCAGGCCAAAATCACCAGGGTATGTAAACTTTTGATCAGGTTCATTTGGGTAGTTTCTGTTGTCATTATGAATTAAAAAAGAGTATACACAGTTGATTGATAAAAAATGGCTTCAGCCAAACACTAACCATGAGCGAAAGAAAAGTTTTTGTGTTATCATGCATATTCTCTGAAAAATGGCCAAGAAATCATAAATTCTGCCAGGGTATGTAAACTTATGAGCACAACGGTATCTCAGGAGGCTTCAGGAAGAGATAGCCACCACACGATGAAGTCAGCAACAAAGATGGTCGCGCAAAAACCCAGGATGGGTGCACTGCGTTAGTACTTCAACTTGTACTGCAGAAGGTGGACGTGTGCTCAGCTTATAATGCATAAACTCACTCTAAGGTAGCTTTTTCACCTTAGGATCCGGAGTTCCTAAAGATGTTGATACAGGTCTAAACAAAAGCAAATGAAGCCTGCACCAAATATTTTATCACTGACGGGCTATAACAAGGAGTCTGACATGTTTAAGGCTCCGTTATCATCTTGGCGATCCCGAATCACGGTAAATCCCAGGATGCCGTGCGATTCCCGTCACTTCCAATGGCACCCCAAATGCGGCGCAATTTAGCCACTATTGTTGCCCAATGAATCGCAGTAAAATCGCTCAAACAGAATCGTGGGACGTCTGTCGCCAAAAAAGAAGTACAAGAACTTCTTTTGGGCAACAGGCGTCCCTCTATTCTGTTTGCACTATTTTACCACGATTAGTTGGGCGACAATCTTGGCTAAATTGCGCCTCATTTGGGGTGCCATTGGAAGTGGTGGGAATCGCATGGGCGTCCTGCAATTTGCTGTAATCTGGGATGCCAAGATATGAACGGAGCCTTAAGCCCCGTACACACGCGTCGAAAATTGGCAGGGAATTTTCGTCCAACGTCCGATCTGCCGATTTTCGGCTTGTTAGTATGATGCTTCCGACAACCGACTCCGACTTTTCGGCCGAAAAAAATCTGGTGTGCAGACTATAAAATTTTTGTTGGCCGTCAACATAACGGCCGATTTTCGTGCAGTCAGTACAGATTTCGACAGTGAAAAATCTGATGAGCAAGTCTGGGCATGCTCAGTGAAGAAAGAACACAAAGAAAGCAAACCAACACATGACATCACTTCTGAAGTAGAATTTTGTTGGGTGAAAAAATTTGTGTGCAGTCTAGGCACATTCCAACCAACAAAACACAACTCTGGACAAAAGACGGACGATCGGTCGGCCGATAATCGTTGCGTGTGTACGGGGCTTTAAGCTCCATTCACACCTGAGCAAATCGTTTTCAAGCCTTTTTTTGGGCATTTTTCAGGCTTTTTTGCAGGTGTTTGGAGACAGGCATTGTCATCTAACAAAAACGCTTGTAATCTGCCAAAAAAGAAGCTCATCTGCTTTTCCGAGCTTCGGGCATTTTGCTTCAGGTGAAAAAAAAGCTCATATGTGAACAGGGGCCATTGAAATGAATGGGATTTTGCTTGTTGGGCATTTTGAGACTTGAGAGATGAGCGTTTTACGAGCTGAAAAACGCTCAGGTATGAACAGGGCCTCAGGGTTTATATACACTTTAAGCCCACCACCAGTCATATTTGTTTTCTTTTTTTTTTTGTTTGTAGCTGCCGAAAGAGAAGTTTATTGCTGTCTATGTCCTTGTCAGGGAGATTTCCACTTACTTTTTTAGCTCCAAGGAAAACAGTAACACCTTTTTAGTAGAATAGCCATACGTCCAGGTATAGTAGGGTCAGGGTGTCACTGGGTCTGTAAGTAAGGGCACATCTAAACCAATACAAGTCCAAAGCAATATTGACCTGACAGAAGTAACCAATGATATTGTTTACCTATAACGCTATGGATTTTTCTTGCATGATCTTCCCCACCCCCACTGTCATAACCTTGGAAATTAGCCTCCAGCCAAATACTAATCCACACCACCTAGTTATTTACACCATGGTTACAGAAATAATGAGCATATATAGTAGGGGTACCACCCAGGAGATATGCTGACAGATAATGGAAAACCACTGATGTACGTAGATAGCTGTACATTGAGAAACCATGGTGAGATGTCCATTGCGCTGAAACCAGAAAACTGTACGCCTGACGTAGTTTTTACGGTTCCCCCAAGGGACCATTCCACATGAGAGCTAGAGTGCTGTTTTTACAGATTCATTAGAAAGGCCACTACCTGTGACTATACACATTCCAATTTTGCTGTTTTTTTTAACTATGTAGAATGTTAAAAATAAAACTCCAGGAAAAAAAGTTTCATCAGCAGTGAGCTCAATATACAGCCTGATTCTTATATACTTTAGAGGCTTTTATGGGAAGATTTACTTATAGTGATGTACTGTACATGACTATCTCCTCAAACAAAGCCATAACAATTATGGCATTCTCTAGGTTCCCCCCCAGTTAGGTGTCTACTCTCCAATATAGGGACACCACCTGGGCAGAATTATACCTTTATTCGGATTTGCAGTGGCCAATCGGACAGAATAAGAAATTCTGTTACATGTACCATTGGCAGGGCCGCTAATAAGGCAGTACAGCTGGCCCTCCTGTACTGGGCCCCATCAGTTCAAAAGGGAGCCCAGGCAGAAGTGATTGTTGTACTGCCTTATTGCCAACATTTGTGGCTCCCCCTGCAGCTTTGCCTCCTTTTTCTTCCTCTGGCTGCACTGCAGGGGAATTGGTATCTGCGTCCCTTACCCCCCCCCCCCCCTGCTGTCTGGGCCTCCCTATGTGCCCGCTTCCCCTCCTCTCCTCTCCCACCAGCAGCTGAGAGCACACAGGGGAATGTTTATTCAGGATGGAGAGGGGGGAGGTAGGTAAACATTTTCCATTTACCAGCCCCTTTCTTTCTTTAATGAACACAGTGAGCGATTGGTTCCTATCACTCACTGTGTCCATTCACAGGTCTATCTCTGCAAAGTAAGTGGAGAAGGGAGTCTGCCGGAGTCTGCCGGAGTCCGCCGGGCGGAAAGCCAGTATGAAAGGACTCTATGGTAAATATTCAAAACAGAGGAAAAACTGTGCAACCAATAAAAAAATAAAAATACATTTTTTTGCTCTTGCGCTCACATGGAAGGCATAAGAAAACCACATTGACAGAATCAAAGATGGCACCCCTAGAAGATCCGCCAAGCATGCACAATGACACCACAGGCCACAACCTCCGCCCAATGCATTTCCACAATGATTTGCAAATCACATAAACCCATATTATATTCACAATAGAATGAAAATTGAATGTTTAACCTGTTTCCGATCGCCCCACATACATTTACTGGGGTGCAGCGGCTCCTGTGCGCAGAATCACATACCGGTATGTGATCCTGCACTTCCAGGTCTGGGCGATGCACACTCGGCACCAGCGACCCACTTCTACTGTGATTGGACACAGCGGGAGCCAATCAGCAGGTCCAGCAGACTCGATATTTGCCAGCGCCTGGCGATCACCCGGAGAGAAGCAGAACAGCAGTCTGCCTATGTAAACAAGGCAGATAGCCGTTCTGGGAGAAGGGAAAGTAGTGATCTTGTGTTTCTGCTAAGCAGTAACACAGATCTCTGCCTCCCGACAGTACAAGCACCTTCCTCACAGTTAGTAAACACTCCCTAGGCACACATTTATCCCTTTAATCGCCCCTGATGTTAACCCCTTCCCTGCCAGTGTCATTAGTACAGTGACAGTGCATATTTTTAGCACTGATCACTGTATTAGTATCACTGGTCTCCAAAAAAGTGTCTCTTAATGTCCGATTTGTCCGCCGCAGTATCACAGTCCTCCCTATAAGTCACTGATTGCTGCTGTTATTAGTAAAATAAATAAATAAAAATTCCATAAATATATCCCATCGTTTGTAGACGCTATAACTTTTGCCTAAACCAATAATTATACGCTTCTTGGGGATTTCTTTTACCAAAAATTTGTAGCAGGTGCTTGCCTCTGCAGCACATATACTAAAATTGGAATGATACAGAGAAGATTAGCATGGCCCCTGCGCAAGGATGACACGCAAATTCGTGAAGCGTTCCATATTTTTCTCAGTCCCTTACTATGTACGGGATTGGGAGAGGGAATTGGGAGCGGAATTCACGACACATCAGCTGTCTAGGATACTGCACCTGGCCCACGTCTCCTCTAAATACTAGGATCCAGGAATCTTCCTACAAATTCCTGTCCCGTTGGTATAGGACTCCCTCGAAGCTGAAACAAATGTTTCCTAACGATGACCCACGCTGCTGGGGGGGCTGCGGCTAGGAGGGCACATTCCTCCATATTTGGTGGGACTGCCCAGTCCTTAAGCCTTTCTGGGATGCTGTTCATCCTTGGATTCAAAAGCTAGCTATTACCCCTCCTGAACGCTGCCCGCTCCAGTACCTCTTCCATGATACCCATATCACAATTAAGAGATACAACCGTAGTGTCATACCATTTCTATTAAATGCTGCTAAGTGCCTCATTCCAAGACACTGGAAACAGACCACATGGCCCACCTTAGCTGAATGGAAGAAGGAAGTGAACTGGGTTATGGAGGCTGAAAGGAGAGTTCTGACCCTTCAAGGGAAGCAGTCTCGTTTCTCGGATATTTGGACTGGGTGGATGTTTTACTCAGAAGAGATTCCTAATGACTAGTATACCGGGGGCGGGACCTGGAGGGGGTCTGTCATTACCTGGGACCCGGGGATTCCCCCTTGCAGCACTGCTTCCTCTATGGCCGTGTTTCCTCTAGGCTGCATCGTTCACTTTTTTCTTTCTTTCTACTACTCTTTCTTCGGCCCCTCTGAGGCCTGGGTTTGTTTTCTTTTTGTTTTTCCGTTTGATTTCTGTGTCTATGTTCTTTGTTTGCTGTTGTAACTGTTTCAACATGCAGGAACTGCAGCGACTATGCATGGTGATTGAGGGTACTAGGGGCATTGGTCATGAGGGGCCCCTCCGGAGGTCTTTCTCTGGGGCCGGCCCCGGCCAATGGGACGGGGGTTAGTTGAGGTTCGCCTCTGTTTGGGCAATTGGCGCACTCTACATTATGTTAAACCTGTCTTATATGCCGATGTCTTCCAGCAGTTTTCTGCTTTGTAAAAATTGTTATGTTTTCATGCATGCTGCATTTTCTTATTTATTACTCTGTTTTGCATCTTGTCTTGTTGTGTTTATATCTTGCAATTTGTAAAAATAAAGATTATTTAATAAGAAAAAAAAATTTGTAGCAGAATACATATTGAAAAAAAAGGGGGGGTGGTGCGCTGTTCAGGTGTAGATAGATAAGGATATATTATATAGAGGCTCTAAGCTCAGTTAGACAGATGGTGATACCTGCCTCCGTAACTTATAATCAAAACAATATAATCAAATCTTCCCAGGTATCAAACTCAAAAAAAAGCACATATGGATAATAGTCCACCAATAAAACAAGGAAATCTGAGGACAAAAAAATAAATCAATAACTCAACATAAAAAAGTGTTCATCCATTCAGTAGTCAATTTGTGATATTCTCTTTAGCCGCAAAGTAAAACCGTGAAAAAATAATAATCAAAAATCTTCAAGTCCACTTAAATTCGAAAGAATCTCTATTCACACTGTGCAAAAAAATGTTCATCCATTCACCATTTCTCTTGAATAGTGTTTTCACCTTACAAATTAAATCAATGTTTGTGAGTAAAAAAGTTCCTCCAATCGCTAAATAATGACTTGTAAATTGGAGTCAATATTTGTGAGTAAAAGTATTCTTCCAATAGCTCAATGATGACTACTCCTCCCAACGTATTAACTCCAGATATGTGGAAAAAAAAAACATATAGTGTAATAACGTCATGGTAGATAAAACATATACTCTTAAAATCACACCGACACTGCCAACAATCAAAGACACGTGTAAAAAAACAACACCAGTGTTCTGAAATAAGTGCAGGTGCCCGTGAAAAAATACCAAAATAAAATAAAAATCAATAAGTGCTGTAAACACTGTGAACAATGAAACCCTGTCCAATCAACTTTGCTGCATTTGGCTGAATCTGGGCTGACAGTATATCGATAAACACTGCAGAATTCATCCGGCTGCTTCTGTTTTCTGTCACATCATCAATAAACACCAATGACCCAGTGCCACTGGAAGCCATTCATGCCTTGTGGTGAACCCTCTGTATTTGCTCTCGTGAAGTCTTCTCTTAAATTTTAGACTTTGACAATGATATGCTCACCTCTAGGATAGTGTCCTCCACTTGTCTGGATGTTGTGAATGGGTTTTTCTTTACCATAAAGAGGATCCTGCAATTATCCACCACTGTTGTCTTCCATGGACGTCCAAGCTTTTTTATGTTGCTGAGCTCACCAGTGCGTTCTTCTTTCCTCAGAATGTAACAAACTGTTGATTTGGCCACTCCTAATGTTGCTGCTATCTCTCTGATGGATTTGTTTAGTTTTTGAAGCCTTACAATGGCCTGTTACACTTCCATGGATAGCTCCTTTGAACTCATGATGTAGGTTCAAAGCAATAGATTCCAAATGCAAAATACCACACTTATGCTGGCCATACACCTGCTGAAAAATCGTTTTTCCTCCAGTTAATGGGCACAAATAGAAAATGGTTTTTAACTTTTCAGAGCCGAAAAATCGAAGGAACAATTTTGAAAAACTGCCGGCCGATAAACAAACGATAAATTGAAAGGTTAATGTGTTTGCACTAGGTGTGTGTGTGATAAACTGAATTCATTTATGTCCATTGAACGATTTATCGTTCGAAATTCGGTCATTACATGATGGCACGATCGTCTGCTCTCAGGGCCGATTTTTCATTTTTCGAAAATGAGTTTGCCTGATATTTCGGCTAGTGTATGGCCAGCATTAGAATCAACTCCAGACCTTTTAACTGCTTAACTGATGAAGAAATAACGAAGGAGTAGCCCACACCTGGCCAGTAAATAGCTTTTGATTCAATTGTCTAATTACTTTTGGTCCCTTGTAAAAGGGGGGTGGCTATTCGTAAGAGCTGTAATTCCTAAACCCTTCCTCCGAATTTTGGATGTACATACTCCTGAATTAAACCTGAGAGTGTGCACTTTCAGCCCATATCCATTATAGAACTATAGCTTGAATATGTTTTGACAAATATCTGAAAAAAATCTAAAATTGTGCCGGAGTATAGGCACAATATTTGTATTTGTGCCCAAAATATATATGGCCCTAACTTTATCTCGCCTTGATTTTCAATACTGGTACCATGCTTGCTTTCTGCCATTCATCTGGTACCATTCCAGTCAATAAGCTTTCCTTAAAAATATAAATAAAGGTCTAGCTATAATATGGTTGAACTCTCAGATGTAAGCCATCCGGTCCTGGTGATTTATTCCAATAAATTTTTTTCTAGTCTTTTCTGAACACTGTTCTCTGTCAGTTACAAGGGTACATTCAATATACTGTTATTAGTATTACTGTCTTGTTTGTTATATCCCTCATTTCACTACTTATAAACTGAGGAAAATAATGTATTTACTGCAGTTACCTTCTCCCTGCCAGTTTTTTATTGTTATTTCTTTCAGAGTGATTTCAAGTACTGGCCGTATCAGCATTTGGTTTGTTATAACTCTGATCCAGATAGAAGAGGTCTAGCTACAACTTTATTCCAATAAAAGTCAGGGGGGACAATCAAAAAGGCAGTTCACGCATTTCAGGAACTCAAACATGACCCCTTCACTGGGGCTTGAAAACATCTTGTATCTGAGCCAAAGTGATTACAAACCAGCTGCTGACAAGGTCTGTACTTGAAATCACTCCAAAGGAAATAACATTAAAGGTCCAGTTCACTTCTAGTCTGTTCACATTTTCCAGCCCTGTTGATAGGGGTGTCTGTGAACCCCCAAAATGCATTGGCTACTTTCTTGGATTGTCCACCTTACTTTTATTGAAATAAAAGTTGTATATGTATTTCATAGTAGTGGTTTGGCACTTCAATTTTCATTTTTTTTACATTGTACTACAAGCCAAAGAGATCCTCTGGGCTACCCGGGGACCAAATTATTTACATTAACATTAATACTTTAGGCAGAGGCATAACTAGAAAATTCAGGGCCCAGTGCAAGAAATCATGAAGGGCCCCTCGGACCCCTCAAGTCTGGGGCTCTTTCCACTGATCCTGGGGCCCTTTACTCTCGTTGCGGGGCCCTTTATTATGGTCCCGCAGCAGGACCCTTTCACAAGTTCTGCAGTGGGCCCCCTTCCTGCCATCTTGGGGCCAAGTGTGTCCTTTACAATCCTGGAAGTTCACCCACTGGCGTTAGTAGTTTTCATATTTTGGTATTTTAATTGAATTATTTTTTATCATTTTATTTATTTTTTTTTACAATGTCACTGACTATGACTCTGTCCATTCAGAAAAGGAAGGAGCTGGTAAATTACATATTTACCGACCCCTTCCTGGTTCTCTATTGTGACACATCCCCTGCAGCAGCCGGCAGGAGAAGGAAGGGAGCACAGGGGGGGGGGGGGACAGAAGGAAAAAGGAGGACAGTGATTTCTCTGCATGCTGCCCCCGCCACCCTTCCTATCCAGGTGTACAGGGGAGCCACACAGGCCCCCTGGAGCATTGGGCCCGGTTGCAATTGCAACCCCTGCAATCCCTGTAGTTACGCCCCTGACTTTAGGATAGCAATACCAATAGGAATCTTACAGGTCAAGAGCTTTTTTTCTACTTCCCTTAACAGGTTTTTTCCTTTGGTCTGTGTGCCACTGGAGAAATTTCCCTTTACTTGTCTAAGAGATTGCACAGAAAGTACAAGGAAATCTCCCAAAGTGAGGAGAATTCCCCTCGTAGACAGTTGTCCTTGCTGGATGACTTCCCCTTACCTTTTGATTTGGGGCAAGTCTAACATTTTGAATTTCCCCCTCACTCTTTTTTTTCTTTTGACTATGGTCACCAGTGCAAACAGAAGGGTGAATTTCCTCAGTGAGGACACAAACAGCAATGAAAACTTTACAGATAATTTAACCATTCCAAAACCTTAGATTTTACCTTTACGTCACCCTGAGTGCTGAAATTTTAACATGTGATCTGTGTGTTAGAACACATTATAATATGAGAAGCTCTATGATTACTAAGGCATTAGAATATCCTGTGCCAATGAAAAACCATACACCATGTTTTCATAGCAAATAAGGCAGCATATGGGTTATCATAACAACATGAATTTGCAGGCAAGTATGACATTATATACACCATCTTGTTGTGGCCAAAACATGCACTATTTATTGTGGACATTCGTTTTTCCCATGAACTATGTTTTTCTCAACTTTATCTTTTACAGCTGTCAAACAGCTCCAAAAATATTAAGAAAGATCCCATTTGGATCCTAGGTACACCACCAGCTGGCATGTGTTCAAATGCTATAGTATGTGCTGCTTAGCACACCACATTTTATTTTAGTGAATTAGCTATATAAACACACACTGTACCTAATGTGTGTGTCTCCATGCATTTAGTAAATACTGTGCATTTGAGAAAATGATTGGATTGTTGGGCCTGGATCCCAGACTCATCACGTGACAGATGAAATCATGTCCAGTATTTTACATCAGACATACATTTGTTTGGCATTTCAGAGCTGTTACAAGTAAATAAGGTTCCCTATATATTGTATAGAGGCACATTTAGTCTCCATTCACACTACCGCGACTTGTCAGGTGACTTGTGAGCCTGACAAGTCGCGGTCCATGCAGTGCTACAGGACCCGTTCTAATAGGAGCGACACAAGTCGCTCCGACTTAGAAAAAGGGTCCTGTACTACTTCGGGGCGACTTCGGAGCGACTTGCATAGACATTCATTATATGAAGTCCGTGCAAGTCGCGCCGAAGTCGCGGTGCACGCGACTTGTGAAGTCGCCCCCGAATTCGTGCCGCTTCAGTGTGAATGCAGTCTTAGGGCAAAGTCCAGGGACTGTGATGCCAAGTACAGATCACTAGGTGTAGTAGGACTAAAATTCTCAGCAAGTCTTCAAGCTAAATGAAAAAGTAGGCAAGCTGAGATCTGCAGATTTTCAGAGAGCTGCCTAGACATGTGCAGAACGGAAATATTTGTTTTGTTTCAGATAGATTTGTTATGTTACGAATTTTGTTTCCTTGATTCGTTTCATTTTAATCTCATTTCGTTTATTAATTTTCTAACAAACTCCAAATTTTCGGAACAATTTGAATTTGGAAAAGTAAAAAAATGATTGACTGATTCAAATTCTGTGTGAAGAACAGGTGATGATTAGGGAGCGGCCCGGGAACTTGGCCTCCGTGTCTTTAAAGGAATTGCCCCCTTAATGACCAGGCCATTTTTTGCGATTTGGCACTTCATTACTTTACGGACAATTGCGTGGTCGTGCGACGCTGTACCCAAATAAAATTAATGTAATTTTTTTTCCCTCAAATAGAACTTTCTTTTGGTGGTATTTGATCACCTGTGCAATTTTTATTTTTTGCGCTTTAAACAAAAAAATAGCGACAATTCTGAAAAAAAAAAAAAACTATTTTTTTCACATTCTGCTATATAACATTCCCCAAAAAAAAAATTAAATCAAAAATTTTCATCCTTTTAGTCCAATTTGTATTCTGCCACATATTTTTGGTAAAAAAAAATCCCAATAAGCGTATTTTGATTGAGTTGCGTAAAAGTTATAGATAAGACCCCTAACTGACATTTTTGACACTTTTGGGGGGACCAGTGACATTAGATATGAAATAGGGTTATTACCAGCGCTATGGAGTTTTCAGTACCTTAATTAGGTTAAATATTGTGATGTAAGCTGCCTCCAACCTACCACTGAGGTAGTAAAAATGAAAAAAGTGCACAATGTTGGGAATGGCGCTATCACTTAAAATATTCAATAATAAAAGTGTATTTTGTGCGCATTAATAAAAGATAAACTGCATAAAAACATCCGTATTTGGTAAGGTGCATATGGTGCATACAGCGCATGTGCCCCTTTAAATACAAAGTGCTACGTGCTGGTTAAAAACTTCAATAAACAATGCATGGGCTGTGTTTAGTGTACCATATCATATATCACATATGTATATAAAGTGCTGAGTGCTAATATAGCAATAAACCACGTGAGTGATAATGTGCTTTTTAGATAATGGATATGGTGCCTGTGGATCCCCACAGATAGCACCGCTGCTTACCGCACACGTAAGGCAGATGACTCAGCCATTCCTCGGTCACTAGAACACAAAAGAACCCTCCATTGCATAGTATATGGTAGTTGTGTTTAGAGCAAGTAGCATCCGCTCACATTTAGGGAGTTCACTATCAGTATAAGGTGTTCGCCGCGATGCTTCCGCGTTCCAACGGCTCAAACCACCGTTACCGGAAGTGACGTATTGACGTAACAAAACCACGCCCTACGCGTTTCGTCATACAACGTCATCTGGAGCGTGCCATCTAGCGCTATAGGTGCAATATTAGTGCGGGACAGTGATGTGCCCGATTCGATCGGGGGTGCTCCGATATTTAAGTGCTGCATAATAAAGATAAAATAACAAAGTGATCCAGTGGTGTGTTAAAATATTCTTCATGTTTATTAGTGAAGGGCCCACTTTTTCATGCAATTAGTGCTTATGACAAAAAAGTGCCCATACATGTAACAATAAAATCGGTGAAAATCGGTGTAAAGATCTTTTGTTGGAAAAAATCTGAAAAAATCTTTAAAAATTCTTTAAAACTCAAGGACCTCTGAGGATATGTTTCCAAAGCAAAAAGTTATTAAAAGAGTTTATGCAACCTTGAAAAACATTTGAGAAGCATTTGTAGAGTCTCTTCATCCTAAAATTATATATTGAAAGTCCCATACTCGTTCTGAGTGTTTATATAGATTTATGTTGTCCTTAGACTGATATGAAAGTCAAAAAATTAAAAATTAGATATTAAATTCCCACGGGGAGGGGCACAAGAAAAATTATATATATCTCCAAGTGAAAAATATATAGAAAATAGATTTAAAATTATATAGATATATCTCCAGATAAAAAAGCACATTATCACTGTATATAGATATATCTCCAGATAAAAAAGCACATTATCACTGTATATAGATATATCTCCAGATAAAAAAGCACATTATCACTCACGTGGTTTATTGCTATATTAGCACTCAGCACTTTATATACATATGTGATATATGATATGGTACACTAAACACAGCCCATGCATTGTTTATTGAAGTTTTTAACCAGCACGTAGCACTTTGTATTTAAAGGGGCACATGCACTGTATGCACCATATGCACCTTACCAAATACAGATGTTTTTATGCAGTTTATCTTTTATTAATGCGCACAAAATACACTTTTATTATTGAATATTTTAAGTGATAGCGCCATTCCCAACATTGTGCACTTTTTTCACCAGTGACATTACTACAGTAATCAGTGCTAAAAATATGCACTGTATCAATGACACTGGAAGGGAAGGGGTTAACCTAGAGGTGATCAAAGAGTTAAGTGTGAGCCTAGGGGAGTGTTTTCTAAGTGTATGGGGGATGGGCTTGTGAAATGACCACAGAGACCTGTGATCCTATATAGAAGGATCACAGGCGCTCTGTGATCATTTCAGAGGGAACAACGGTCAGCTGTCTTTACAACAGCTGACCGTCCTTCTCTCTTAACGGGGAGCGATCGCGGGTGCCCGGCGGCAATCGCGGTCGCCGGCCCCGTGGATTGGCAACCCCGCTGCCTAGTGGGGGCAGCAGCACGCGCTCACCTCCAGCACTGCTCCCGCGAACCGACGTACCCATACAATTCACGCAGCCGAGCCAGTATATATGCGGCAGGCAAGGCAAGCGGTTAACAACTGATGACTTATCAGCTGTCAGTAGGCTTCCCCACAAACTGCTGAAATGTAAACAAAAGAATTCGGGCAAATAAAAATTCTGAAAAAAAAACAGCGTGAGGTCCCCCCTCCCCAAACCATACCAGGCCTTTCGGTGTGGATTTTGGGGGGGACCATTTAGTCGTAGGGTTTCCCTTAAAATCTATACCAGACCCAAAGGGCCTGGTATGGATTGGGGGGGGGGCCCACTTTTTTTTTTTCTGAATTTTTCATTGCTGCCATTCTTTTGTTTGCATTTCAAACAAAAATTTGTCAGAATTGATATTCACACCGAAACAAATTGTACTTCTACAGCTGCCATCTTCATACTACATACTACAACTACAACATACTTATTGCTAGACAGAACAATCATGTCTTGAAATGTTGAGCATTTACATGTAGAGAATTGACATGAAGGGAAGAAGAATTTGCTCCAGGTAAAGCAGTGTAATTATCATTATGTGCCGCATGTCCATCTACCGCATGCTGCAGATAGTGACTATGATAATATAATAGTCCCTGGATTAGTAACAATTCCGGTGCATCTCTATAATCCTTCCACAGTTGCTTGTTTTTCTCTAATGTACTTTATTCATATAATGTGTAACATATGGTAATTCCGCCTTAATGTCCTGCTAAACCTCTGACAGAAGGAATGAGATCACCCACCCGCGTGTTCTACGTTTTGCCTTGTAGCTATTATTTCTTTCAGTGTATGTGATGTGACACGTTATTTGTTTATATTTCCCAGGGCCAGATTTCCAATTTATGTATGAAGGTTTCTGCTTGCACTGAATGAATCGGTTGTATAGGCTTCCATGTGACGACCTAAAAAAGTTCTCCACACAAAAGTTTCATTGGGTCAGAATTAAATTGGATATTGCATTACAGCCAGCAATAACTTTACTTCTTCTCTTCTCTGCTGCTTACTTAGTTCTTTGTTGGGGCTCCTTCACACAAATGGCTGTGGGGCCGTAAAAAGTGGGCAGTTGAGCCATGGTTTTACCTCCTCTCTGACAACCCACCTAAACTAGGGCATGCAGCCGCTCAGGGCTGTACACTTTGCTGCAGCTGCAATGATTTGCTACCGGGCTGCTGCAAAAATTAAACAACATGTCACTTTGGGCAGGCGGTACCACCAACAAACATGATCCATTCAAGTGAATGGTGCTGCGGTGGAGCTGCCCTGCAACTCTGTGCAATGCGCACAGTTGTTGGTGGGTCAGCATTTTGATGGTTAAAGCAGGCAGTGAGAAGGTGACATATCACTGCCTGTCAAGCGTCCTCCTGAAAAGGGATCCACCATGCATTACTTTTCAGAGGGGTGACAGTATAATTGCACGTGTGCTTAGTACATATGTTCAGAGACAGGAGTTGGCTTCTGAGGACTAATGCTGAGAAAAATGCTGTAATGCTGTACATCCTATTTATATCATTCAAGCCATAGACAGAAATATCCAAAGACAGACTAATGGCTGCAAAGGAACATACAGGCAATGCGGTACAGAAGAAGAGGCACGCAACAGGAGTTAAGGGTATACATGCAAACTGCTCCTGAAATTTGACACTGGTATCATATTTGTCATAAGTGACGTTTACAGGACTTTTTTTCCAGCAGGAACGTGGCGGAACGCAGTTCCGGCACCTCCAGCACTAAATATATGTAACGGCAAGGGGTGCTGGGGTGTGCTGAGGGGTTTATTGATGCTGGCTGCTGGGGGATCTATTGTTGGAGGAGGGGATCTATTTTTGCATGGTGGTCTATTTTTAATAGCAAAGTCTATTGTTGCTGGAGCATCTATTGGGGGGGGGGGGGGGTCAACTGCTGCTGGGATGGATCTACTGTTGAGAGGGGGATCTATTGTTTCTGGCTGCTTGGAGATCTGTTATTGCTTCTGGGGGTATTTTGTTGCTTGGGGGTCTATTGTTGCTGGGGGGAGGGTCTATTGCTACTGGCTGCAGGGGGTTCTTAACAAATTCCATACAAATTATTTAGCACCACAAAAGATACTTGACTCTGGGACAGTACTGAGATGTGGGTAGGAGGTGGAACCAAGGGACGATGCTCGGAGCTAGGTAGGGAGGAGTTCCTAGACCTATTCCCTGAGAAAAAAAGACCTGGACATTTATATATCCTCAATATTTGGTAAATGTTGGTAAACTACCTGATGATGGCTTCTGTCCCAATGGGATTGTGAAGGTGGTCAGCAACAGCCAAAATTCTCCTAGACAAAAACTGAGCCTGGAATGAATAACAGGCTGTTGGAATGTCCAATACATACAGTGCATCCGAAAAGTATTCACAGTGCTTCACTTTTTCCACATTTTGTTATGTTACAGCCTTATTCCAAAATGGATTAAATTAAATTTTTTTGTCAAAATTCTACAAACGATACGCCGAAATGACAACATAAAAGAAGTTTGTTTGAAATCTTTGCAATTTTAATAAAAATAAAAAAATAAAAAATCACATGTACAGAAGTATTCACAGCGTTTGCCATGACACTCAAAATTCTGCTCAGGTGCATCCTGTTTCCACTGATCATCCTTGAGATGTTTCCACAACATGATTGAAGTCCACCTGTGGTAAATTCAGTTGATTGGACATGATTTGGAAAAGCACACACCTGTCTCTATAAGGTCCCACAGTTAACAGTGCATGTCAGAGCACAAACCAGGACATGAAGTCCATGGAATTGTCTCCAGACCTCCAAGACAGGATCGTATCAAGGCACAGATGTGGGGAAGGGTACAGAAAGTTTTCTGAAGCATTAAAGGTCCCAATGGAAGTTTGGAACCACCAGGACTCTTCCTAGAGCAGGCCGGAAACATGAAGCATAGTGGTGAAAACATCATGCTGTGGGGATGTTTTTCAGCGGCAGGAACTGAGAGACTAGTCAGGATTGAGGGAAAGATGAATGCAGCAATGTACAGAGACATCCTTGGTGAAGACCTGTTGCAAAGTGCTCTGAACCAAACACTGGGACGAAGGTTCATCTTCCAACAGGACAACAATTCTAAGCACACAGCCAAGATAACAAAGGAATGGCTAGGGGTCAACTCTGTGAATGTCCCTGTGTGGCCCAGCCACAGCCCAGAGTTGAATCTGATTGAACATCTCTGGTGAGATCTGAAAATCGCTGTGTACCTACGCTCCCCATCCAACCTTATGGTGCTTGAGAGGTCCTGTAAAGAAGAATGGGGAAAAACTGCCCAAAAATAGGTGTGCCAAGCTTGTAGCATCATACTCAATAAGATTTGAGGCTGTAATTAGTGCCCCCGATTAAACATCTCTGGTGAGATCTAAAAATGGCTGTGCACCAATGCTCCCAATCCAACCTGATGGTGCTTGAGAGGTCCTGCAAAGAAGAATGGGAGAAACTGCCCAAAAATAGGTGTGCCAAGCTTGTAGCATCATACTCAATAAGATTTGAGGCTGTAATTGGTGCCAAAGGTGCTTCAACAAAGTATTGAGCAAAGGATGTGAATACTTATGTACATGTGATTTTTATCATTTTTTGTTTTAAATAAATTTGCAAAGATTTCAAACAAACTGCTTTTACATTGTCATTATGGGGTATTGTTTGTAGAATTTTGAGGAAAATAATGAATTTATTCCATTTTGGAATAAGACTGTAACATAACAAAATGTGGAAAGTGTGAAGCGCTGTGAATACTTTCCGCATGCACTGTAACAGAGGCCAGAAGTTTAACAGACTCCTTCTATAGATTGCAGCCCAAATCAAGGTTTAGTATTTCCCCCTCCGGCCCCCTACCCTAATTACAGCACCACCTGATCCCTCCAGCCCACCTGATTGAATGCAAACTGTATGCATACCTTTAACTTGACTGTGAATTAACACCAGAAAAACACAAGACCGTGAAAGGAGTTGTAAAGGCAGAACATTTTTTATCCTAATGCATTCTATGCATTAGGATAAAAAGCCTTCTGTGTGTAGCAGCCACCCCTAATACTTACCTGAGCCCCATCTCTGTCCAGCGATGTCCACGAGTCCCTCGACCATCCGGGACCCTCCTTCTGATTGGCTGAGACACAGCAGCGGCGCCATTGGCTCCCTTTTAATCAGAGTCATTTAGCCAATCAGGAGAGAGAGGCGGGGTCGAACGACAGCTCCGTATTGAAAGGACACACGGAGCTGCAGCTCGGTTCGGGTGCTCCCATAGCAAGCTGCTTGCTGTGGGGGCACTAAACAGGAGGAAGGGGCAGGAGTGCTGAAGAGGGACCCGAGAAGAGGAGGATCCAGTCTGGCCTATGCAAATCCGCTGCACAGAGCAGGTAAGTATAACAAGTTTGTTATTTCTTTTTTTTTTTTTTAAACGAGACTTTACAACCACTTTAAATGGTAAATTAACTCAATTATATTGGTATGGGTTGGGTTAGAGTAAATGAAGGTATGAGCATAAATGATCATACAGGGAGTAGATTCAGACAAAGGGGTCAATTCATTAAACCCCTGTGCACACCACTGCAACTTGTCATGCGATTTGACATGTCCAAATAGCATGACAAGTCACACCCTATTGTCGACAATGGAACTTTTTAAAACGATGCAATGCCAACTTGGCAGTGCAGACACCAATTTGAAAAAGTAGTTCTTGCACTACTTATGGAAAATTTAGGTTCAACTTGCATAGACATCTGTGCATGAAGTCCTGCAGATGTCAGCCAAGTCGCACCTGAAGTCACACTGACATGCGGTCTTTGAAATCGTCTGATTTCAAGTGAAGTCTCACAATTTCAAAGTTTGATTCGGTGTGAACTAGGGCTAAGCGATAAATACCTCATTTATTTTTGAGTTGAAATAACTCATGCAGTATTTATCTCTAAAGTAGTCAATTCATTAAAAAAAAAAAAAATGCGTTTTTTACTAAATTAATTTAATATTTATGTTTTTGCGAAATTTAGCACTTGAATTTTGCCTTACTTTTGGCATTTTCTCACAAGTTTTTTTTTTTGCAGGCTAACACTGCACCAGGATTATTGTGAAAGTTTGAAAACATTCTAGGGTGCTTTCATTAACAAAACGATCTCCCTCTGAAGAAATGTTACAATTTATTTTCATTTCTGAGCTCGGAGGGGAACATTTTCACATTGATACATTGTATACTTTTTATTTCCTGGCCATTTCCTCTCATTGTTATTTTGTACATTTCTAAAATACCACCAGCAAACACCATGTGATATATAACAAATGTGTGTGTTTTTTAGTGAACTGACTTTAATGATTCATCTGCGTTTTTTTTTTGTGGTATTTATCTAAAATGCGCAGTTTTTACCAGACATTCATATTTTACTTTGATGAATTGACTCTTTATTATCTCATGCGATATTTTCAAAGAAATTAGTCACGTGACCTACATATCGCATGTGGTAACCCAAAGTCTGATAGACAATGTAATCACTATGCAAAGTAACTCAGCATAGAGTTCTGTACCACTTGACTAGAATCAACTCAAAAATCAGCAGTGCATGTATTCATTACCTGTAATGTAATTAATAGTATTAATACTAGTTTAGAGTGCATTCCATGAGAATGGCTAGGATATAGTGCAATGTACCTCTTAGCATAGGCATTAAGTAAAGGTCTCTGTGAAGCAGCTGTAAAGGGCAGTCCTCAGTCCTATCTCTTCAGCTGGATAGCGTTGGGGTCCAATTGTACCGTCGGTGCACATGAGTACAGTCCCAGTCACACCTGCAGGCAGAAAATAAGGCTACTAGATGGCTGTATGGTCTGTTCCTAAGGGGCTCAGTCTCTCTCTCTCTAGCAGCAGAAAGTAAATCCTCAGAGCATCAACTCACAAGTCCCAGCGATTTGTAGCTCATCATCCAGTCCCAGCGATTTTGCAGCACACCCTCCTGTCACACATAGCGATTAGTCCGCTCTCTGCTCTAAGCTTAGGTAATTATGGATGTTGGCACCCCTGAACTCAGCATTCTGGATCCTGCTCCAGCTGCCAACATGCAGCAGTTGATGGTGCACACTGAACAGTGATGTGCACTCTCTGGTCTCCCTCAAGGCAAAAATAAGTAAAGAAGAACTTTAGGCAAAACTTTATTTTTTAATAATGGAAAGAAAGCTGCGCACAAAGAACAATGAGCTAAAAAAGGCTGCTAGTACAAAGTATATCAAACCAAAAAGACAATGTAAAGATGGTACAGCGCCACTAAATGGAATAACTAACTAAAGGAAAGGAGGTGAACCAATGTCCATAAGTCCATGTTGAGGAAAAGGATTCAAATGCTGAAAATGTAGACACAGATCCAACAAAAAATCTTGCAAATGGAGTTTCTTGGCAGAGATCACACAAATAATAAAGGATGTGCCCTTACCAGACAGTTGGACCCCCTGTTAAGGAAGGTCAAACATGGCGTGCGAAGTCAGTCACCAGAAACGAATAGACAACCCAATTCCTCTCCGAACAGCCACAGAACATCCGGATAGGACCATGGGACCGGTAGACCTCAATGGACTCCAGGTGTACATAGGGGATGACATAGAAGTGGCATGACAACAGCCATGCTTACTTTCTTTCCGGATACACCACGCTGAATCAATGAAGGAAAGCGCAGTGACCAATACCAAGGAATACCGAGGAATTGGGTTGTCTATTCGTTTCTGGTGACTGACTTCGCACGCCTGTTTGACCTTCCTTAACTTTATTTTTTATTTTAGATGGGGAGGGCTATACCCCCTGTCAGATTTTTTTTCCACCATCTGTGTCTTGTGGAGATTTCCCTTTACTTCCTAAGCCATAGCCAAATAGGAAGTAAGAGGAAATTCCTGCAAATTAAGGGAATTTCTTGGGGACCCCCAGATCAGTAGTCTCCCCATTGGAAGATTTCCTCTCTATTACTTTTCTGGACATAACCCTAAATTTGGGATTTTCTTTTACTTTCACTTTCAATGATAATGGTAAACAGGAGAAACAGAATGGGTGACAATCCGTACAGGATCACATGTCTCTATGGTCATTTCAGAAGTAATGACTTGTAATCTGTAAAACCTTGTAATCTGGAACCATTATCTGCAGAAATCTACTGTGTGTCCAGGAAACAGAGCATTGATGTCCTGCACTTACAAGAATGGAGCTGAATTACATGGACGTCATTCAACCTGAAAGACAAGTATTTCCGGAAGACAGTCCCAGAAAAGAGGTAAGTATAGCAGACAGACAGTGGCGTCACTAGGGTGGGGCCAGAGGGGGCCATGGCCCCTCCAAAATTAGTCTGTGCCCCCCCCCCAATTAATTATGAGCACAATACTGACACTGTCACAAAATTGTCCCACAGCAGGACGGCGAGCGGGCTGGGCGGACCGGCGGCGCCCCGACGAGCGAGCGGAGGGGACGGTGCACAGCGGAACGGCATGACGTCAGGGAGAGATGCGCACCAGCCCGGGTGCTGTCCAGTGTGTGTGACCACAGTCCACAGTGTGTCTGTCCTGTCGGGGAACGGGAGTGACTTTCCGGGACGGGGACGGTCGGGAGTTGGCTTGAGACCACTGACCAGACGGTGAGGCAGAGGCCGCGAGGCGGCCGAAGGCAAGACACACACACCAGGCGTCTCTCTGGAGTCTGAGTGGAGTGGACTGGCAGCCAGCAAGCATAGGCCTTAAGGCCTAAGACCAGCCCAGCAGCAGTGAGTCTCAGCAAGAGCTAGCCAAGGCCAAGCACTGCAGAGGAGGAGTGGAGGATTCTTTCAGGCTGAGGAGCAGTGGAGCACGCAGGAGGAGTGACTGAGGTGAGGAGCCGACTGAGGAGCCAGCCAGGCCAGCAGCCATCAGCACTGCAGCAGCAGGACACCAGGAGCAGCCGCAGGCTGGCATCGGCTTAGAGGTGGCACTCTGCCTGGGAGGTGAGTCAATGCCCAGCCCAGCCATTTGTAATGCATCATGCCACCCTCAAGCACATCCAACAATTGTCAATGTGGAGGGACAGTGCTTGACTTGCCAAGCTGACAGAATTTTACAGCTGAACAATGCTGTAAAATTCTGTCAGCATGTCAGCCCACATTGTCATTTTCAGGGGTATGAGGATGGTATGAGATGCAAATGTGCAATGGACTCCCATTGAGTCCACTGCACATTTGCATCTCATACCACCCTCACCCCTGAAAATGACAATGTGGGCTGATATGCTGACAGAATTTATTTTACAGCTGAGCTGAACTGCTCCACTAGTGCGAGTGCCACCTCTAAAACCGATGTCCCCGGGCCTGCTCCTTGTGTGCTGGCTCACTGTGTCTGGTTCCATTGCTGCGTACTGCTGCCTCGCCTTACAGTGAGGTGACTCCGCTAATGCTGTCCGCAAGCTCTGGGCCTTCAAATATATAAACATGAAATATTCGTGACCGATGCCCATTGTCAGGAATATTTCATGTTTATGTCTTTATTCGGCCAATTTTTCACAAATGTTTCATGTTTTATGCTATTGAAGGCCTAGAGTGTGTGGACGACATCAGTGGAGTCACCGGTAAGGCGAGGCAGCAGCACGCAGCAGAGGAGCCAGACACAGCCGTAGCACGCAAGGAGCAGGCCCGGGGACATCGGTTTTAGAGGTGGCAGGTAAGTGGAGCAGTGAGTCCACTGCACATTTCCTTTCTCGTACCACCCTCACGCCCCTGAAAATGACAATGTGGACTGATCCGCTGACAGAACTTTACAGTTGAACATGGCAAACATGTATAATACATGTCTGTAAGTTTGCTATGTCCAGCTGTAAAATTCTGTCAGCGTGTCAGTCCACATTGTCATTTAATGTTTATGCTTTTAATATCCATTGTCAGTAATATTTCATGTTTCATGCATTCTATTCTAGATAGATAGATAGTGTATATATATATATATATATTGTGGGGATTTGCTCTGGTAGGTAGGATTTGCGGGTGCAGTATAGAGGCAAAACAGATGGTTCTTCAAAGTAAATCAGGAGTGTTTTATTTACACTTCAGGAACACAAAAGTAACAGTCTTTCTTGGTGTTAACTCACACCCAACAAAAAGGAAAACTGACAGTCTTATAGGCAGGTTTAAGCACAGCAACAAGTCCGTTCACCTGTGTCTCTTTGGTGCTGTTCACACACAGCAATGGGTCAGTTCATCTGCTTGTAAGCTTTCCAGCCTCAACACTCACTTCCACAGCCTTCTGGTGCCTGGAGACAAATCTCAAACACCTGTTAGGCTGTCTGCCTTATAAACCCCAGGCAAGACCTGGCCTGGAGCGTGGGGAGCAGCCACCCACCCATACCTTAACTGCTCCCAATAAGAGCCGGCCCAGATTCGGCTTTGCAGCCACACTAAAATAGAAAAATGTCAAACAGCACTAGCTGCTGCTGACACAGAATTACCGGCTCTTATCTCACCGAGGCCAGGAACCTCGGTGACACGTATCTTCCGTCGACCACGGATCCATGTGCCCTGCCACATACCTCCCCCCTTTGTTCAACCCTCAGGGGGTGAACACATGTCATACAGTGTGCGCGAGACAGGGCATCCGCATTTCCCTGTAGGCGGCCTGCCCTGTGTTCCACTGAGAACTTGAAGTTCTGAAGGGACAGGAACCATCTGGTGACCCGAGCATTTCTCTCCTTGGCCTGGCTCATCCATTGGAGAGGGGAATGGTCGGTCACCAGACGAAATTTCCTCCCCAACAGATAATAGCGAAGAGACTCGAGTGCCCATTTGATAGCCAGGCACTCTCTCTCCACTATACTGTATCGGGTCTCTGCTGGTGTGAGCTTTCGGCTGAGGTACACGACAGGATGCTCCTCCCCATTGACCTCCTGTGATAGTACAGCCCCTAGACCTACTTCCGAGGCATCGGTCTGTACTATAAATCCCTTCTTGAAGTCTGGGGTGACCAAGACTGGGGACCCACATAGTGCCGACTTCAAAGCGGAAAAGGCCTCTTCCGCCTTATCATTCCAGTGAACCATGACGGACTTTCGTCCTTTTAGTAGCCCTGTCAGTGGAGCAGCTAAGGTGGCAAAATGGGGAATGAACCTCATATAATATCCCAGCATTCCCAGGAATGATCTGACCTGCTTAGTGGTGACTGGTCGGGGCCAACTACGTATGGCTTCTATTTTGTTTATTTGGGGTTTGATGACTCCTCGTCCAACCACATACCCCAGGTATTTAGTCTCTTCTAATCCTATTGAACACTTTTTTGGATTAGCGGTCAGCCGGGCCTTCCTAAGGGCATCCACTACCGCCTGCACTTTGGGCAGATGACTTTCCCAATCCCGGCTGTGGATGACGACATCGTCCAGGTAAGCCGAGGCGTACTGACGATGAGGTCGCAACACTATGTCCATTAGTCTTTGGAAGGTGGCAGGGGCGCCATGCAGGCCAAAGGGTAACACCTTATAATGATATAGGCCCTGAGGAGTAACAAAAGCCGTTTTTTCCTTGGCAGACTCCGTTAAGGGTACTTGCCAGTACCCTTTGGTGAGGTCTAGCACTGAAAAATATCGGGCTTGGCCTAATTTCTCAATCAGCTCGTCTACTCGGGGCATAGGGTACGCGTCAAACTTGGAGACCTCGTTTAGCTTACGAAAATCGTTGCAGAACTGCAACGTCCTGTCTGGTTTGGGTACTAAGACTATAGGACTGGCCCATTCACTTTTAGACTCTTCAATAACATCGAGTTTTAACATGAGTTGTACTTCTTCCTCAATAGCATGTCGCCGAGCCTCGGGTACCCGATATGGCTTTACCCGGACCTTGACCCGGGGCTCAGTGACGATATCATGTAGGATTAGAGACGTACGTCCAGGGAGGTCAGAGAACACATCTGTGTTCCGACTAATGAACTCCCTGACTTCCTGGACCTGTTTGGAGGACAGGCTATCTGCAGCTTTTACCGAGGTTACTGCTTCACAGGCTTCAAGAGGAGGGGCTGGACCCTTTTCACCTAGAAACCCTGGCTGGGGGCTGTCGTTCTCGGACAAGTCCCTATCTTTCCACGGCTTTAGTAAATTTACGTGGTACACCTGCTCCGGCTTCCGCCGCCCTGGCTGGTGTACTTTGTAATTTACTTCTCCTATCTTTTCGAGCACCTCATAGGGACCTTGCCACCTAGCTAGGAACTTGCTATCTACTGTTGGTACTAGTACCACTACCCGATCACCCGGGTTAAAGTTCCGGACCCTAGCCTGTCGATTGTAGATCCTACTCTGGGCTCGTTGGGCTGCCTCCCATGTGTTCCCGGAC
Source organism: Pelophylax lessonae (assembly GCF_965119305.1). Classification (NCBI taxonomy): domain Eukaryota; kingdom Metazoa; phylum Chordata; class Amphibia; order Anura; family Ranidae; genus Pelophylax; species Pelophylax lessonae. The sequence goes on from NC_138769.1 coordinate 163,878,427, forward strand.
CAAGGGCATCACCTTTTCCATCCGTTCCTGCATCTGGGTGACATAGTCAACAACACTTTTGTAGGGGGTGGGTTGTTGTTCCCAGGCCTCTCTGGCTATATCCAACAACCCGCGAGGATGCCTACCATATAACAGTTCGAAGGGCGAGAACCCCGTGGAAGCCTGAGGTACTTCTCGCACTGCAAACATCAGATAGGGTAGAAGCAGGTCCCAGTCCTTACTATCCCTGGAAACTACTCTTTTTAACATGTTTTTTAATGTTTGGTTAAATCTCTCTCGACCAGGCCATCCGTCTGGGGATGGTAAACGGATGTACGTAATTGTTTTATGTGGAGCAGCTTACAGAGTTCTCTCATAACCTTGGACATAAACGGTGTCCCTTAGTCAGTCAGGAGCTCTTTAGGCAGTCCCACCCGGGAAAACATTTCCATTAACTCCTTAGCTATAAGTTTGGCGGATGTATGTCGCAGGGGTATCGCCTCCGGGTAGCGAGTGGCGTAGTCAAGGATGACTAGAATATGTTGGTGACCCCTGGCAGATTTTGGAACAGGGCCGATTAGATCCATAGCGATTCGTTCAAATGGGACCTCAATTATCGGGAGAGGTATCAGGGGACTACGGAAATGGGGCTGGGGGCTAGTTATCTGACAGACCGGACATGACTTACAATACTCTTCCACTTCTCTGAACACACCGGGCCAATAAAACCTCTGTAGTATGCGGTCCTGTGTTTTCTGCCACCCCAAGTGTCCCCCAAGAACATGTTGGTGGGCAAGCTCCATAACAAGCTTGCGGTACGCTGTGGGCACCACCAACTGTTCAACCAGTTCACCCCGGATTTGATTCACTCGATATAACATTTCCTGTTGAACAATAAAACGTGGAAACATCAATTCAGCCCCAGGGTTTTTTGGTTTACCATTAATGATTACAACATTTTCCCAGGCCCTGCTTAGGGACGTATCCCGGTGTTGTGCGGTCCCAAAATTTTCCCCGGAGACATTGAGGTCTGCCAACTCAGGGCCGGATGGCAAGTCCTCCACGTCTCCCACCATTACATTTAGTGGGGTGGTGTCCCCCTCTATCACAGAAGCTGTGGTCACCCCTACCGAGGGCCCTTCGGACTCAGGCTCCCAGGGCTCTGGCCTCACACTGGAACCAGGCCATTCTGCTAGGGTTGTCCCTGTCTCAGGCTTGTCAGACCCTTTAACCGTAGGCCACAGTGCCAGAAAACCTGGAAAGTCCCTTCCGATTATTAGTTCATGTGGCAACTTGGTAGCGACAGCCACCTCATGGGTCCATTTGCCGGCCGCTGTAGACAAAGTTACCAGCGCTGTGGGATAGTCCTTTAAGTCTCCATGAATACATACGACCCCGACTCTGCGGCCGGTATATTCAGCAGGCCGTATTAACGCCGTTCTCACCAGGGACACCAGACTTCCTGAGTCCAGCAGAGCCACCGCCAAAGTGTCTCCCACTTCCACCTGACACAGATGGTTACTGTCTATCACCTCACCAGTGCCTGTGGCGCATAGCTTTCGTGCATACAACGAGTGGCGGTGTCCATAGTTAGTCTCCATAGGCTCGTCCTGTTGGGGACACTCAGCCCTCACGTGACCTGGCTCCTGACACCGCCAGCAGACTATTGGGGCCGGGCGTACAGGGAGTACGTCTTGAGTGTGTCTCATTGCCACCAAGCGTTGGGTCTGTGGCAGAGATTTCCGGGGTTTGACTGGCCCCCTCCCCCCTGTACATCCCTGCAAGTTCTTGGTGGCCTCATAGCGCTCCACCAGGTCAACCATATCCAGAGCATTGTCAGGAGAAGCCTGGCCGATCCAGTGCTGGAGGGGATAAGGCAAGGCCCTCCAAAACATGTCAGCCAATAAGCGGTCCAGCATATCAGTGGGCTTTAACAGATCAGGCTGCAGCCATTTTTGCAGTCTGTGCAGTAGATCGTAATATTGTGGCCTGGCCGGTTCGGCCGCTTTGTAGCCCCACTGATGCACTCGCTGAGCGCGGACTAAGACATTTACGCCCAGTCTCGCCAGGATCTCACCTTTTACGGTCGGGTAGTCGGCAGCTTGGTCATCTGTCAAATCGAAAAAACACCTGCTGGGGTCCGGATGCCAGGAACGGAGCGACCACCTCAGCCCACTGGTCACGGGGTAGCTTCTCCCGGACCGCCACTTTTTCAAATATGGCGAGGTACGTCTCGACGTCATCCGTGGGAGCCATCTTGGGTATCGCTGCACGGACCGCTTTCCGGGCATCATGCACTCCCCGAGACACCCCAGACTTTTCCAACGCCAACACATGTTGCAGCAGCCGTTGATTAGTCTCCTGCTGTGCACGCATAGCCTCCTCATGTCTTTTCTGATGTTGCAGGTTAGTCTCCCGCTGTAGCTCTATGGCCTGCTGTTGTCCTAAACTGGCCTGGGTAAGCTGCCTTATCAATTCCTCCATCTTTTCCTGTGGCTGCAGCTTAGCAGGCTTAATATACGACATGTACAGTCACATTCAGCAGAACAAAAATATTTTGGCGTTTTACGCCAGCCTCACTGCGCATGCCCGCATCCGAGCACCAAATGTGGGGATTTACTCTGGTAGGTAGGATTTGCGGGTGCAGTATAGAGGCAAAACAGATGGTTCTTCAAAGTAAATCAGGAGTGTTTTATTTACACTTCAGGAACACAAAAGTAACAGTCTTTCTTGGTGTTAACTCACACCCAACAAAAAGGAAAACTGACAGTCTTAAAGGCAGGTTTAAGCACAGCAACAAGTCCGTTCACCTGTGTCTCTTTGGTGCTGTTCACACACAGCAATGGGTCAGTTCATCTGCTTGTAAGCTTTCCAGCCTCAACACTCACTTCCACAGCCTTCTGGTGCCTGGAGACAAATCTCAAACACCTGTTAGGCTGTCTGCCTTATAAACCCCAGGCAAGACCTGGCCTGGAGCGTGGGGAGCAGCCACCCACCCATACCTTAACTGCTCCCAATAAGAGCCGGCCCAGATTCGGCTTTGCAGCCACACTAAAATAGAAAAATGTCAAACAGCACTAGCTGCTGCTGACACAGAATTACCGGCTCTTATCTCACCGAGGCCAGGAACCTCGGTGACACGTATCTTCCGTCGACCACGGATCCATGTGCCCTGCCACAATATATATATATATAAATTGCGTTTTATAGTTTGCCCCCCTACTTTTGTCCCTGTCCCCCCATGTGACCCCCCTAAATATGAAAGCTGGAGTGGAGACGCCACTGCAGACAGAGCTGCTTTTTATTCTGAACAGCTGCTGGGGGCTGAAATTTTAGGGTTTGTGACAATGTTGAAATTGGGCTTTGAATGTCACTTATAACCTAATACTAAAATCTCAATTATGGGAGACTCTTTAATACACATTTGTGAATGAGTACAAAACTAACTTTGCATTGAGATCATCTGCAAATAATGTTTCAAAGCTACTTATTGCATGCTGCAGTCTGTTACTCAGCTTAACACAACATAGTCCACAGTGAAACTCCTTCATAATGGAACTACCACTACCGTTACCCTATATAGATTAAGGCTTATTAGATGGTTACATCTTAGTTGCCAAAAGTCAAAAATCACTTTTGTATGGTACAATCCCCATAGCAGGATAAAGGCGCTCCAACCACAGTGCTCTTCCAGAATGATGACACACAAAAAATTATATAAATACCCCCCCCCCAAAACAGCATACCCGGCGGTTGCCCGGGGGCCCCACTTGCCAAGGGGCCCCACATGGATCGATGGATTGGTGGCATGTTGTCCCACTCCCTGGTGGTCTAGGCCCCCCCTGTTCCGTTGTCCGGTGTCCGCCGGTCCGCCCGGGCCCCCCCCCTTATTGCTTCCTCCCCTCGAGTCTGGCGGCGGCCGTGGGTGGCTCGAGTCTGCACTGCACACACTGGTTGCTAAGGCCAGCCCGATTGGCATCTAGCAACCAGTGACGTGAGCAGCAGAGCAGACCCAGGATGCACAACGCCGCCGCCGCAGCGGAGGACTCGGAGGAGGATCCTCCTGGCTCCTCCTGGCTCCTCCTCGTCGGCTCTCCTCCTCACTCCTCTCCTCCGGCTCCGTCCGTCTCGAGTCGCTGTCGACCCTAGAAGAAGACTGGCTCCGCCTCCGCCTCCACCCACCTCCTCCCATGTCATGTGCAGTGCAGCCATGTAAGGTAAGGTAAGGCTGCCACAGCCTGCCAGTTTTTTTAACTCTCTCTCATTCTCAAATCTCATGGCATGGTGTCATGTGATGATGATGGCAATGTAGTATGATGGGATCTAATCAATGTGACAGTGACAGAGTCAGACAACTACTACCTGTCCTGGCTGGAGGATATACTACCTACTATATATTGGTCCCTGGCCTATATGTATATAGTAAGGTATATATTATCCTCCAGGTAAGTAGTTGTACTCTCTTGTAGTATAGTGTTCCCTGTAATGTGTATATAGTCTATATACATATTACAGGGAACACTATATACTACAAGAGAGTACAACTACTACCTGGAGAGGATATATACCTTACTATATACATATTACAGGGACCAATATATACTACAAGACAAGAGACAACTACCTGGAGTATATTATATACCTTACTAACTATATACATATTACATGGAACACTATATACTACAAGAGGCTCTTGTAGTATATAGTGTTCCCTGTAATATGTATATAGTAAGGTATATACTCCAGGTAGTTGTACTCTCTTGTAGTATATATTGGTCCCTGTAATATGTATATAGTAAGGTATATACTCCAGGTAGTAGTTGTACTCTCTTGTAGCATATAGTGTTCCCTGTAATGTGTATATAGTCTATATACATATTACAGGGAACACTATATACTACAAGAGAGTACAACTACTACCTGGAGTATATACATATTACAGGGACCAATATATACTACAAGAGTTTTCTTGTAGTATTCCAAGTAGGGTTCCAAGTACTTTTCTAGCAAAAAAAAACTGATTTTAACTTGCAAGCAGCAAGTGTCAGAAAAAGGTCTAGTCTTTAAGAGGTTAAACTTCCTTTCTCCCTGGCAGAGGGAAGGAAAAGATACAATGTAATCATTTTGTTTATAGTTACTGGGAGACTTAATGCTGATAGGCGTTTGCCAGGAGGCTTTTCTTTTTTTTTCCACAGCTGTTCTCTCTGCTTCCTTAGCTATGCAAAGAATCGAGCATATGTCAGGTTTAGATCGTCAGGGGGGGTGAATCGAGATCGCAATTTTCATACAATTAATCGTGCAGCTCTATGTGCGATGTGAAAATCACCTGCAAGACGCACACTGCTATGCGACCCAAAGTTGTCGCTAAATAAAGCAGATGTGTGTGACGCAGAGTAGCAAAGCCTTTTGCAGTGGACTTAAAGCCTCAGTGACAAGTTAACGCCTGTTCTTGTTGTAAGCGTTAAGTCCACTGCAAAAGGCGTCACACACATCTGCTTTATTAGGAGCAAAAGAAAGTAATTTTTGAAGGTTTGGCATGCTATAATTCTGGTTCTGGACATGCTACAGAGCTGAAACTTCACAGGTACACTTTTTAGACCCCCCCCCCCCCCCCCCCGACACTAAATCCAAAGAAATCTCTTTTTTTTTTTTTCCATAATTTTTTTCAGTAATTGGCTCTCTATCAAAAACGACAATTTTTAAGAACTTTTTTTTTTGCCTGATTCATAGTACCTGGGGCATGACCCAGAACCCTAGGCACTTTTTAGGGGTATTTATTAGGTTTTAGGGCTTCAAAATGGTGTTTTTTGATTCCCGAAGTTCGGGTCCCATTGATTTTAAAGGGGTTCGGGAATCCGAACCGAACTTTCGGGAAATTCGGGTGTTCTGGTCAAACCGAACTTTTCAAAAGTTCGATCATCTCTACAGGCAAGGCCCCACTATAATTTACCTAGCACCTACCTTGGAGGGTGCTACATACAGAATGTACAAATCATTATAAAACATATTAAAAAAACATCAAACGGTTGAAAAATAAATATGAATCAAAGAGATGAGAATGTTCTTTCTATAACACAAAAACTTTTTTCATCTTTAGTAACATGGCAACGAATGTAGTGAAACGTACAGTAACCCAAAGCAACCAATAAGAAATAATTGCTCTGATTACTGAAATATGATTGATTGTCACATTTGATTATCATCTCTGCTCTTTGTTTGGCTCCTCCAGCTCCAATGCCTTCTAAAATACGAGGTCTGTCTAAAAAGTGAATGGTCCGATATCTCTACAACAAAGACACACGTCGAGAAGCACCATCTAGCGTGGAGTACACGTTACTATCAGGGTAAACCTGCTGGGGGCAGCAGAACGTAGTCAGTGTGATAGGTAGGGTCACAGTGCATTAGAGCAGCGAGTGAACATCAAGTTCTGCTACAAATTGGGGAAAACGGCGATAGAGAGGCATGACATGCTGGTGCAAGTGTACAGGACGGAAGCCATGAGCAGAAAATGTGTTTAAGACTGGTTGAAACTCTTTCGCAACAGGAAGGAAACGACTGAGAATGAGCCCCATTCAGGTGGGTCGTCAACAAGCAGAATCCCAGATAAGATCAAGCGAGTGTGACAAATGCTGGCACAAGATCGGCAACTGACTCTATAATTGATGGCAGAGGAATTGGGCATTATCAAGGAAATGGTGCGCACCATCATCTGTGAAAATTTGGGTAAGTGTAAGATCTGTTCATGGTTTATCCCGCAAAAGCTGACAGACAAACAAAAAGCAAAATGGATGGAAACCTCTGGAGATTTGATTACCATGTGTGATCCATCCTTTCTGCGAACCATCATCTCAGGGGATGAGACCTGGTGCTACCATTTCAATCTAGAATCCAAAAAGCAATCAATGGAATGGCGTTCACCGTCTTCCCCATGACCAGGCCCGGACTGGGACAAAAAATAGGCCCGGGCATTTTGGACTGAGCAGCCCAGGAGGGGGGCGTGACGGGGGCGTGGCTGGGGCGTGACGTTCGTCGGGATGGTTGATGACAGGATTTAATGTTCCAGGATGTTTGGATTCGATTACGGTACCTTTTTTTAGTTTAATCTGACAGACTGGGTCCAATTTAGATCAGAGCTGCTATATGATGCTGCTTTTTTTTGTCTTACTTTAAATCCTGTTTTGATGGTTGAGTCCTAAAAATATTATGAAGCAGCACAAGATGAGGGTTTCTCTAATCAAGGGGTAGACCACCTTTTTGGGCACAGTGTGCCGAAAAATGTTTTCAAAGAAATTGGGAGTGCCAGATACATAAAAAACAACTCAACTTCATATAAAGTAACTGCTGTAAACCGCTTGAATAATAGTAAGAAATCAAGTGAGCTTTGCACCTTCACACCATTAGATCACCCCAATTCCTGCACCTTCACACCTCAGATCACCCCAATTCCTGCACCTTCACACCTCAGATCAGCCCCAATTCCTGCACCTTCACACCTCAGATCAGCCCCAATTCCTGCACCTTCACACAAAAACCAATCTATATTATTCTACTTGTGACTCACACCCCCCCTGAGCAGAAGGCTGATAATGCCGCGGAGCCGGCCGCAGTGAGGGAAGTCAAGTCCACAGTCAAGTAAGTGTTCCCCGCTCCTTCACGCGTCACGTCACGATATCACGCAGAAGGGGGTCCCTCTGCTCTGCTCCACCCTCTTCGTTACCAGTACCACCCCCTGAGGCCTGGCTGTGCAGCATTGATTGGCCGCGCCGCAGAGCTGGGCTCAGCATCAGCCTGCTGCACGGCTGACAGTGCTGTGTCTCAGTGACATATATATATACATACATACACACCCAAAAAAGATGCCTGCATTTAAAGTGTATATATGTTTTTTTTTTTTTTTAACACCGCACTTACCCATCCAGTACACCGCAATTGCAAACACACACAAAAATATATATATATATATATTTAGTGTGTGTGTGTTTGTAATTGTGGTACATTTAATACTGGCTTGGTAAGTGCAGTGTTAAAAAAATCCTATATATATATATATATATATATATATATATATATATACACACACACACACACCTTTAGGTTAGGGCCCAAGAACTGTCCCTCTCTCACACAGTCTGATGCCATCACTCACTGTGTGAAAGAGAGACAATTACCAATCTCATACAGACACATCAAAAATTGTGTCAAAATAAGGATTACTTTTGCAGTCAGGCTGGCATAGTCACTTACCTTGCAGGCAGGCCTTGGGTGGTGTCTGCGGTGCGACTGCAATCAATAACCTAGGAGCCACAGAGAAATATATATTTACTGCCTGCACACGTAGTAAAATTTCAAGCTGCCGTCCCCCATGTCCAATTGATAGGGCCCCGGCCCCCTCCCAGCAGTGTTGTCGTGTTTGTTTTTGTGCCCTTTCCTTACATGTAGGGATGCACCGAAATTAAAATTTTGGGCCGAAACAGAAACCGAAAATGCAGGATGCCCTTTGCCGAAAACCGAAAATGACTTTTTTCCCCCAAATGATTTTAAAATAGTAGGCAAGGTTAATTACCAATGGTATTTGTTTAATGAAGCATGAGGGGTAGAGCTGCACGATTAATCGTATGAAAATCGCGATCTCGATTCACCCCTCCTGACGATCTAACCCTGAAATATGCTCGATTCTTTGCATAGCTGCATAGCAGAGAGAACAGCTGTGGAAAAAAAAAAAAAAAAAGCCTCCCGGCAAACGGCTATCAGCAAAGTCTCCCAGTAACTATAAACAAAAATGATTACATTGTATCTTTTCCTTCCTTCTGCCAGGGAGAAAGGAAGTTTAACCTCTTAAAGACTGGATCTTTTTCTGACATTTGTTGCTTGCAAGTTAAAATCAGTTTTTTTTGCTAGAAAAGTACTTAGAACCCCCAAACATTTTATATATTTTTTTTTAGCAGAGACCCTACAGAATAAAATGGCGATTGTTGTAATATTTTATGTCACACTGTATTTGCGCAGCAGTCTTTCAAACGCAATTAATAGACTTTAATGAATAAAAAAAAAAAAAACGTAACAGTAAAGTTATCCCAATTTTTTTTTTGTTACACAGAGAATCGTGAGAGAATCGTGATCTTTATTCAAAGCTAAAAAATCGTGATTCTCATTTTGGCCAGAATCGTGCAGCTCTAATGAGGGGGTTAATGTATTGCCACTGATGCATTAGTGACAGACCAGTGGCAGTTAATTAACCCCTTTGTGCTGCATTAGTGGCACCAGTGTCAGTGTTTGCACTGATACTGGTTGCACTTATGCAGCACAAAGGGGTTAATTAACTGCCACCGGTCCGTCACTAATGCATCAGTAGCAATACGTTAACCCCCTCATGCTGCATAATACAAATACCACTGGTAATTAACCCCGCCCCCCCCACAGAGTTAATGATGGCAATCTGCTTACTTGTGGGACAACCTTTTGTTATGTATATAATTGATGGGTAGTGTCAAGGCATGCTGGGATGTGTAGTTCTTGTGCAGCTAGAGGAGCAGCAGCTTATCCCCCATCATGCTGGTAGTAGACTGAATGAGATGGCTTTTACCTATAGGAACTTATGCTCTGCTATCTGTATAACTTTGGAGTAGTGACGGGACCTGCTGGTACTTGTAGTTCTTCTCGAGCAGCCCTATGTACTTCCTTATTAGAGGATGCAGGTTGTAGACTAGAGAGAGAGATGCTTTTGACTTGGATCTACAAGCAGGTTGTGCTGCTGCAATTAAAAGGGGGTGAGCTCCAATGCCAAGCATCACTGGCTGTGATTGGAAATTTAATCTTTTTTTTTTTTTTTTTTTTTGAAGGAAAAAAAAAAGGGGACAAAGTTTTTTTTTTTATTTATTCATACTGGGGATAGGGGTGCTTTATTTTTTGCAGCCTTTACATTTAATACCAGTGCTTCTCTGTTATTTGTAGCCTTTGAGGGTTAACCCTTGCTGCCTCCTATACACCTGTATAGGCTGCGCTGTGACTGCACAAGTACATGTATGGCAGAGAGAGAGAGAAGAAAAACGACACAGCAGACAGCCACATGCCACATTACCTTCCTCCGCAGCGTACAGCACATGAAGGAAGGAGGTGGGTGGAGTGATTCAGTAAAAGGCGCAGAGGACGAGATCCTCCTCTGCTGTGCATGCTGGGTCTTCTCTCCGGGATGTCACTGGTTGCTAGATGCCATTCGGCCGGCCATCCTAGCAACCAGTGTAGCTCACAATGAAGCGCCCAGCGCCGATGTTCCGTGAAAAAACCATACCCGTGAGAAAACCATCCCCTCGTCACTTCTGGTGCACCTACGGAGGGTATGGATTTCTCACGGTAGTTACATTTGCGGCGGTTAGATTAAAACAGCTCCTCTGCAACATACATCATCTCCGCTCCTTCCCCTGTCACTTCCCTGATCTCGGGTAATAAATATAAAAGCGGATCACGGAGCCGCGATCGCCGTCATTTACATCTCATACACCCACCACCGCTTTTATATTTATTAGGGGAGATCAGGGAAGTGACAGGGATAGGAGAGGAGATGATTGATGTTGCAGCCGAACTGTTTTAATGTACCCGCAGCAAGTATAACATTACATACAGTGCCGTGATTATTTCATGCCCTCCAAGCATGCGCACTTGTCAAATTCTTTGATGTTCATTTAGGTATCCGGGGCTCTGAGCATGCGCACTGCTGCGCTGCTCAGCTGTTTCACACAGGAAGTGACGAGGGTATGGTTTCTTCATGGGGTATGGTTTTTTAACGTTACACCGGCAGAGGATCAGATCAGATCGGTCAGCAAAGATACCCGGAGATGACAGGGAAGTGAAGGGCTCAGTTTTTACACATAGTAGCGGCCATACATTTTCGGCATCTTTAACTTCTTATCGGCAGAAATGGGATAGGCTAATTTTCGGCCGAAAATATCGGTTGCCGAAATTTTGGTGCATCTCTACTTACATGGCACATGTTCTAGCAGTGACCGTGTGTAGCTGTTTTGAAAACAGCTAAACACACACTGTCACTGGCTGCTGCTAGAAAACATGTGCCATGCGGCATGCCAGTTTGCTTGTTACATGTGATGTGACAGCCAGGTACACATTTTCAAGTTGAAAATGTGCACCTGGCTGTCACATCACATGTAACAAGCAAACTGGCATGGCACATGTTTTCTAGCAGCAGCCAGTGACAGTGTGTGTGTAGCGGTTTTGAAAACCGCTACACACGGTCACTGCTAGAACATGTGCCATGTAAGGAAAGGGCACAAAAACAAACACGACAACACCGCTGGGATTTGTGGTTCTGGCATCCGGCAGAGGATGGTTCACTTCTGGCTTAGCAGCAGGCAGGCAGGCCACAAGTGTAAAAAACAGATAACAGTCAGCTACAACACTGTGACTGCTAGAAAACATGTGCCATGCCAGTTTGTTTGTTACATGTGATGTGACAGCCAGGTGCACATTTTCAACTTGAAAATGTGCACCTGGCTGTCACATCACATGTAACAAGCAAACTGGCATGGCACATGTTTTCTAGCAGTGCTGTGACAGTGTGTAGCTGTTATCTGTTTTTTACACCTGTGGCCTGCCTGCTGCTAAGGCAGAAGTTCCAGACCAGAACCCTGCTCTGCCGGAGGCCACCCAGAACCACAAATTCAGCAGTGACAGTGGTGTGTGGTCTGTGGTGTTGTAAATTGTGCTGCTGGCCTGCTGCCATTCTTTCCTTACCTGTTGTTGAAGCCTTGGCTCCTGTCCTGGTCGTGGGTGGTGCAGTGCTGGTGGTGTTAATGCAGCTCCAGCTCCTCCAGGGCAGGCAGGCACTAGACTTGCAAGTTGACAGTCCACACTCTGACTCACTGTCTCTCACTCTCAGACTGAGACTCAGACACATTGTCAGTGTGTGTCTGTCTGCGGTGTGTGGCGCCGGCTCACTTCCTGCTTCTTCCTGTGACAAGGCAGCATGGGGTCCCCGCCGGCCTCTAGCTCCACCCCCGGCCTTAGTCACATGACGGTCACATGGTCCACCCACCGACTCCACCCCCTCCTGAGCTACGCTGGAGCCTGGATGCCGCTGCGGAGCCGGCTGCCAGGCCAGCTGAGCAAAGTTAGCAAGGAGTGGGGACTTGAGTCGGATATAGCAGCCGGCGGGCGGCCAGATTGCCGTGCGGGGTCGGGGACAGTGGCGGGCCGCCAGATTGCGGTAATGCGGCGGCCGCGGCCCTCAGACTCCGCGGAATCGGCCGCGGAGAGGTCTCTTGTCTTCCATTATAATACGCCCGGAGGCCTCGGCGGCCCACCGGGCATATGCCCGCTGTGCCCGATGCTCAGTCCGGCCCTGCCCATGACCCAAAAAGAGTCGACTGCAAAAGTCCGAGGTCAAGATAATGTTGTCAACAGACATGGTGGCAATCCAAGAATGTGTGACAGTGGTTCTGCGATCAATTCCCAAAGAGGCCTTTGCTGACAGTTTCCAGAAACATTATAAATGTTGCCAAAAGTGTGTTGTGAAGGATGGCGATTATTTGTTTGTATGTTCTGTTTTGTTTGTTTTTGGATATCATTCACCAAACTTTTTAGACACACCTCGTTTATCATGCTGTAAGTGCCCGTTCACATACGAGCGACGCTACTTCCAGGGGCGACCTCCGAGGTCGCGGTGCGAGCAGCGCGCCGCGACCTCGGAGCGGCCGCCACGGACTTCATAACATTGAAGTCTATGGCGGTCGCCTCCGGGTCGCCCCAAAGAAGCTCCGGACCCTTTTTCTAAGTCGGAGCGACTTGTGTCGCTCCTATTAGAACGGGTCTGCAGCTTCCCTATGGAAGGCGACCTACGGCGACCTGTGAGGTGACCAGGATGCCTCACAGGTCGCCCCAGTGTGAACGGGGGCTAATAGATTAAAACTGTTATGAGCCCTTAGAAGTACATGGGCCATGGGTCATCATTCTTCATATGTTACCTGAACATGATGATCCACTGAAACAACCTTGAAGAGCAAGTCCTCCCAAAAGTGATATTTTAGTTTTATGTGAAGCATGATGGCTTGAGTCCACTTCACGACTCTGTTTCTTCTCATCTTGGGGTGTTCCATGCAAGATTTTATCCTATTTCGTTCAAATTCATTTTCCTTGATGTAAGTGCAATTCTTATTTAATAAACAAGCTTTATACGCATTAATGGACTATGAGCATCTTCCATTATCTTTTATAACCACATGATGTGATTAACGAGATTAAGGAGCACCATAGGCCTGGATACATTCCCTGGAGCTGGCTGAACACTTGTCTTCCACTCACACGCATATGATCTCTTAGTGGGATCATTTGATTTGGTAAGGGACCAATTTTCACATATAGAGCACAGCGGTGACACACTTTCCATTGTGGATTATTTCAGCTGCACTACAAACAGTTTGTTGTATTTGCATGTAGGAAAGTTGGAGCATCATCTCTTCACTAAACACACTGAATTGTGGAGCACCGGACTATTTATCAACTTTTTGCACCATTTATTATTAGCCATTTTTTTGTGAACAGATCGTGGCTACCTATTTACAATAAATTTCTTTTTGATGTAAATCACTTGATACACTGTTCCAAGCAACAAGAATTTAACTTATTAAGTGACACTTTGCCATTTGAACATTCACTATTGTTTGATTTTGCTTATTGCACATTGTTTAGTGCATCTGTTAAAAAAAAACAGAGAGAACAGACACCTCTGAGTAAACCGGCATGCATGCGACGCGTTTCGGAGTATGCGCACAGTGGTAAGCTACCAGCGCACGCTCATTTTGCAAGCTTCAGAGCTTACATGGAAGACGCTGAGGCTCACCTTGTGGTCCAGCCCTCAGATTCGTCTCTCCATACCATCTTCATTTCCTGCCGGACAGGACCACGATATGAGCCGCATTACAAGACCAACAAGGCGGCCTAAAGCAGACCCCGTACACCGGACATCCAAAGTGCCTGATTCCACCAACTTCTATGTGAGTTTTTATTGTATCCTGCAACTTTAAATCTTTCACAGTTTTACTCAGAGGCGCCTGTTCTCTGTTTTTTTTTGCATGTTTGGAGATTGCTTCTCCAGGCTGGCCCTGAGTTCAGAGACTGTGCCCCATCTTCCACATGGACAACAAGGGTTGTCTCCAAGACTACTCTATGGAAATTACTCAGTCTTAACATGACCCTTGCTTGCGCCACTATATATATTTTTTAATCCATTTTATTGCATCTGTTACCTATTCATTTTTAGGACAATACCTCAGTCAAAAACAGTGCATCTTATTTATTTTATGTATTTTTCTCCTCACTATTCAAGGAGTGTTTGATTGCAGCAGTTTTTTTTATTTCACACATTTGCAGCTGAGCGCACCTTTTTGTGTTGTTTAGTTGTCTTTTAAAATACATCTACTCCCTGACTCCCAACTGGAGAACTATATTGCAAAAACAATGCATTGTCATAAAAATCTGTCTACTGCTAGCTGTTATTGTGTAACAAAACAGGATGTAAAATAATAGTAGTAGTAAAAAATCTCCTTTAGGCCTTCTGACAAGAATTTCTCTAGTCATGAAGGAGTTAAAGAAACTATGTTGTTCAGTATTTGTTATATGTTTAGAGTGTTTATGTAAGAATGGAATAGGTCAGGTCGTGTTTGAAAATAATGAATGAATTTATTGGTAGACACATAATTATAGAAATATTTTAGCGTGCTGCAAGTTTTCAAAACACCTCATTACTTTACTTATAGCATCATCTTCTTGTGACTGCACCATGTACAATTACAGTAAAGATATCTTCTGCACATTGTCTACTAAGTCAATACCTGCCTCTGATAAATAGGTTATAAATGTCATGAAAAAATTAAATAAAACTGTGATTACATATAGGACTGAAACCCTGTGAAATGCTGTACATATAATTCAGGCAGTCCAAAGTCCGGCCACAGAGGTAATTTGGAAAAATTTATTGTTCCCCAAATCCCTGAACGCTGCTCAGGACCCCTGGGATCTCTGGATCTTTCAACACCGTGGGCCTGCACATATGCCATATTAGTTATTTTATAATTCATTTTATACATCCTCTTATATATGCTACTGTTTTGAATAACTTTTACTCAAAATGATGGTCCATCCCAGGCCGCTGCATCCAATTGCGGTTTTTCCTTTTGCTTGTGAATACACTGTTGTTAACACCCACCGCCAGCTTTATATCCCTTGCCCAATATGGCCTCGGGCGTAGCCTGATTAGGGAGCACAAAAAAACACAAATAAATCCGGCGCTAGTATGACAGGACCAGCGCCCTCTCCATGATAATTGGCATAACACCTGGGGGTCAAGTAGCAGCTGTGTGGGAACAAAACACACCAGGAGGGATGTTCATAAAGATCAGTCACACAAGGGTTAACCACATATAAGCGCTATTTGAACCCACCGATGATGATTAATGATGGCAGCAATATTAGTCATGACTGATGCCAATGTAGTAAATAAAACATTTAAAAGTTGTCAGGACAACCGTACGAGAAGCAGGCACTCCTCACGCTTCCCTGCATTGGGTCACCGCAACATGCCGCTCACCACCAGCGGCTCAATAGCGGTTCAAGCTTTGTTTTGGTCCTCTTTCCCCCAGAGTCTGATGTCATGTCCGGGACCCCTTCCCGGTCGGCACTCATTGTGGGTGATCGGAGCGGCCACAGACAGCGATCCTCCTTGCCTCCTATAGCGGGCATTGTGTGACCTCTTTTCCACCATTCGCTGTCCAGGATTAAGGGCTCTTTCACACGGGCGATCCGATCAGATCCGCCTGTCAGTTTTTCAGGCGGATCTGATCGGATCCTAAATGCAGCTCTATGGGGCAGCGGATGTCAGCGGAGACACCTCCGCTGACACCCGCTGCCATCCGTATCCGATCCTGTCCGTGAAATCTGGACGGATGGATACCCTATTTTTCCATCCGTTCAGGGATCGGATGAGAACGGACAGGCGGTCCGCACTGCAAGCAGAGACGGAGCTGTCATCCGCCGCCTCAGCGGGGATCGCCGGATGGATCCCCTCTGAGCAGCACGGATCCGCCTACGGAGGCGGACCGTGTGAAAGAGCCCTAAGGCATTCCGTTATCTCCTCACAGCCCGAGCAAGGCACAGCTATCCACACTGCTGCATTGTTCCTGGCTGTTTTTTTGCCTTCACACACGGGATGGTCACCAAGCTGTGAGTTTTACCCCTTATTTTGGCTTCACCATTGCAGATCCAGTGGGGGTCATTTTACACGGTGTACTGCTGTTTTATACATACATGGAACTGATTTTGAATAAAACTTTTCAATGTTCTATTTACTACATTGACATCATTCATGAATATTATTGCCGTCATCATAAATCATCATCGGTGGGTTCGTATAGCGTTTATATGTGGTTAACCCTTGTGTGACTGATTAGGGAGCGTGCATGCTCCGAATTGAGATGAATACATTGTAAAATCTCAGTTGGTCTAAATCAGTTATAAATATATTTGGACACAACATGTATACTTGGTGTTATGTTCCTGTTCATATTTTTTAACTTAAAAGTTGACTAACAACCTTTATTACCAATAATATGTAATGTGACATATATTTCAGCTTCCTGGATATTTTTTTTCATCTGGCCTTCAGATATGGAAGGCAGAGTGATTTAACACCTGTTTAGAATTGTTATCCATGTGACGAAATGAAAAGTATGCCGTTTGCAAATAAACTTTGCATAAAACAGTTCATTTGCATTTAATTTTAATGGTCCAGAGAATGTCAGGCAAAATGGTTGGCCCTCACGCATGTTCACTTCATCAAATCTGGCCCTCTTTGAAAAAAGTTTGGACACCCCTGAAATTCATTGTTTCATGTCGTTATCAAGGAGGACAGTGACATCTAGTGGCTAAATGTACATTTGCAGCATGTACCAAATTCAAAGTTAAACCATACTTATCTTTTCTTCGGTGCTGTGATGAAGCTGTCTTTGTACTGGCTATAGAACACCTGTGCTGAAATGAGGATCTTCAAAGGCTTCATCTTTTGTTTCATAAAATCCTGCTCTCCTATGTACCAATATACCATTAATGTACCTCTGCTGAAGAAAAATAAAAGCTGTCTTTGATTTTAAGAACAAGGCCCTACCTTTTGCCTGGTACACACAATGAGATTAGGATTTGCACGTAGGTGTCATTATGAATTGATGAGAGCATGTAGATGTCTCATTTGTCCCTCCACTTAATAGCCAATATTTCCTCATTCCGCAAAGTCACCGACTCCCTTCGTTGTAGTCTTGCATTAACGAGCCTTTGCAGGAAGCCCTTCCTATTTGGTCTCACTGTACACATGCTGGAGAATTCCTCCGGTGAAGATTTCGCAAAAGGGGCAAACTCGTGTAGTTGAAAATAGAGTGTAATGACTCTCGCGCTATCAGGTCACAAGCAAAGACCGATATACAAAATAGATTTCCAGGTCCTACCAATACTGAACTGATCACCCAAACAGTAAAAATAAATTAATAAAATATAGAAATGCGCTCCTAGGAAATGGTAGGGTTAGATAGTAACTAAATAAATACAGGTGTTCACTATACCTAGTATCCTCAATAAAGCAGATATTAAATAAATAATTTAAAAATAAATAAATAAAAATAAATACAGGTGCTCCAATAATAATAATATCCACAATATAAAAGTGAGAATAGTGCTCAATAAATGACAAAATACAAGGGCATAAGATATATGTCTAAATAAAGTGCATGGGTAGTAGTGAATACAAAATAATTTAAATGTTAAAATTATTCATATAAGTCCATATGGTAAAATACTTCACACCGTAGAAAAATAAATAAACACATGAATTGTGCAAAAATATGTGCAAAAAAATATGGTTGTGCCAAATGTCCAAACGAACACCCTCAATGTCCTAGGGAGGACGAAACGTCAGGCGCGTTCGCTTGTCGTCACGCTTACCTGTGGTGTACCATTTATGCGCATTGATTTGTCATCTAAATGTGAGTTGCCATTTGCATCTTTTTAATATGAATAAAGCTGAGTAGTTTACTATGCCATTGGAGTCTTCCTCTTGATTTTGAGGTATTTTCACCTACTGCACGGGTTGAGTTACTGGAACTGTGCCCTCCTTGGAGAGACCATCCTGGGATTGGTGTCCGCACTATAGAGGACCCTCTTCCTGGATTAATTTACCACTCGCTCATGTGACCCACCCTAACAGGGGGTCCAGGGTTTCCGGTAAACTGACACCTAATCTGTTGCACGGGGTGATGATGTCTTCCTTGTACTGACTCCATCTTTGGTGGCTGGACTCTCATATCTGTTTTATTGAGGATTATCATCCGTTTAATATTTGGACTCTTACCTTTCAGTTATTTGTCCTATATTAATGATTGGCGCTGTACTTTTATTTATCTTTTCATTACCATAGTTGTATTTTTGTACTGGCTGCCTAGGTTCATTATCGTTTACCTATCCTGACTGTGACTTAAGCGCGGCCTTTTTTCCTATTATTGAACACCCTCAAGTTACTGTTCACTGTTGTAATCGGGTGAAAAAATCCTTCTATGATGTATTGAAAATCCTCCACCAAACAATAAAGTGATTAAACTAACTGCTCACCTCCACCCTCAATCATCAGCGCTTGTGGGTATTAGAGATACAATGGATTTGTAATCCTCCTGTGTTTAAGCCTTTTATTACCTCCTTTTTCCTCCTCACTTTAATAAAGATAAATAGGGAAACTTTCCCCTTTAAGCGATCTAATAACTCCAGGCAATGGGTGAAGAAAAGGCTATCATAGTGTAGCATTTAACATTCTTTATTGAAATAAACATGTACAAAAGCAATCCAGCAAAATGTCAGTCGGAGACTCCGTTCGTGTCCCGATGTGTCACTTCTGGTTTCTCTTATACACGCTACGTCACGGGTCACGTGACTTCATCTCCTGAAGAAGTCATGTGGCCCGTGATGTAACGCGTAGGGCGTATACGAGAAACCGGAAGTCACTTTATTGTATGGTGGAGGATTTTCAGTACATCATAGAAGGATTTTTTCACCTGATGTCAGGGAAATGGCTGTAGGAGAACTGGCAACATTTCCAGTAATAGCAATGGACGCTCCTGGCTCAATCGACACAGCCCTCTGCTGGCCCGTCAGGGAAATGGCCGTTGGAGAACTGGCAACATTGCCAGTAATAGCAATGGTCGCTCCTGCCTCAATTGACACTGCCCTCTGCTCGCCTATAAAAGGTGGCCATAGGATCAGACTCATTGCTGGATTATCTCTCAGCTTCCTGTTTGGACTTCCTGTTGTGACCTCGGCTTGTTCCTGATTCCGTTTGATCTTCTGCTCCTGGTTTGACCCTTGGCTTCTTCCACTGACCGTGCTTCTGTTACCTACTGTGTATGACCCCGGCTTGCTTCAAGACCTCGGCTATTCTGGTTGTCTCCTGTGCAAGACCTCGGCTTGTACCACGGTTCCCGCTGCCTGCTCCGGTCCTAGACCTCGGCCAGTTCCCGTCTCAGCTACCAGAGACTATTCCTTGGCACAAGGTAACCCGTCTGCTCCAGAGCCCTTGAAGATTCCTACCCTGCTGTGGTTCCAGCCTGTTCTAGTTCACCCTCGGATTGCTTCTGGTTCTACCTACCTGCCTGCAGCTGGTAACCCGTGCCACTTGGGGCGCCACACCCTCTGTACCATCTCCAGGGGTGTGCCACACTGAGCCGCAAGGGAAGCCCTCTCAGCACCTCGGCCTCGGATCAGGTAACCCTGACACCTGATTACAACAATGAACAGTCACTTGAGTGTGTTCGTTTGGACATTTGGCACAATATACTTTTTTTTGCACATATTTTTTGCACAATTCGTGTGTTTATTTATTTTTCTGCAGTGTGAAGTATTTTACCATATGGATTTATATGAATAATTTTAACATTTAAATTATTTTGTATTCAACACTACCTATGCACTTTATTTAGACATATATCTTATGCCCTTGTATTTTGTTATTTATTGAGCACTATATGCACTTTTATATTGTGGATATTATTATTATTGGAGCACCTGTATTTATTTTTATGTATTTATTTTTAATTTATTTATTCAATGAGGATACTAGGAATAGTGAACACCTGTATTTATTTAGTTACTATCTAACCCTACCATTTCCTAGGAGCGCAGTACTATATTTTATTAAACTTGTGTAGTAATTATTAACATAAATATGATAACCCTTTTCAAGGAGTGAATATAAAAGCTCCCAAACAACTTTTCTGCTTGATCTGAGGTACTCTGGGCATTCAGAGGGATGCAGCTGGGTGTCCTTTCCTTCATACACCAGGAAGGCATTTGCGTACCCTGTGGCTCTGTCACATAACTTGTAGAGTTTAATCATATATCGGGCCCTTTTGCTGGGGATAAACTGCTTGAAACCCAGCCTGCCAGTGAAGGAGGCAAGTGACTTATCCACAGGGATATTTTGGTAATGGGTAAATAACTGAGAGAATTTCTGTGGCTGAATTTTATACAATTTGTCATATGCTGGGTCATATCGGGGAGGGCACTGGGTGGTGTTGTAATGGAGGAACCGCATATTCATTAGGTATCTTGATCTTGGCATAGTGGATGAGTAGACTGGCATGTAGTGGATTGGGTGGGTGCACCAGTATGAGTATAATTCACTTTTTTTTAGTCCTATATCAAAAGTAAAGCCCATAAGAATTCTAAATTCCTCCACTGGTAAATCTCTCCACTCATAGGGACCAGCGTAACTTGAACCTGGGTTGCTCAATATGAATTGTTGGGCAAAGAGGTTGCACTGGGCCATGATTAAAGATAATAGATCATAGGTAACAATGTAATTTAAATAATCAATGGGGGCAAAATTCTCTGTGTTCACCTGGCTGGGTGGTAAAAGGGGGGATGTTTGCTGCTCGTGAGTTAGGAGGAAGCCATAGTGGGTTTTGAAGGCCATATGGAAGGCTGGCATGGGTCCTTACTAGGGATGCACCGAAATGAAATTCTTGGCCGAAGCCGAATAATAATGAAATGCTTGGCCAAAGGCCGAATACCGAACGCGGTGTTTAGCATTTTTTCCATTTATTTTGCCAATTTTTAGGGGGCACGCTGATGGGCACATTTTATGTTAGGGGGCACTCTGATGGGCAAAACAAAACATTTAAATCAGCGTTGCTCTTAACCGCTTGCCGACTGCTCACAGTATATTTACTGCGGCAGTCAGCCCCTCACAGGCAGAGTGACGTAGGTCTACGTCGCTCGCCTGTGAGGCTCTGGGGAGCGAGCGCGCGCCCGCGGAGGAGCGCTCCCGCTCCCGCGTGGTCACGGACCCCCCCGCGCGTGTGACCAGCGGACCCGATGTCCGCCGGTCACTCGGCGATCGGCGGGGGAGAGGGAGAATGTCAGGCAGCTTGTGTAAACAAGCCACCTGTCATTCTCCTCGCTGTAAAAACACAGATCACATGGATCTACTATGTAGATCCGTTGATCAGTGTCCTTACAGCTCAAGCCACAGCCAATCACAGTAGAAAGCACGCCCCTAGGGACACACACAGCCCCTCCCTCCCAAATAAAGTTAACCCCTTCACTACCAGTGTATTTTTACAGTAACAGTGCATATATATAGCACTGATTACTGTAGAAATGTCACTGGTAACCCCAAGAGTGTCAAAAATGTCAGTCAAGGGTCCGATCTGTCCGCCCCAATGTCGCAGTACCGCAAAAAAAATCGCAGATCGCCGCCATTACACGTTAAAAAAAAAAAACAAAAATGACAAAAATCTTTCCCTTTGTTAGTAAACGCAATAACTTTTGCGCAAACCAATCAAAATACGCCTTTTGCGATTTTTTTTACCAAACATAGGTAGCATAAAACAAATTGGCCGAAAATTTTAAAAAATTTTGATTTTTACATTTTTTTTGGGGGGAATTTCATATAAAAAAATGTGAAAAATATTGTTATTTTTGCAAAATGTACGCTCTTTTTTTGTTTATAGCGCAAAAAGTAAAAATCGCACGGGTGATCAAATACCACCAAAAGAAAGCTCTGTTTGTGGGAAAAAAAGGACGCCAAATTCGTTTAGATACAGCGTCGCACGATCGCGCAATTGTCTGTTAAAGTCACGCAGTGCCGAATCGCAAAATACCCCCTGGTCGTTTAGCAGGAAAATCCTCCGGGGCTTAAGTGGTTAACATAAAATATGCCCATTAGCGTGCCCCTTAAAATAAAATATGCCCATCAGAGTGCCCCTTAACATAAAATATGCTCATCAGAGTGCCCCTTAACATAAAATATGCTCATCAGCATGTCCCTTAGCATAAAATAAGGGGCATGCTGATGGCCACATTTTATGTCAAGGGAGCACTCTGTTGGGCACATTTTTTTTTTTTTTTTTTTAAGGGGCACTTTATAGGGCACTCTAATGTAATGAGCATGGCAAGTGGCAACAACATATGGCAGTCTGCACACTAATGCTTGTGCAGCTGCCAGCTACCGTATTCTCCCCCAAATGTGCTCAGCTCCACATCACATACCTGAACTGCAGCCAGAGCCAAAAGCCGCGAACAGGGGGGCGGGGCGTGGACCTAGTGTGAAGGAGCCGCAGTCAGGAGCAGGGGGCGGGACGCGCGCGTGACATCACACCCCCTACTCGCGGCCGGACAGGGCACTGGCGGAGTGTGAGAAGGGAGCCGCGAGCCGCAATGAGGAAGGTGAACGGTCAGGGCGGAAGCTGACATTGTTCGGCTCAAAATTATTCGGCCTTTTGACTTATTTGGCCGAACGCCGAAAGTGCTATTTTCTCTATTTTCGGCCGAATAATGTTCGGCCGCCGAATATTCGGTGCATCCCTAGTCCTTACCCTTAGGGGCTATGAGACACCCCACTAGTGCCTTCTCTTACTTGTAGAGGTACTCAGCTATTGGTAGATGCCGCTGAACTACTAGTGGATGCCACTGCGCTAATAGTGGATGGCACTGATCTGTTGGTGGATGCCACTGCTCTACTTGTGGTAACCTGCTCTTTGCCAGAACGCCTTTGTTTAGCGGGCACACTTTCCTTTTTCTCTGATTCTGTAGCAGATACACTGCTTAAAACTGGTTCAAAATCTGAGTTAGACTCAGACACAGAGAGCTCTCCGCTGCTCTCATCTGTCAAGCTTAAAAGTTGGTATGCCTCTTCACTGGGAAAAAAAATGTTGCCATACTGGTGACTGTGGTGACAAACTGCTGCAATACGGACACTTGGACAGATGCGGCTGCACTGGTGGGTGCTGATCTAATATGGCTGCACTGCTGGGTGCTGAAGAGGCTGCACTGCTGGGTTCTGATGAGGGTGCACTTATATGCACTGCACTGATGAGGCGGCACTGGCAGGCGCTGATATGGATCCACTGATAGGGTGGCACTGTTAGGGCACTGATGAGCACTAATAGGTCACTTATGAGCACTCACTGATGGCACTCATGTTCACTGTAGGGCACTGATAAACACTCACTGATGAGCACTGTAGTGGCATTGATGAGCACTGTAGTGGCACCGCAGGGCACTGATGAGCACTGTAGGGCACACAAAAAATCAATCCAACTCACGCTGCTGCACATAGTCTCCTCTCCTCACACGCTGTATCGATGTGAGAAGAGCTAAACCGGGCATGACCCAGGTTTGTTTAGAAAGTGATCGCTCTGTCATGGGACGGAGCGATCAATGATCGGGATAAAAGGCCGCTGTGATCGGCCCTTTACCCAGATCTGTGATGTGCTGGGCTATAGTACAGTCGCTAAGTGGTTAAAGAAACAGGATTTTTTTTTTTTTTTATAGAGTTACAACCTCTTTCTGTTCTGATGTATTCTGCAGAGAACCTGCTATGCTGACCATTTAGCCATACATGCATGCAGTTAAACTGCACTTACAATGAAAAAGCGAGCATACCCAATTACAACATATTTGAACAGGAAAACGGTAATCTTCATACAAACAGTTCCTTACAAGTAAAGGTTGTATATTTGTCTTTTGAAAAATGTATTCAACCAGCCTCAGAAGCTGGTTATGCTCCTTTCACATAACTGTATCTAGAGGTTAGCGGTCAAAGTGAAAAAAAAAAAATGTAAACTTTATTCAACAAGGCAGTGCAAACAGCAAGGATGAGAAGCAAAGTATAGTACCTCACAGCAACCAAATTTCTTTGTACATTTCTGTAGACTCACTGCCCTTCAGCATTGCTTGTTGCCTTACTGAACTTGATATAACCAGTGTGGTATGGCAAAGAACCAACAGAGAACCAGGTTTTACAGCATTCCACAAAGGCTGGGTCCGCTGTGAAATTGTGTGTTGTGGTGCTATGATGACATTCTTAATGGCACCCCAGGTTGTTTAGCGGACTGCAATGCACAGTAACACATTACCACAAGTTGTAGTGTGCTTCCTTTAACCACTTAACCTCTATAAGGTTTTACCCCCTTTTGCTATTCAGCACTGCGCTACTTTTCCCTTCGGTAACACCGCGTTTGGGTTTTTTTTGGTGCGTGTTTGCAGAAGTACACTACAGTCCATTTAACATAGTTTCCTATAGTACATGTTTTTCAGTCAGCGCGTTTTTGGAAAGGGTCAGGGACTTTATTTTCCACTGCAGATTGCGTTTTCATGTAATAAACTTCAATGGACCTGCACCAAAAACACAAGTGTTGTATTTTTACATGCATTTTGCGCTTTTTTTTTTCCCTTTACCACACTGTGTTTAGCTGGTTGCTAAGGAGTGGGCCCGGGAAGTCGGCCACCGCGTTCTTAACAACTGAGTAATTATCGACTGGTGCATGCTGGGCTGCTGACAACATAGGGTGGTGGTGCCACCAGGTGATGTCGCCGGGTGGCCCCGCCCCTTAGCTATTTAGGAAATGTCACAAGGTGGAGAAGGCAAACCGCAGGAGTGTTCGTTGCGAGAGGAGCTTTTTTTTTTTTTTTTTTTGGGTTCGGTGGTGTCCTGATTGATGATGGATCTACATCGGGGGACATTGTTTTTTTATTTTCTAATAAAGGACTTGACAAAACCCTTTTTATTCACTTTTAAACTTTTTTGGTGAATGGGTAGCCCATACATATTTATATAGGGGAGGGATCTGGGGGATCCCTTGTTAAAGGGGGGTTCCAGATTCCGATAAACCCCCTGCCCGAAGACCCTAACAACCACAGCCTAAGGTTGTGGGGAAGAGGTCCTTGTCCCCATCAACATGGGGTCAAGGTACTTTGGAGAGGGGGGAGGGCATAGCCCCCCCTGCCCCAAACAACCCCCCTATGTTAGGGCATGTGGTTCCCTCCAAATTTTTACCAAACCCGAGGGGCCTAGTCAGGGCCAAACTGGACTATTGGGATATCGAAAAATTTCCCGGTAGGACAGCGAGTCCGCCTGTCCTGGGGCCGCTTTAAGGGCAGCGGCGCCCGTAAAGAAGATGTCTCCCGGGCTGACACGACAACTGTGCATGCGCCGTTCCGAAGATTGCCGGGCTCGGGAAAGCTCGTATATGCTTCGGCATTTTCGGACCATACAGCGCATGCGCAGTTCCGTTCCGGTGACGTAATGGGGCTGGGCGACACTATTTTTAAATGTATCTTCACTCCTCTCCATGGTGGTGCACGCCGGTCGGCCGGCCGGGCAATAGGACTAGAGCAGTGGTGGCTTTTTTTTAGCCTGTGAAAGCCTCTGGCTCTAATCACATGGTTAAAAAAAAAAAAAAGCCCCATTGAACTCCATGCGTCCAGCGATCCGCGCGTAGATTAGGGGGCCGGACACATGCACAGCCTCTGACATCTACTGTATCATTTCCGCACAGCCTCTGACATCTCCTGTATCATGTCCGCCCAGCCTCTGACATCTCCTGTACCATGTCCGCACAGCCTCTGACATCTCCTGTACCATGTCCGCACAGCCTCTGACATCTCCTGTACCATGTCCCCACAGCCTCTGACATCTCCTGTACCATGTCCCCACAGCCTCTGACATCTCCTGTACCATGTCCACACAGCCTCTGACATCTCCTGTACCATGTCCACACAGCCTCTGACATCTCCTGTACCATGTTCGCACAGCCTCTGACATCTCCTGTACCATGTTCGCACAACCTCTATCTCCTGTACCATGTCCGCACAGCCTCTGATATCTCCTGTACCATGTCCGCACAGCCTCTGACATCTCCTGTACCATGTCCGCACAGCCTCTGACATCTCCTGTACCATGTCCGCACAGCCTCTGACATCTCCTGTACCATGTCCGCAAAGCCTCTGATATCTCCTGTACCATGTTCGCACAGCCTCTGACATCTCCTGTATCATGTCCGCACAGCGCCTGACATCTCCTGTACCATGTCCGCACAGCGCCTGACATATCCTGTACCATGTTCGCACAGCCTCTGACATCTCCTGTACCATGTCCGCACAGTGCCTGACATCTCCTGCACCATGTCCGCACAGCCTCTGACATCTCCTGTACCATGTCTGCACAGCCTAAGACGTCTCCTGTACCATGTCCGCACAGCCTAAGACGTCTCCTGTACCATGTCCGCACAGCCTAAGACGTCTCCTGTACCATGTCCGCACAGCCTCTGACATCTCCTGTACCATGTCCGCACAGCCTCTGACATCTCCTGTACCATGTCCGCACAGCCTCTGACATCTCCTGTACCATGTCCGCACAGCCTCTGACATCTCCTGTACCATGTCCGCACAGCCTCTGACATCTCCTGTACCATGACCGCACAGCCTCTGACATCTCCTGTACCATGTCCGCACAGCCTCTGACATCTCCTGTACCATGTCCGCACAGCCTAATAGGTCTCCTGTTCCATCCAATGCACAGCCTCTGACCACCTGTCCTGTGTTGCTATCCTGTAGCATATATTGCCAGAACATATCTGTTTTATCTATATATAAAATACACTCTTTAAATGTGCTTTAAAATGCATGGTTTTCCCTTTTATGAACAAGAAAATAATGACGTTATGCTGTTGGGCCGGTATAATAATGAATTCAAATAACTGTAGTATTAGGCTGCAACATAACAAAATTAAAAAAGGGAGTTGGCTCTGATTACTTTATGAATAGGCCGTATACTGGAATTAACACGGCTATAGACGCTATACTAAAATGACGGTGATCAGCGACTTATAGTGTGACTGTGATAGGGTGGCAGCCAATCTCGTGCTAACAATTGGGAGATACACTGACTGACATCAATAGTGACACTAATAAAGTGATCAGTGAGAATACTACAATGACACTGGCTGGGAAGGGGTTAACTTTTGCTAGGGGCAATCAAGGGGTTAGCTGTGTGCCTAAGTGATGTGTAACGTGTGCTGCTTTTACTTTACTACCTCTCTGTCTTTTCTCCCTGAAACAGCCAGAATGCTGTTCCCAGTACACAGAGTTCTGTGTTTTCGTGTGTGCGTGATTAGCCATTGGCTGAAATCAGCAGCCAAACTCGCATCCAATCACAACACTGGTCGAAAGGGTGCACAGGCCGGAAGAGAGGCCGCGACATACAGATACGTCGCTCAGCCTGCAGCTGCCACCCGCCCACGGGTTGTTGGTAATTCTATGCATTAAGGTGAAAAATCTGTGCTTCAGCTGTCCCCCAGATCCCCCCTTTTTCTTACCTGAACCTGATCGTTCCAGCCGCTGTCTCGGGTCCTCATTAATAGATTGATAGCAGCAGGAGCCATTGGCTTCCGCTACTTTCAATCAAATCCAGTGACATGAGAGCGGGGAGCATGCAGAGTCCCGACGTCTGTGTCAATAGCCGCAGCAGCGGGATTTGTGAGCACGCCTGCACCGGTGCCCAGATGGAAAGCAGCTCTCCGTGGGGGCACCTAATGAAGAGGAGGACCCAGGAGCGCTGCTGGGGCACCCCAGAAAAGGAGGTTTGGGGCAGCTCTGTGCAAAACTCTTGCACAGAGCAGGTAGGTATAGCATGTTTGTTATTTAAACAAAAAAAAAAAAACCTTTACAATCACTTTAAAAAAAAAAAAAGTGTGCACACCTTTTTGCTGCATTTGTATTCACTAGGTGGCCGATTCACACTTGACGTTTTGTGAACACACCTTTTTTTTTGTGCATTTTTCATGCAACAGCATAGTGCAGCCTATTCATTTGAATGGACTGCCCCATGTACAACAAATAGGCCGAACCTTTTTTTTTTTTTTTTAAACATCTTTTATGGCACACCCAACTAGGGTTGTCACCTCATCCCCTTAAGGCCCCTTTCACACACTGCGTCCGTCAGACGGACTCCGTTTTTGTCAGTGGGGGATCGATCCGCCGATCCCCCGCTGAGCAGGAGGATGACAGCTGTGTCTCCGTGCTGTGTGCAGAGACAGAGCTGTGAGGTCCCCATGCATCTCTAAGGGGGAAATCGGATGGGAACGGACCATCGGTCCGCTCTCATCCGATGGATGGATGGAAAATAGGGTTTCCATCCGTCCAGATTTGACGGATCGGATGTCAGCGGACATGTCTCCGCTGACATCCAATGCCCCATAGGGATGCATGGGGGACTGTTCAGATCTGCCAAAAAAAAACGGACAGGCGGATCTGAACGGTCCGCCTGTGTGAAAGAGCCCTTAACCTGAACACATTTTAAATTACACAGGTTCTGTGGCTGATTAACCACTTGCCGACCGCCGCAAGTACATAAACTACGGCGGTCAGCCCCGGCCAGGCAAAGTGACATACCGGTACGTCACTAGCCTATCACTGGCTTGTGAGCCAATAGCTGGCGAGCGTGCGCCCGCTGAGGCGCGCGCCCGCCCCGGCTCGTTCCCTGACAAGTCAGTGCATGTGACCAGCGGACCCGATGTCCGCCGGTCACTCGCGATCGTTCGCCGGGAAGGGAGAAAGGCAGGTGGCTAATGTAAACAAGCCGCCTGTCATTCTCCCCTGTGTAAAAATGGAGATCAGACGGTTCTACTATGTAGAACCGTTGATCTCTGTTTTTACACTAGTAGCCATGTCCAATCACAGTTAGAAACACGCCCCTAGGACACACTTAACCCCTCCCTCTCCAATACAGTTAACCCCTTCCCTGCCAGTGTCACTTTTACAGTAACAGTGCATATGTATAGCACTGATTACTGCAGTAATGTCACTGGTAACCCCAAAAGTGTCAAAAATATCAGTCAAGGGTCCGATCTGTCCGCCGCAATGTCGCAGTTCCACAAAAAAAAAAAAAAAAAAAAATCGCAGATGGCCGCCATTACTCGTTAAAAAAAAAAAAAAAAACAACACCAAAAATGACAAAAATCTTTCCCTTAGTAAACGCGATAACTTTTGCGCAAACCAATCAAAATACGCTTTTTGCAATTTTTTTTACCAAACATATGTAGCATAAAACAAATTGGCCCGAAAATGTTAAAAAATTTTGATTTTTACATTTTTTTGGGGGAATTTCATATAAAAAAATTTGAAAAATATTGTTATTTTTGCAAAATTGACGCTCTTTTTTTGTTTATAGCGCATGATCAAAAAACCACACAGGTGATCAAATACCACCAAAAGAAAGCTCTGTTTGTGGGGAAAAAAGGACGTCAAATTAGTTTAGGTACAGCATTGCACGACCGCGCAATTGTCCGTTAAATTCACGCAGTAAAAAAAAAAAAAAAAAAAAAAAAAAAAAAATCGCAAAAAACCCCCTGGTCAGGGAGGGGGTAAAATCTTCCGGGGCTTAAGTGGTTAAGGTGGTAATTACACTCACTTAGTGCCTTAAGCTGGATACACACTATCCAACTTTTGTGGTTAGATTTCCTTCAGATTTACCTTTTCTATGTAGTGCAAGGGCCTGCCAGATTGCATACCAATTGAAAGTGTTTAGGTTTGACCTCATATTATCTGGTTTTGGTAAATCTAAAGGAAAAAGTCTTCAGAAAATCTTATAGTTTGCATGGCCCATAAGGCTCCTTTCACACAGGCGGACCGTTCAGATCCGCCTGTCCGTTTTTCAGGCGGATCTGAATGGATACCCCATGCATTTCTATGGGGCATCGGATGTCAGCGGAGACATGTCCGCTGACATCCGATCCGTCAAATCTGGATGGATGAAACCCTATTTTCCATCCGTCCAGAGGATCGGATCACATGAGAATGGACAGGCGGTCCGTTCTCATCCAATTCCCCCATAGAGAACAGCGGGGACCTAACAGCTCTGTCTCCGCACACAGCGCGGAGATGGAGCTGCCATCCGCCCACTCAGTGGGGGATCGGTGGATCGATCCTACGCTGAGAGAAACTGAGAAATAAGGCTGTGTGAAAGGGGCCTTCTGCAATAAATTAGCATCAGAACCTGTGTAAATAATATGTTTGGGTTTAAAGGTATGAGGTGGCAACCCTATACCCAACACAGCCAGCAAATGTGTAGTGTGCCATAAAAAATGCCTGGCACCACACGCATGCACATTTTTCTTGTGTTTCTGTGCGCATTCTTGCGATTGCAGTTGGTGTAACCCACCACAATAGGGTTGCCACCTCATCCCTTTAATCCAGGACACATATTAATTACACAGGTTCTGAGGTTGATATAATGCACATAAAGCACCAAGTGAGTTTAATGACCACCTTAATCAGCCACAGAACCTGTGTAACTGTGTGTCCTGGTTTAAATGGGTGAGGTGGTACCCCTACACCACAAAGGCCCTCACTGCTGATGAGAAATGTATAATATATATCCCTCTCATTAAAAGTCTTGTTCCTGCTCATAGACAGCACAGAAAATTGACACACAGCTCCGCTCCTTTTCTATTACACCGCAATCGCCTGAGCCTTTGCCAGTAGTCAACATGGCTACGGCCGCCTAGTGCATCCAGGGTCACGTGACTCTCCTTTAGCCCCGCCTCTTCAGCATCTGATTTCTTCGGGAACGCGGGTGTTCTCCATTGACGAGCCTTGCACAGGTGCCGGCTGGTATTCGGTAGACAATGGCGCTCCACGGCTTCCATGTTTTGGCTCGGCACTGCCGGTCTCTGAGGGACATAACTAAGGCCGCTCCACGGGTTTCTGTTTCACCTTTCCATGTGACATGCCGTTCTACCCATGGCGGGTGAGTGAGTGCGTGCGTGATTACGTCACGTGTGATGTCATTGTGCGTGTTTCCTGAGCTTTGCTTTTGACAGTGACAGCGACCTCTGTGTGTGTCACCTTCATAGGAAGAATGTGTGTAGATAAGTGCACACTGACCTGTGATGGGGGTCCTGGCTGGTAATATAATCAGAGGAGACAATCCCTATGAGGGGGATTTACTAAAACTGGTGTATCTGTGCATAGTAACCAATAAGCTTCTTAGGGCTCTTTCACATCGTCCTGTGATCCCCCGCTGAGCAGGAGGATGACAGCTGTGTCTCCGCGCTGTGTGCGGAGACAGAGCTGTCAGGTCCCCATACATCTCTATGGGGGAATCGGATGGGAACGGACCGTCTGTCTGTTCTCATCCGATCCGAGCCGCTGGACGGATCGAAATTAGGGTTTCCATCCATCCAGATTTGACGGATCGTATGTCAGTGGACATGTCTCCGTTGACATCCGATGCCCCATAGAGATGCATGGGGGACCGTTCAGATCCGCCAAAAAAACTGACAGGCGGATCTGAATGGATGAGAAGATATAAATCAGGTGCGCTAACCCAAAAAACAATTATATCAACAAAGCATATATACTGTGATCCAAAATATGACAGTGACAAAAAACTGTGACAAAATATAAATAACACAATATCAAGACAAATGCAAATCAATGCAATTGAACAAAGGAACCACCCATGTGTATCAAACAAAAGTGTCAATCCAAGCCAGTGTTATAAATCAGTCCAATTAACCACTTCCCCCTAGGACGACGTCGTAAACTTTGCGGGGGTATACCGGGATGATGCCTCTAGCTAGAGGCATCATCCCGGTACCGTTGTTTGAAGCCGACGGTCGGCTTTCCGTCGATACCGATCGATGCGGCTCGGGAGCCGCTCGATTGTTACCCTGGGGGGCGGGAGGGGACGTCCCTCCCGCCGCCTTCCGCGGCTTTTACCGGGGCTCCCGTCCCACCGGGAGCCCCGAGCACCCAGCCGGCGCGTCCGCCGGCTAGATGGAGTCCCAATGAATGCCGGAAACGGCATCGATCGGGTCTCTGATGACGTAACCCGGAGGCGGCGTCCATGACGTCACTTCCGGGTTAGTGTGCTGCAAAACGGCGCCAAATTTGAAAAACGGCTGTATGCAAAAACGCAGTTTTCGGCGTTTTGCATACAGGGAAGTGTAGTGGAGGGGTCGAGGGTCTTTTAGACCCTCGATCCCTCCATAAAGTGTACCTGTCACTGCATATTGCTGTCACAAGGGATGTTTACATTGCTTGTGACAGCAATAAAAGTGATCAGATTTATTTTTTTTTTAAAAAACTGTAATAAAGTTAAAAAAATAAATGGGAAAAAAAAAAAATTAGCCGCCCCGATCACCGTTAGCTCGCGCACAAAAAAAAACGTATACGGAAGTCGAGCCGCGAATGAAATCGCTGTTCAAACCACACATGTGAGGTATCGCGGCGATCGCCAGAGCGTGAGCAATAATTTAAAAAAAAGAGCTACACTCTAACTTTAAACTGGTAACCGTTAAATAAATTTAAAGTGTCTCCTATTGAGATCTCTATTGACCGTAGTTTGTCGCCATCCCACAGGGGGGCGCAATTTGAAACCGTAACATGTTGGGTATCTATTTACTCGGCATGACATCATCTTTCACAATATACAAAAAAAATGGGCTAACTTTACTGTTTAGTATTTTTTAAATGCAGTGAAATGGAATTTTTCCCAAAAAAATGGCGTTTTAAAGACCGCTGCGCAAATACCGTGTGACAAAAAATAATGCAATGACCGCCATTTTATTCTCAAGAGTCTTTGCTAAAAAAATATATATAATGTTTGGGGGTTCTAAGTAGTTTTCTAGGAAAAAATACGGGTTTTAACTTGTAAACACAAAGTGTCCGAAATAGGCCTGGTATGGAAGTAGTTAAAAAGTGAACAATGAAGCAAAAAAAATCCAGAACTCTTTGGTGAGAAGACAATATAATTATGGAAGGTGCAAACCGCGTGATTTAAAGTTCAGCGTCCCACCACCAGCTTAACATCTTACCAAAGGGTTAATTAAAAAGGGCATAAAGCGATAACCCTGCTCCAGAGATCATGCAGCAAAGGAAAGTTCCAAGTGAATCAAGATGGCACTGCTCCCTAGATAGCGTGATTTCAATTCTTACCAGAAGGGACATTAATTAAAGCCTTGAACAATCCTGTGATCCTGTCCTGCACGAAATCACTGTGTAGTGGATCGCTGGTATGATCTCAGATGTCTTTTCCTTATGGGAATTTGAAAGTAAAGTAGCGATCAGTGCAACAGACGTCCTCCTCCCGACAGGTGAGCAATACGAATGGATCTGAATGGAAAGGGGCCTAACTTCTGCTGTGGCATCAGCTGGAAAGCCTTCTAACATGGCGGATGGTTGTTCTGATAACCTTTGTAGAACTACAGAAGCCAGCCAGCGATGCTGTGCACTTTTGGTCCCCTCACTCTCGTCCCCTCCAACTTCCTCTTTTAGTAATGCATACAGACATGTGAGACAAAACCACAGGTCTGAAATAGCAATTTACAGGAAAAGAGATGCAGAAAGAGAAGTATGTCTTGTTAACCTGAAAGAAAAGTTACATTTTTTGTATATGCACTTGTGACGTAACTATGGATATATAAGTGATGTACACTCCTATTTTGTGGTCTTAGCAAGCAGGCATTAGCCGGGCTGAGCCAACTTTCGCTAGCGAATGAATAAAAGCTTGTTTTCTATAGAGCTTGAGTCCTAGAAATTCATTTGGATTTCCTGCTACACTGCTTGCTCAATTAACCACTTACCACATACCGACGTATATATATACGTCGGTAAACTTTGCGGTGTTATACCGGGATGATGCCTCTAGCTAGAGGCATCATCCCGGTACCGTGGTTTAGTGTCAACGGTCGGTTTTCCGTCCGTAACGACCAATGCGGCTCGGGAGCCGCTCGATCGTTACCCGTCCCCCCCTCCCGCCGCCTTCCGTGACTTTGCTCGGGGCTCCCGTCCCACCGGGACCCCCGAGCACCCAGCCGGCACATCCGCCGGCTGAACGGAGTCCCGATCAATGCCAGATACGGCTTCGATTGGGTCTCCGATGACGTAACACGGAGGCGGCGTCCATGACGTCACTTCCGGGTTACTGTGCTGCAAAAAGCGGCAAATTTAAAAAACGGCTGTATGCAAAAACGCCGTTTTTGTCATTTTGCATACATGGAAGTGTAATGGAGGGGTCTAGGGTCTTTTAGACCCCCGATTCCCTCCATAAAGAGTACCTGTCACTACATATTGGTGTCACAAGGGATGTTTACATTGATTGTGACAGCAATAAAAGTGATCAGATTTTATTTTTTTTTTTTAAAAAACCTGTAATAAAGTTAAAAAAAAAAATTAAATAAATAGGAAAAAAAAAAAAATTTAGCCGCCCCCGTCACCGTTAGCTCGCGCACAAAAAAAAACGTATACGGAAGTCGAGCCGCGAATGAAATCGCTGTTCAAACCACACATGTGAGGTATCGCCGCGATCCCCAGAGCGTGTGCAATAATTAAAAAAAAAAAAAAAAAAAGAGCTACACTCTAAACTGGTAACCGTTAAATAAATTTAAAGCGTCGCCGATTGAGATCTCTATTGACCGTAGTTTGTCGCCATCCCACGGGGGGGTGCAATTTCAAACCGTAACATGTTGGGTATCTATTTACTCGGCGTGACATCATCTTTCACAATATACAAAAAAAATGGGCTAACTTTACTGTTTAGTATTTTTTAAATGCAGTGAAATGTGATTTTTCAAATATTTTCCAAAAAAATGGTGTTTTAAAGACCGCTGCGCAAATACTGTGTGACAAAAAATATTGCAAAGACCTACATTTTATTCTCCAGAGTCTTTGCTAAAAAAAATATATATAATGTTTGGGAGTTCTAAGTAGTTTTCTAGGAAAAAATACTGGTTTTAACTTGTGAACAAAAAGTGTCCGAAATAGGGCTGGGGCTTAAGTGGTTAAGCTTTGGCAAAAAAACCTAGAAGCTTATTGGTTATTGTGCACAGCTGCACCATATTCTGTGTGCTCTAGTTTTAGTAAATCTCCCCCTATGTGTATGACATTCTTCAGAATAACATTGTGCCTCCAAAGAGGGCGCCGGTGTTCTGCCAAGGTAAAAAATCTTCTGTGTGCAGTAGCCCCCCCCCCCCGCAGACCCCCTAATACTTACCCGAGCCCCATCACACTCCAGCGACATGCAGAAGAACCTTGGCTCTCTGGCAACTCTCCTTCCTCCTTGGCTGAGACAGCAGCTGGAACCCTTGGCTCCCGCAGCTGTCAGTCACAGACAGTAAGTCAATGAGAAGAGAGAGGGGTGGGGCAACCTGCTCAGGAGTGAGCCTGCTTGGATGCCCCCACAGCGAGCTGCTTGCTCTGGGGGCACTTGGCACTAGAGAGGGGCAAGAGCACCCGTGGGGGATCTAAGAAGAGGAGGATTGGGGAAAAACCATTACACAATCAGGTAAGTTTTTTCTTTTTTTTTTTAAACTTGCATTTATTATCACTTTAAGTATTAAGACCCTTTACTTGGTACTTTGGCATTTTTTGGTATGGCGCGACAAGCTTTCCACACCTGGATTGGGTGATCTTTCTGTCATTATTCTTTGCAAATCCTCTCGAGTGAGAGCAATAATTCTAGAAAAATACCTCCGCTGTAACTCTAAACTGGTAACCAATAACAATTTTTAAAGCGTCACCTATAGAGATTTTTAAGTACTGTAGTTTTTCACCAGTGACATCATCTTTCACAATATACAAAAAATTGGGCCAACTTTACTGTTTAGTTTTTTTTTAAATTCAGTAAAATTTTGGATGAGGATCAGTCTCTGGACAACAATTTTCAGATCTCTTTAGAGTTGTTCATAAGGGTTCAAGTCAGGGCTCTGGCTGGACCACTTTGGGGAATTATAAGGAGTTGTCCCTAAGTCACTCCTGTTGTCTTGGCTGTGTACTTTGGATTGTTGTCATGTTTGAAGGTGAACCTTTGGCTCAGTCCGAGGTCCTGTTTTCGCTTTTTCATTAAGGGTATTTGGTCTAGCTTACAAAGAGTTGAACTCAAACAACTGTAGTATTAGGCTGCAACATAACAAAATTAAAAAAGGAGGGGGCTCTGATTATTTTTAAATTTGCTGTATACTGGAATTTACATGGCTATAGACGCTAGTGTAATGGTGGTGATCAGCGACTTACAGTGTGACTGTGATAGGGTGGCGGGCAATCTGGTGCTAACGGCTGGGAGATACACTGACTGACATCAATAGTGACACTAATATAGTGATCAGTGAAAACACTGTACTATTGACACTGGGGCTGAACGATATTCGATGTAACATCGAATATCGTGCTGCAGGAGTGGGCGATAGTCACATCGCCGGATCAGCCGATATTGGGGACTCACAGTGAAGGAAGGTAGAAGAATACAGCCCAACCGTCCCGCATGTTAAGTCCTTCCTGCAGCTCTCCTGACTGAGCGGTGAGCAGCGCACCGTGAGCAGCGGCATAGGGAACCAATCACGTGTGCCTGCACACCTGATTGGTTCGCTGTGCCGCTACTCACGACGTGATTGGTTCGCTGTGCCGCGCTCACCGCTCGGTCAGGAGAGCTGCAGGACGGACTTAACATGCTGGACGGATGTCGGCATTGTCGGGCTGTATTCTTCTACCTTCTACCACAACTGTGAGTCCCGATTTCTCTGCTTATAGATCTTCCCGTCCAATGGCAGGCACTGATTTCTGATGGTTCAAGATCTCCTCTCCGCTGTGCCAATCTTTTATGTCTTTTTCTATTTGTCTCCGGCTCCCCGTCTGTTTCTTCTGTCTTACCGTGTCATTCTGATTTACCTTCTCGCCGTACAATCGCACAGTTTACCATTTAGAATCGGAATTCGGAATTATTCGAGAATTGGAAGGGTGGGGATTGTGTGCAGTGTTAGCTCTGTAAAGTTGAACTAGCCCTTCAAGTGCAGAAATGAAACCTATTGCAGCTCACCGGTCTGTAGAGGTGGGGGCTACAATTGTTTTTTTACAATTTATTTTTCTTCTTTATTTTCACCTGCTGATCCTGCTAGGAACATACTTCTATTCCTAGGGTGACAACCATGCTGTATTTAGGAGGAGCAGCGTTGTCACTCTAGGAAGTATGTTAGGACTATATAACACCTCCCCCTCTCTGTAACATGGGGGGGGGGGTGGTTAGTCAATAGAGATGGTGGTTAGTCAATAGAGATAGCTGGGAACAATGCTGAATGATAACTGTCCCCAGAGGAAGAGAGCATAGGAAGTTATCCGTTCACAAGACCTCCTCATCATCACAATACTGCATTTTTATTGTATAGTATATGTGTGTTTTAACCCTGTATTTAGCCTGGATTGATGGCTCTCTCAATATCGCAATATATATCGTTGGGGGAAAAAAAATATCGCAATGTACTTTTTTTCCAATATCGTGCAGCCCTAATTGACACTGTCTGGGAAGGGGTTAACCTTTGTTAGGGGCAAGTAAGGGGTTAGCTGTGTGCCTAAGTGATGTGTAATGTGTGCTGCTTTTACTTTACTACCTCTCTGTCTTTTCTCCCGGAAACAGCCAGATTGCTGTTCCCAGTACACAGAGTTCTGTGTCTTTGTGTGTGCAATTGGCCATTGGCTGAAATTAGCTGCTAAACTCGCATCCTATCACAACATTTATTTATTTTTTGTTCATTGACAGACAGCTCCTGATCTTCATAACCATTGGGTTATACTGCCCCCTACAGAAGTAGGGCACCAGACAGAAAAGGAATCTGGCTACGCCTTAAAGCAATCCCAGGGGCTATACTCCCTCTCCATGCTATAGGTACTCAGTTCTTTTTCTGCCTAGTCAGGAGTAAGGACCTAGTTCCTTGCTGGGATCTCTGGTCCTGGCAAATTTCTTCCTTTTAGATAGGCATCGTGGTGCTGGGCTACTTAGAAGACCTCCTTCTGCGAGCGTCCCCTACTGCTCTGGTGGAAAAGCTAGAAATCCCCAAACAATCTCTGAGGGAGTTCGGCTGGATTCTGGTTCCATCCACAATGCTGGACTATCTGGGTCTAACTCTGGACTTGGAATTAGCCAGAGTGCTCATTCTTCTGGACAAATTCCAGAAATTGCATGCTGCAAATTGTCTCCTGCTGTCCAGCAGATGGTCATCCCTCTGGACTTGCATACTGGGCCTGAAGGTGTCTACCGTCAAGGCGGTTCCGTTTCCACAGTTCCCTACGAGGTCCCTGCAAAGGGTGATTCTGGCCAAATGGGACAAGAATCCGCAGTCTCTGGACAATCGGATCCGGGGAATGAAGGAGTCCCTGATATGGTGGCTTCGTTTTCCGATGCTTTGGCTGGGCAAATCCTTCCTCCCCTTGTATTGGACAGTGGTCACCACGGATGTCCGTCTGTCCGCGTGGGGAGGCGTCCTCTGCAAAAATTCTGCTCAGTGACTCTGGACACTGGAAGAGTCCAGACTACCTATCAATGTCTTGAAACGCCAAGCGATCAGACTGTGCCTGGAGTGAATCGTCTGCAGGGATGTCTAGTGTGCATTCAATCGGACAATGCCACGGCAGTGGCTTATGTCAATCACCAGGGGGGAGCAAGAAGTGTCCTGGCGGCTCTGGAGGTAGCCGGCATTCTAAGGTGGGCAGAACGGTTTGTTCCAGCCCCTTCCGCCCTACATATTCCCGGGGTGGAAAACCTGGCAGGTGGATTACCTCAGTCGGGAGGCTTTTAACCAAGGGGAGTGGTCCCTTCATCCAGAGGGGTTTCATCTGTTGTGTTTCCGGTAGGGCATTCCCAAGGTAGATCTGTTGTTGTCTCGGCTCAACAGATGCTGAACAAGGTGCAGAGGTTTGTGGCTGTCACGGGATCCTCTGGCAGATGCCA
Source organism: Pelophylax lessonae (assembly GCF_965119305.1). NCBI lineage: Eukaryota > Metazoa > Chordata > Amphibia > Anura > Ranidae > Pelophylax > Pelophylax lessonae. Next base: position 163,917,503 of record NC_138769.1, read on the forward strand.
CAGACGTGCTGGTGGCCCCATGGGGTCAGTATCGTCTGATTTATGCCTTCCATCATCTCAAGCTTCTGCCAAGACTTCTACGCAGGATTGAGGCAGAAGGAAATCCTGTAATCTTAGTGGCTTCGAACTGGCCTTGTTGGGCTTGGTACGCTGATCTGGTGCGGCTGGTCGCCGACGTTCCTTGGAAACTTCCTCTCAGGGAAGATCTGCTGTCCCAAGGACCAATCTTCTATTCTGCTTTACAGTCGCTGGCTCTAATGGCTTGGCTGTTGATTGCCAGTGCAGATGGATAGAGGTTTATCTGGGTCAGTAACTCCATCGCTGTTAAAAGCTAGGAAATCTACTAGGATGATCTATCCTTGTACGTGGAAGACGTACATTGGGTGGTGTGAGTCTCTTGAGGTTCATCCTCTCTCCTCGTAGCTTGAATCTTGACCTTCCTTCAACGGGGGGTTGAACAGAAATTGGCCTTGAGTAGGGATGCACCGATCCGATCGGATATCGGCGCCGATATGGCCATAATAGCTGGATCGGGGGATCGGTAAAATTAACAGATCCATGGGCCGATCCGGTTTTGCTCTTTACAAAGCTGTGAGGGAGCAGAGAACAGCTGTCAAAGAAAAAAAAAAAAAAGAGCCTCCTGCAAATGCCTGTCAGTCTCCCAGTTAAGTAAACACAATGAATACAATGTATCTTTTCGGTCTGCCGGAGGAGGGAAGTTTAACCTCTTAAATGCACAATTGTTATAAGGTATCTGCCGATACGATACCGATCCGGAAGTATTATTTTGTTATAAGCTCACAAAACAGTACTTCCGGATCAGACTCGGGATCGGCGATTTCACAAAGCAAAAGATCGGGACCAAAAAAGTCGGATCGGTGCATCCCTAGCCTTGAGTATCCTCAAGGGCCAGGTGTCGGCTTTGCCGGTCTTCTTCCAACGATCCTTGGCCACAAAAGTCAGACTCACTATTTGCGCTCATGGATGGGCCTCGGAAGGGGTTGTCCGCTTCTTCTTCTACCATTTCCAGATGGATCAGACAGATGGTTATTCAGGCCTATTCCATCAGGGGTCAGGTTCCTCCTTTCCCTGTCAAGGCACACTCTACTCGGGCACTTAGTGCCTCCTGGGCCGTCTGTCATCAGACATCAGTGACGCAGGTTTGCAAGGTGGCCACCTGGTCGTCGGTGCACACTTTCACAAAGTTCTATGAAGTGGATGTGTTGGCATCTGCAGATGCTTCTTTTGGCCACAAGGTTTTGCAGGCTGCTGTTTAGAGGACTTGATCCTCTTTGAGGGTGTATTGTTTTTTTAGGCGGGCTCCAGTTGTTTTGGTTGAGCTTCTGTTGCCTGGTTGGCTACTTTTTAGCCAGGGGCATTTTTTTGCTGTTCCCACCCCTCAGGTTTAACACTGCTTTGGGACATCCCAATGGTTATGAAAATCAGGAGCTGTGTCCGTCAATGAACGAAAGAGAAAATGGGATTTTTGAATTAACGTTAAATCCATTTCTCTGACGTTCATTGACGGATACAGCACCAACCCCTCTGTGGATTTGTAATTCTTCTGACACTGCTTGTAACAAAACTGAGTACCTATAGCAGGGAGAGGGAGTATACCCCATGGACTGCCCATAGACATAGCCAGATTTTTTTTCTGCCTAGTGTTCTACTCCTCCTGTAAAGGGCAGTATAACCCAATTATTATGAAGATCAGGAGCTGTGTCCATCAATTAACATCAGAGAAATAGATTTTATGGTAGGTCAAAAATCACATTTTCTTTTTTTTTTTTTTATCAAGATGTTATGGGTAAAGTTCCACTTTAAATAAAAACAGAATGAAAACACAGATGCATATAGTATATCTGATTTTAGCTTTTGGGGTAACATATACTTTAGGGCCTTTTAACACTGATCCATTATCTACAAACTAGACTGAACTGTTTTTTTTTTTTTTCCAACTTCGTGCAGCCAAATACTATTAAGAACTACCTGAATCTGCTTCACGTTGGTCAAGCTACCAAAACTGGCGGCAGAGCTTTTTTAATCTAATGCAGGAAATTTTAACGGTCCATACCGCCAGAAAAGTGAAGCCAATGCTTTACTGCATACCACTAAATGACTGCAGTAGTGTATGTGCCCTATTGGAACTGGGCTATGAATCAAGAGCCACAGCAGAATTGGGGTTTTTATTTATAGGCCTGATCCAGTTCTGTGGATAGGCTTCATGTACACTACAGCTCCTTAACTTGAGTTTAGGAGCTTTTGGCATTTTTTTTTTGCCAAAGCTCCTAAACTCCGCTCCATAAAAGCCTATGTGACCATGTACACATACGCATTTAGCAGAGTTTAGGATCTGCTGCGGTTATGGGAGGTTTAACCTCCTCTTCCTGATTGCGGGAGAATAGCGTTCAGGAAAGGAACGTTTTGCGTTTTCCCACGGCTGCAGTACATCACCGCCAAGCGTACATGAAGCCTTACATAGGTTGGAAAAAAAAAAAAAAAATTCAGACAGAAGATCTGGCGCCTGCTGAAAAGGTAATGGTGGAATGACATAGCCTAATGTGTCTTAGCTGCTCAGAAACCTCTCCATGGGGAGGAGTCAATACCAAAAAGCACAACATAGGACACAAAAGAGCTATATAACAGGCGTAAGAGTGGAATGGAACCCAATGGTGATGGTATAAAGACTGTATGGGGGCAGGCAGGAACTCCACAGTAGGTATAATAAAAGTCAGTGTTTATTGGAAATGGCTTCAAAAAGTACAATTGAAAATAAAACATAGGGTGGCAGCCTTGATGGTAACCTTACTGTATCCTCTGTGGTTTCATCTGCATCCTTGTCCAACAGTGAAGATGGATGGCCACAAATGTCGGGGGAAGGGCAAGAATGATTTGGGGCTCTAGCTGGGGGGGACACCAGATCTGATGAGGGGACCCGAGTGGCTGGTGGACGGGTGTCTGAAGTCAGATGGAGAGAAATCGTGTTCCACGTCCGTGGAACGCACTGGACAGCCGGAGGTGGGCAGGGCGCTCGGTGATGCCGTCAATCACCGCAACATGGGCTTGACAGGGTGCAGGTGTGCAAAACATGTTGCCATAGTGATGGGACCAACTCTCCTAGGCTTGCCTTCCAGTGCCTCTGTTCTCTGACGGCCTTCCAGTCTCCTGGCGCTGTGATTGACCTCATCACCGAGCACCCTGTCCAACTCCGGCTGTCCAGTGCGTTCTACGGACGTGGAACGCCTTTTCTCTCCATCGGACTTCCGACACCCGTCCGCCAGCCACTCGGGCCCCCTCATCACATCGTGTGTCCCCCCAGGCTAGAGCCCCAAATCGTTCATGCACTTCCATCGGGATTTGTGGCCATCCGACTTCACTGTTGGACAAGGATGCAGATGAAACCACTGAGGGCACAGTAAGGTTACCATCAAGGCTGCCACCCTATACTTTATTTTCAATTGTACTTTTTGAAGCTATTTCCAATAATTACTGACTTTTATTATACATTCTGTGGAGTTCCTGCCTGCCCCCGTGCAGTCTTTTTACAATCACCATTGGGCTCCATTCCACCCTTAAGCCTGTCTTATAGCGCTGTTGTGTCTTAGGCTGCATTCACATGTGAGCGTTTGGATCGCGGGCAGAACCGCTGCGGTTCCGCCCGCGATCCGGAGATTATTGCAAAACGCGGGACGCCTAGCGTTGCCCGTTGATTTGCAATAGCCCCCCAAACGCCGAGCGATGTTGCCGCGATTTCCGCCTGCCGAATCGCGGCAACATCGCGCAAACAAAATCGCGGGACACAATACGCTCCAAAGAAGCTCTTGTACTTCTTTGGAGCGATTTTGTTTGCGCGATGTTGCCGCGATTCGGCAGGCGGAAATCGCGGCAACATCGCTCGGCGTTTGGGGGGCTATTGCATATCAACGGGCAACGCTAGGCGTCCCGCGATTTGCAATAAATCTCCGGATCGCGGGCGGAACCGCGGCGGTTCTGCCCGCGATCCATACGCTCACATGTGAACGGAGCCTTATGTTGTGTTTTTTGAAAAAAGATACATGATTATCAAAAGAGATGTCTGTGGTGTGCGCACAGCAGGCAATGATTATAATTTTAATTTACTATGTGTTATGACAGCATAAAAGAAAGCAAAAAAGACATGGATAATGCACATTTCCCAAATCGTCTTCCAGGCAGCTATTCGGGGCTTAATTGGCTCCACCTTCAACAGGAAAGACAAAAATCACCTCCGCCCATCTAGGAGTACACTTCGTCAGGTTTTTTAGGGTTTATTTTGTTTCCACTGGCCCTGATAATTGTGGTTGTAGGCCCCCCCTCAGGTGACTAGGTCCTTGTGAGCCTGTGTTCCTGGTTGCATAACTGAGGGTTTTTTCCCTGAAAACGTGCTGGACCTTGCTGCTTGACTAATGCAGGCAACTTCCACAGCCGGATGCTTTTTTGGCCAGTTCCTTTTTAATGCAGGTAGTGGCGCTGGTGGTTGTCAGGGGAGGGGGGGGGGTTCTTCCCGCATTTTCCCACCAGTATAGTACCTCTGGACAGTTTCCTTGTATGGTAGGCTGAGGAGGATTAAGATGTCACCAGTAGGAATGATCGAACTTTTGAAAAGTTCGGTTCGACCAGAACACTCGAATTTCCCAAAAGTTCGGTTCGGATTTCAGAACCCCATTGAAATCAATGGGACCCGAACTTCGGTAATCAAAAAACACAATTTTTAAGCCCTAAAACCCAATAAATGCCCCTAAAAAGTGCCTAGGGTTCTGGGTCATGCCCCATTAACTATTAATCACACAAAAAAAAAGTTCTTAAAAATTGTCATTTTTGATAAAAAAGCCAATTATTGAAAAAAAAAAAAAGAGAGATTTTTTGATTTTGAAAAAAAGTGTACATGTGAAGTTTCAGCTCTGTAGCATGTCCAGAACCATGAAAAAAAAAAAGATAATTTTTCAGTAGAACAGGGATGTGGGACCCTCCTTTTAACACCTATATGATCTTTTTTCTGGTTCTGGACATGCTACAGAGCTGCTACTATCACACCTATATATGTCTAGGTGTGTATATAAATATATGTATGTGTGTATATACACCACTATACACAAGTTCAGATGTTTTGCCTGCCTCCAAAACCCCCCAAAAAATGCCAGCAAAAACACACCTGGGCATTTTTTTTTTGACGCTAGCGTTTTTTTGGCATTTTTTTTGGGTTCTTTTGAGGCAGGCAAAACATCTGAACTTGTGTATAGTGGTATATATACACACATAATTATATGTATATAGACAACTAGCCATATATAGGTGTGATAGCAGCAGAAATATATTACTGTAAATGATTTCATTAGCACAAGCATATATTTCTGCTACTATCACACCTATATATGTCTAGGGGTATATATACAGACATATATGTGTGTATATATATATACCCCCTAAACACATGTTCAGATGTCATGTCTGACATCAAACATGTCCTCAAAAAAGCACTGGCAGTGGCAGCCCCTGCAGCATAAAAAATGCTTGGCTGGTGAGAAGCCATATGGGTGTGCCGAAGCAATTCAGAGAAATGATCATTTCTCTATAGCGGTCACCCTGCTATGGAAGGGTTTTGTCACCCTGCCATAGCAGTCACTGCCAGTTAACCCTACACTACACTACGGTCCCCTTACACTTAACACTTTCCCTACAGAAACTAAATTTTTGAAGCTAACTTAAGTGTAAAGGAGCACTCTAACTACACTAGATATCCCTTTCCTCACACTAATAAATAGCTAAATGACACTTTTAAAGTAAAATTAACAGAACTGCTTCCACTCTCTTCCATGTCCAGTAAAACAATGCTAGGAATATGGCGGGGGCGATCTTATATACTGGGGGGCGTATTCACTAATGATTGGTCTAGGGACCCCCTAGTCACTCCAATCACATTCCTAGCATTCTCCTGCCCCCTCAATTGGCTTTTGCTAATGGTTCTGGTCCAATCACAGGCTTTTAAAGCCCATTTCCTGAAGCATTGCATTTTGGGCGGTTCTGGTTGGCGAATTCCGAACTTTTTGGGCAAAGAGTTCTAAATTCGGCCAAACCTCGAACACCCAATGTTCGGGCCGAACCGATGGTCGACCCGAACCGTTGGATCATCCCTAGTCACCAGCTCTGTTCCATCACCAGATAATGACACGCTTCCTAGGAGCGGTATGTACACTTCCCCTTAGAAGCAGGGTGGCATTGGACCAGTGAATACCACAACCTGCTAGTGTGGATTACATACTGGTAAGGGTCCTAGGCTGTGTGCAGGACCCAGACAGCGAGCCTCCTAAAACCATCTCCTCATTAGGGAGCAATGTAGCCTCCTAGGCACTAGGCAGGCTAGATTGGGATCCACCTCTACTTCTACAGCTGCACTTCCTAATATAAGCCCATACCAAGGATCTTGATAAAAAAAAAAAAAACCCTTCCTCTATCTCATCCTAGGGTGTTGTAAGTAAAGAACCTCCACCAATGTACACAGGAGAAATTTAGGTAAAAATGCAACAATGGGAATGGGTGGGTGAGAATATGAACGCTTTCCTGAAACAGATCCTCAGAATTACTGTTACTGGTAAGTGTAACCATGGCTTTCCCAAGTCATCTTCCAAGACTGCTATAGCTCCCGCTGCTGCCTGTGTTGCCTGTGAGACCAAGAAGATGGGAGAGCGGTGCTACAGCCAGGTCATTGCGTGAGAGGAGTCAGGTAAGTGTTTAGGGATGAACAAGTGGTGGTGAGTTTTTTTCATGCAGAGAATGCATTAAAGTGATTGTAAAGTCTTTTTTTACCTATAAAAATAACAAACATGTTATACTTTCCTGCTCTGTTGCAGTGTATTTGCACAGAGCAGCCCGGATCCCCCTCTTCTCAGGTGGCTCTTCTGTGATCCTGGCCCCTACCTCCTATTCAGTGCCCCCACAGCAAGCATCTTGTTATGGGGGCAACCAAGCCGAGTCACAGCTCCCTGTGTCCATTCAGATATAGAGAACCGACCTGGCCCTGCCCCCTCTCTCTCCTGATTGGCTAGCTGAGTTTGATTGACAGCAGCGACAGCCATTTGCCCCACTGCTGTGTCTCAGCCAATCTGGAGGGAGATTCTCGGACAGCTGAGACATGCTTTTGTTAGTGCTATAAAGTCAGTTGTGTTCACACTGTCTGGACAGTAACATTCTTGCAAGTTGTATCCTTTGGTGCTTTAGCGCAATTATTTACATCACAAATTTCTTATATCTTACAGATTTGTTACCCTCTCTTATGACCTGTATGAAGGCCAAACACCTGCACCGCCTCTGGTTTTACTTCATGGATTATTTGGTAGTAAGTCAAACTTTCAGTCTATCGCCAAAGTCTTGGCGCGCAAGACTGGCAGAAAAGTAAGTGCATGTCATGTTTATAGTTACATAATTAGTAAAAGGTTGAAAAAAGACCATCTATTTCAATTAATTGAAAAAATAAAAAATATAAAAATAAGTTAATAAAATCCATATAAATCCATATACATAGTCCTATACCTACAGTTGATCCAGAGGAAGGCTCGAAAACCCCTATAAGCATGATCCAACTTGCTCCATCAGGAGGAAAATAAATTATTTTGTGATTTCCCCAGAAGGTAATCAGATATTCTCTGGATCAGCAATATCTGGTGTTATTACCTATAAATAATAACATCCAGTTATGTTTGAGCATTTAGAAATGTATCCAGCTAATGTTCAGCTAATCTCTTCTCACAGCTGATAACCTCCATGCCTCTTATCCGTTTTGTTGCCCTTCTCTGCGCTTTCCCCAGTTTTCCAAAATCCTTGATGTGAACTGGTGCCCAAGACTGAACTGCAAATTCCAGATTAGGCCCCATGCACACGGGGCGTTTTTAACGCCGCTGTAAGTAGCGTCAGGCGTTTTCTTTTTGCAGCCTAAAAACGCACTTCCATGTTATTCTAAGTGATTGTAAAGGTTTTTTTCAATTAAAATAACAAACATGTCATACTTGCCTGCTCTGTGTAATTGTTTTGCACAGAGCAGTACTGATCCTTCTCAAGCTGCTTGCTATAGGGGAACTTGTGCGTGCTCGCTCCTGAGCCAACTCTCCGTGTCCATACGACACAGAGAGAGCCACTTAGCCTTGCCCCTCGCTCCCGCCAGATTGGTTATGATTGACAGCAGCGGAAGCCAATGGCTCCTACTGATGCATCTCAGCCAATCAGGAGGGAGAGACCCAGGAGAGCCTCTGCTCTTGTGCACAACCCAGAATCAGGCTTGGGTAAGTAGTATGGGGACTAATGGGGGCAGCTGGAATGCATGAAGGTAAAAAAACCTTTGGCCTTTACAACCAACCATTTTAAGTCTTACTAATTTATACAGGGGCAAAACAATGTGTCTCTCTCTGGAGCCTATACCTCTTAAGACACAAAGGATTTTGCTAGCTTTCAGAACTGCAGCCTGGCATTGCATGCTATTATTAAGGCTCCGTTCACATGTAGGTGTTTTGGGGCGTTTTTGGGGAGTTTTTCTGCTCTAGGATCAGCTCTCAAAACGCCCAACAAAACAAATCCTATTCATTTTAATGGCCCCTGTTCACATCTGAGCGTTTTGACGCTGTGATCAAAACGCCCAACGCTCAAAAAAGTACATGAGCTTCTTTTTGGGCAGATTACAGGCGTTTTCCATTGGTCTCTATTCAATCTAAAAACGCCTGCACAAAAAACGCCTGTAAATCGCAGTAAAAAACAGAAGTAAAGTCCCCCAAAAAAAACGAGAAAAAAAAAAGCCCTGTAAAGAGAAAGGCATAATGAGCTAGTATGCATTGCATACTAGCTCATTATGTAGTACTTACCTTAAAACGAAGCCCCTGCCGTGCCGCCACCTCAGCGACAGGACGGCGACATGTCCGACCGTCCTGCTTCCGGGTTCGCGTCCTCCGGCCATCTGATTGGCCGGAGGAGCGATTACATCACTCCCGCGCCTGCGCGCGGGAGCCGCCGTTCACGGCACTGAGCTCTGAAGGAATGGCATGGGTGGTCGTTCCTTCAGAGCGCCTGCGCCCATGACGTCATCGGCAGCATGCACTCTAAATATCTCCTAAACGGTGCAAGTTTGGGAGATATTTATAGCACCTATAGGTAAGCCTTAATATAGGCTTACCTATAGGTAAAAGTTTGTGAGGTGGGTTTACAACCTCTTTAAAGTGATTGTAAAGTTGTATTTTTTTTTTTTTTTAGTTAGTTAAAAATAACAATCATGTTAAACTTGCCTCCTCTGTGCAGTGAATTTGCACTGAGCAGCCCAGATCCTCCTCTTCTCAGGTCCCTCTTTGGCTCTCCTGACCACTCCCTCCTGTTGAGTGCCCCCACAGCAAGCAGCTTGCTATGAGGGCACCTGAGCTGAGCCAAAGCTTCGGGTGTACATTCAGACACGGAGCCGTGGCCCGGTCCCGCCCTGCCCCCTTTCTCTCCTCATTGGCTGACTGACTTTGACGGCAGCAGCCAATGCCGCCGTGCTGCTGTCTCAGCCAATGAGGAGGAGAGCCCCAGGCAGCTAAGGCAATCCTACAACATCACTGGATCTAGATGGGGCTGAGGGGGGCTGCTGCACACAGAAGGCTTTTTATCTTAATGCATTAAATAAAAAAAAAAAAAAAAAAAAAACCTTCTGCCTTTTTACAACCATTTTAGGTCTATGATCTACCAAAACACCCAGATCCTTCTCCACCATTGACTCTCCCAGTTTTACTCCTTTTGCTATTAGAGGGTTGTTAGTTGTAGCAAAAAAACATTTTTTTTTCCTACGGAATGTTTTAAACTTCCGCAAGTGAAAATCGTTGAAAAATTAAACAAAGGACTGTAAGATATATCACAATAAATGTCAAATAGTATTAGGGCCCATGTCGAAGGGGGATCTTGTCAAGTGCTGTTTCTTATTGAAACGTATGCAGTTGGAGAAGCAGTGTTCTCCACCTTGGAAAGAACTACAGAACAGAATCTCTCCACTTCTCATCTACATAACATAGGGAGAGATGTTTTGTAGGTAACCTGTGCAGGACTAATAAGAGCCTGTTCACATAGGGGCGACCCGACTTGCCGGGGCGACCTGTGAAGTCGCGGTGCACAGCGCGCACCACGACCTCGGAGCGACATGCACGGACTTCATATCATTGAAGTCAATGCAGGTCGCTCCAGGTCGCCCCAAAGTAGTACAGGACCCTTTTTCTAAGTCGGAGCAACTTGTGTCGCTCCTATTAGAACGGGTCCTGTGCTAATCTATGGCAGGCGACCCACAGCAACTTGTCAGGCGACCAGGTCGCCTGACAAGTCGCCCCAGTGTGAACCGGCTTTAAGACTGCTTGAGACAACATTGCACAGTCCAGGTGTGGTGTTTTTTGTTTCTGACTTCTCAAACAGATGTGACAAAATTCTTAGAACAGTATATTTAACAGGTTAAAAGTGGGACAGTAAGAAAAGTTCACTGTTAAAGTGTGATATATTGCACCTTACCAATTATTAGAAGTGGTGGCTGCATTACTTCTCACTTTTTGTCTAGGTTTTTTTTTTCCCTCTGTTTTCACCTTATGATCCTGCCAGTAACTTACCTCCTATATTGGAGTGCCCCCACTCTGGATGAAGAAGCGAGGGGGGGCACATTTGGGCAGCAGCATTGTCAGTCGGGGTGGGGGGGGGGGGGAGAGTGTTAAATGTACCAGCTAAATACACAAACAAATGAAAGCCAAACTCCAGCTTACACTTTATAATGAATTACAGCAAACAATGTTTTCCTTTTTGGGATAAAGGTTTTACATAAATAAAAGCTGATCATTGTAAGCACACTGGTGCAATGCGGGAAACCCTGCGATTCAGTGCCGGTTCCTGCAGATGGACCTGAATCGCACACTTGTTCACACTGACATCTGTGAACCACTAGGGGTTTCAATGTAAAGTTAATGACACCCCCATATTGGTTTGTGGATTGCAGTGAGAACTGTCAAATGGTGCAGGAATCGGATCGCATAGGTGTAAACACCCATGCGATCCAATTCCATTGTGGACAAAAAAAAGGGTCCTGCACCATTTTGTTGCGAATGTGATGCGATTTCAGCCATACACTTTGTATGGCTGAATTCACATCGCACAGACATCCAATGTGATCTGCACAGCAATGCAGTGCAAATCGCATTCAATGTCTGTGATCACACAAGTGTGAACCCAGTCGTGTTCAATGGGTTGTCTCATCCCTGTACCCTGATATATACGCAAGAGAGCTTGTTCTTTTGAAAAACAGGCTTACTTGCTGATTAACTGGATGAAAATAGAAGAAAAAGAGCCTAAAAAATGCAGACATCACATTTAAGAATTTGTAAGCTGCAAAAATGTTTGCTTTTGGGTTTAATACTGCTTTAAGGTTTACATAAGCAGTCAATAGAGGGCAGGGACTGATGTGAATGTACATTATGTAAATTATTGGTGCTATATAAATACCTATAAAACGCAAATTATTTCCCCACACTCACCGATTTTAGTTTCAGAGTTTCGATTCCATTTAGTAACTTTGCAGCACATGAGTAAATTTGATTGATGGTTGTTAGGAAATAATGACAATACTAACAGTAAGGGACGCCTCATGTCGATATGTTCATACTGTATATTCTGTATGCAAATGCTTTATGGTACTTATGTTGGTGTGATGTCTATTATGTCTTTTAGGTTTTGGCATTAGATGCCCGTAATCATGGTAGTAGTCCTCACAGTGACATCATCACATACCATGCAATGAGTGTTGATGTGCAGCAGCTCCTTCGGCAACTTGACATATCTAGCTGTGTCTTAATAGGTCACAGCATGGGAGGCAAGACTGCCATGACCTTGGCACTGCAAGAGGTAAGCTGGGATTTGCCATTATTCTGTAGATTCTTGGGTATCGCTAGTTTTAATAAATGACAACAATTGCATGCTTTGTGATAATTGGTACTCCGCTTTATTTCTACAATGACTTTGATCCATACTTTGCATTGAAGCTACTTCAAACAGCCTCTGGCTAATGTTTGCATCTAGTTCCATGGTTTAACTAGTTACCTTAGGTGTTCATTCATAATAACTTTATTCAAAATGTGTTCCACAAAGGAAACCATACTAACAAGAAGAAAATAGTAATTTATTTTACTCACTCTAGTGTTCTTCTTTTTTTTTTTTTTTTTTTTTTTCTTGCATTTTAGTGGCCACACAGACACAGATCACAGACACTATGACAAGTAGTAACCATTTAAACAAGACATTCCAATATCTTCAAAAGACATGGGCTTTCCCTGTTTATAGTAAAGCCCCGTACACACGTACCGATTGTCGGCTGTAAATATTCGGCCGCCGGCCGATTGTAGGCTTGTTAGTATGATACAGCCGACAGCGCATTTTCGGCCGAACAGAATCTGTCGTGCAGACTTTAAAATATTTGTTGGCAGTCAGTACAGAAATCGGCCGACAAACAGCAGTTTAGCAAGACTGGGCATGCTCGGAAAAGAAAAAACACACGGAAAGTTAACCATCATGTGACATCACTTCTGCAGTCGGCTGTAGTTGGCCGACAAAATTCGTGTACAGTCTTTAGCACTTTTCAGCCGACAGGCCAGCACCGGACAAAAGACGGCCGATTGTTCGGCCGACATTCGGTACGTGTGTACGGGGCTTTAGTCTTTTGCAGATTAGCATATGATTGGGTGAGCAATATTTGGCATCCGTGGCCAGTATTTTTAATACATACTAACATTATACTATACAGTCAATTTATTTGCACACATTTCTTTACAGTAAAAACTTTACCATGTGTTTATGCAGCATTTTGAAAGCCCTTCAATGCCTGCCATGAAAACTACAATAGCACCACACAGTGCTGTTCACACAGGAGTGATAGTGTTGTGTTAAAAATTAGGCTGCATGTTCTTTCATTAGGCATTGAGGCTTGTTAACCCCCCCTCCCCAACCCCCTAACAGCACCTAGACTCCTAGAGCATTTATAATTTGTTAAGCTGGTCATTCAACAGGAACCAGCTAAGATTTGAACTATGTATGGGCAAGCTGAATGTACCCAAGTTGATCAATCGATCAACTTTGGTACTACCAGCCTGCCAGATTTTACATGCATTCAAAAAAAGACCGCCAATTTTGAGAAAAAAAAAAAAAAATATATATATATATATATATATATATATATATATATATATATATATATATATATATATATATATATATATATATATAATTTTTTTTTTTTTTTTTTTTTTTTACTTTATGCTATGAAGCATATCCAATAAAAAAATTATTTAAAAAAATGTAACGTCTTCATAAATTTAGGCCAATGTGTATTCTGCTACATATTTTTGGTTAAAAAATCTCAGTATATTGGTTGGTTTGTGCAAAAGTTATAGTGTCCACAAACTATGCTATACTGTAATTTTTATTTAATATTTTTTTTTTTTTATACTAGTAATGGTGGCGATCAGCGACTTGCAGTGGGACTACAGTGATCAGTGCTAAAAATATCCTGGAAAGGGGTTAAACATTTAGGGCGATCAATGGGTGAACTGTGTGCCTAGCCAGTGTTTGTGTACTGTATGTGCTGCTTTTACTAAAGGAAGTGATGGATTTTTTTCCCACCAAACCTCCCCCCGTGTGTCAGAATGGAGCTCTGCCTTGATTACATAGGCAGAGCTCCATTCTGTGTCTCTGCCTGATAATCAGCAAGTGCAGGTGGACATCCATTGCCTGGCACCCACCTGCAGATCCGCTTCCGCTGTGCTAAATGTGATTCTGCACGGGAGGGCCGCCCTGTAGCAGTATATCTGGTGGTTGTTAAGCCACTGTCATATCTTAGTATACAGTGCCTTGAAAAAGTATTCATACCCCTTGCAATTTTCCACATTTTATCAGGTTACAAAAAAAAAAATGAAAATGTATTTTATTGGGATTTTGTGTGATAGACCGACACAAAGTGGCACATAATTGTGAAGTGGAAGGAAAATGATGAATGGTTTTCAACATTTTTTTACAAATTAAATATGTGAAAAGTGTGTGGCGTGCATTTGTATTCACCCCCCTTTTACTCTGATACCCCTAATTAAAATCAAGTGCAACCAATTGCCTTCAGAAGTCACCTAATTAGTAAATAGAGTCCACCTGTGTGTAATTTAATCTCCGTATAAATAGAGCTCTTTTCTGACGTCCTCAGAGGTTTGTTAGAGAACCTTAGTGAACAAACGGGATCATGAAGGCCAAGGAACACACCAGACAGGTCAGGGATAAAGTTTTGGAGAAGGTTAAAGCAGGGTTAGGTTATAAAAAAATATCCCAAGCTTTGAACATCTCATGGAGCACTGTTCAATCCATCATGGGAAAACAGAGTATGGCACAACTGCAACCCTACCAAGACATGGCCGTCCACCTAAACTGTCAGGCCGGGCAAGGAGGGCATTCATCAGAGAAGCAGCCAAGAGGCCAATGGTAACTCTGGAGGAGCTGCTGAGATCCACAGCTCAGGTGGGAGAACCTGTCTACAGGACAACTATAAGTCGTGCACTCCACAAATCTGCCCTTTATGGAAGAGTGCCAAGAAGAAAACTATTGATGAAAGAAAGCTATAAGAAGTCCTATTTGCTGTGTCCCCCACATGGCTTCTCGCAAACAGCAAACATGTGGAAGAAGGTGCTCTGGTCATATGAGACCAAAATTTAACTTTTTGGCCTAAAAGCAAAACACTATGTGTGGCGGAAAGCTAACACTGCACATCACCCTGAACGCACCATCCCCACTGTGAAACATGGTGGTGGCAGAATGCTTTTCTTCAGCAGGGACAGGGAAGCTGGTCAGAGTTGATGGGAAGATGTATTGCGCCAAACACAGGGCAGTCTTAGAAGAAAACCTGTTATTGTCTGCAAAAGACTTGAGACTGGGGCGGAGGTTCGCCTTCCAGCAGGACAACGACCCTAAACATACAGCCAGAGCTACAATGGAATGGTTTACATAAAAGCATATTTATGTGTTCGAATGGCCAAGTCAAAGTCCAGACCTAAATCCAATTGAGAATCTGTGGCAAGACTTGAAAATTTCTGTTCAGACACTCTCCATCTAATCTGACAGAGCTTGCGCTATTTTGCAAAGAAGAATGGGCAAAAATGTCACTCTCTAGATGTGCAAAGGTGGTAGAGAATTCCCCAAAAAGACTTGCAGCTGTAATTGCAGAGAAAGGGGGTTCTAGAAAGTATTGACTCAGGGGGGTGAATACAAATGCACGCCACACTTTTCACATTTTACTGCCACTTTGTGTTGGTCTATCACAAAAAATACCAATAAAATACATTTACCTTTATGGTTGTAACATGACAAAATGTGGAAAATTTCGGAGGGTATGAATACCATTTCAAAGCACTGTAATCCTATTGGTTTCCTAATCCTGTGTGCCTCTGTGTCTGTTTTTAATAAAACAAACAAGACTATACCTGATTTCAGAGCGCCGCTCGGTGCTTACATTGCCGGCTGGCTCTCCCCTCTCCTGATCTGACAGCTAGAGCGGGAGGGGCTGAAAATCCCCTGCTAACGCTAGTTGAGAGAAGAAAGCCCGCTGGTTACGTGAGCGCGGAGTGGCGATTTGAAATTGGGTATAGTTGGCACTTTGTGTTTTATTAAAAAAAGAGACCAGGGCACACAGGATTAGGAAACAAACAGAATTAAAAAAAAAAGCATTAACAGGAATTTCAGAAGCAGAAGGGGGTGCGGGCCCTGACACGGAGCTGACAGGCAGGAAAGGGGGGGGGACGCAGAGAGCAGGGCTGTGGATGACGGAGGCACGTAAACTGACCACGGTGTCAGGGCTCAGCAGCCATGATATACCGTGGTCAGTTTACAGGGGGAGGGCAGAGCCAGGCAGGATCAGCCAGGTGTTGCAGGTGATAGAAAGGGCCAAATGACACAGAAGCACTTTGCTGTTATATGTGCTTTAAAGGAGCAGCATCCTTTTTTGTTTTAGAGTAACAAACGCTTTAAGTGGTAAAGCATGATATATAGCATAGTGCTTTTGCAGTGTAATTTGTCCCAATACATGTTCTACAATACTTTGTAGATCCTGCCTGTTCCTGTGTTCCCCTATGTATTCTGACCACCCTTATTATGGCTGCTGATCCATGATAGCATGGTAAGATTACTCGCCTCCATCATCCCGCTGTGTGTTTACAGTCTCTGCATCTCTTCTCCCCCCCCCCCCCCCCCCCCCGTTATTTCTGTAGTCTGTGCTCTGAGCCGATCTCCTTTCCTCTCTGCCCCTCCCCTCCGGCATCTACTCCCCTCGTGGCTCTGAAGTAACGTATATTATTGCTTGTATCCCCATGTTTTAGGAACATAATAAATACAGTGTGTGTTGTTTTTTTTTTTTTTTTTGTTTTTTTTGTTTTTAAATTTATAAAGCTAAATACTTTCTTTACCCAGCGCTGCTGTGTCGTCACTTGACCTCCCTCTACTAGCTTGCATATGTTAAAGGGGAATCTCGGCTCCTCCCACTGTACTCCCTTAGATCAGGAAGGAATGTGGAGGGAGGACACGTGACCACACAGCTGTGCTGGGCAAAGAAGGTATTTAGCTTTATAATTAAAAAAAAAAAAGACACACACACACACACTGTACCTGATATGTTCCTAAAGCAGAGGGAATACAAGTAATTTTATATATGTGACTTTACAACCACTTTAAATGAGCACTGAGGGAGAGGCAGTGGAGGCTCCTGTATCCCAGAATGAACTGGGAAATAGAGAACCTAGGACAGAGCTGGTCCAGTCTTTTCCTAGTTGTACAGAGCAGCTGTGTGGTAACACTATTTGTTTCCGCAAAATTATCAAGCCAGCCAACAATACTGATAGTGCCAGGTAGGAGCAGAGACAATGAGCATTATTGTCAGTGGCCAAGTGTTTAGTGTCAGCAGCTGAACCTAACCAAGCGTCCAAGAGATTGAAGTATACAAATCCATTTAGAAGTCACAGAAATGTCTGCTATCGCACCACAACCTAAACACTCCTCAAAGTAGATCATTTCCTCTACATCTATTCCTCTTTAAGCACTCCACACTAGAAAAGCAACACTTTTTCATGGGCATTTATACTTCATAAACACAATGAAAAGGCATCATAAATTCTGCTTCATTCTTCACAATAAACACGCATATGAACTAGCCCTTAATGGTTAAGATTAAAGGATAACTTTTCTTTTAATACTTATTCTTTTAAATGCATTCCCCACCTCCCATAGCAAGAATTAGCTGGGGAGGAAGGGACCAGCATGAAAGGGAAAGTACTAAAAGTACATTATGTGACCCTTGATTGCCACATGATTTAAGACTGTACAGTATATGAGAAATGTATCATAGTTTTGTAAACATTTTTTATATATTATGATCCGGACTAAAAAAAAGCTTTACAGAGCTCAATAACTCAAGCTAGGATGAGTCCGAACATTGACTCTTCCACCATACTCAACCTCCCTTTACTGTACTGCTGTACATGTGTAAATGTCATTTTTTTTTTTTCAAAAGTAAAAATGTGACATTGACCAGAAACTATTCTAGTTTCCCTTTAAGTTCTTATGCTTGCCATGTTGTTGTTGGTCAGTTGAGCCACCTTTTTCAAATTTTACTGCTGTGGTGTGTAGAGTTATATGCTTATCTAACCATTGTCTCTATTTTCTATGCCTCAGCCACAACTAGTGGAGCGCTTGGTATCTGTGGACATTAGTCCTACCCCCACATCCCCCCAGTCTGGTTTCCCACAGTTTATTAGAGCTATGCAGAATATACATTTGGAAGGGAAGATGCCAAGGTCAACAGCCCGGAGACTGGCAGACAAGCAGCTTAGTGCCTTTGTACAGGTAGGGGGTAGTTCTCTCCTTATTTCTTCCATAATTGGACTCATGGATAAATGACCCTGGCATTACATAATGTATAAAATAAATATTTCATACATGCCAATGCCTTACAAAGTTTGATGGTGTTTTTTTAGTTTGATTCCATTTTTAAATTAGTTAAATGTTACAACTTCACAACTTCCTCCTTCAATCGTTTTCAAGCGATTTTATACTTTATAAATGTTTTCTTTTAAAATCTGCAAATTATTACAATGTAAATATTGGAAAAGTTCCAAAGCTGCTTCAATAAGTTGTGATGTAAAACTTTACACATCAGAGTTTGTGGAAACCGGCCCACTACAGGTGGTGGTGCAAATAGTGCTATTATGGTCCCTTTCACACTTATGTGTCCTTAAAGTCACACGATTTTTGCAGCGACTTTGACTGGACTTGAAGCAATGCCTGTGTAATCTTGAGGTCTATGGACCTCAAGTCGCATCAAAGGTGAACCAAAGTAGTTGCAGAGACTACTTTAAAGTCGCTGTGACTTGAAGTTACACAGATATGAACGGTACTCATTGGAAATCATGGGGTACGACTTGTCATACGACTTCACAAGTGTGAAAGGGGCATTAGTGTGAAAGTGAACAATTTTGTGCCATGTGATGGCCTTATGGAGAGAAACATAAGAGGTGGAACATTGACAGGGACATTGGGAACACGCAGCAGATTAGGTTTTTAACCAATGGAGTCCATAGGCCCCACTGTAAAATTAGATGAATGCTTAAGAAATGTAAAATACTCCAAAACTGATAAAAATACTTTTACGTATGTCATAAAGTACAATATATAAGTGCTAAAATGGCATACTTTTTAACACTTTAGAATTATATTTCTAAGTACCTAATAAGATTTGTGTGTGCATTAATGCACAGTAAAACACTTGTTTTACCACACGTTTAACCGCTTGCCGACTGCACACAGTATATTTACTGCGGCAGTCAGCCCCGGCCAGGCAGAGTGACGTAGATCTACGTCGCTAGCCTGTCACCGGGTTTTGAGCCAATAGCGGGCGAGCGTGCGCCCGCCTCGGCTCGTTCACAGAGGAGTCCGGGCTTGTGACCGGCGGACCCGATGTCCGCCGGTCACACTACGATCGTCGGTAGAGCGGGAGAAAGGCAGAGCGGCTTATGTAAACAAGCCCTTTCATTCTCCCCTGTGTAAAAATGGAGATCAGACGGTTCTACTATGTAGAACCGTTGATCTCTGTTTTTACAATTGGAGACATGTCCCATCACAGTTAGAAATACGCCCCTAGGACACACTTAACCCCTCCCTCTCCAATACAGTTAACCCCTTCCCTGCCAGTGTCATTTTTACAGTAACAGTGCATATGTATAGCACTGATTACTGCAGTAGTGTAACTGGTCCGTTGATCACTCTGCATACAGCTGAAGCCACAGCCAATCACAGTTAGAATCACGCCCCTAGGGACACACACAGCCCCTCCCTCTCAAATAAAGTTAACCCCTTCACTACCAGTGTATTTTTACAGTAACAGTGCATATATATAGCACCGATTACTGTAGAAATGTCACTGGTAACCCCAAAAGTGTCAAAAATGTCAGTCAAGGGTCCGATCTGTCCGCCGCAATGTCGCAGTACCGCAAAAAAAATCGCAGATCGCCACCATTACGCGTTAAAAAAAAAACAACAAAAATGACAAAAATCTTTCCCTTAGTTAGTAAACGCAATAACTTTTGCGCAAACCAATCAAAATACGCTTTTTGCGATTTTTAAAACATAGGTAGCATAAAACAAATTGGCCGAAAATGTTAAAAAATTTTGATTTTTACATTTTTTTTTGGGGGGGAATTTCATATTAAAAAAAAAAGGGAAAAATATTGCTATTTTTGCAAAATTGACGCTCTTTTTTTGTTTATAGCGCGTGATCAAAAAATCGCACAGGTGATCAAATACCGCCAAAAGAAAGCTCTGTTTGTGGGAAAAAAAAGACGCCAAATTCGTTTAGGTACAGCGTCGCACGACCGCGCAATTGTCCGTTAAAGTCACGCAGTGCCGAATCGCAAAATAACCCCTGGTCGTTTAGCAGCCAAATCCTCCGGGGCTTAAGTGGTTAACACAGTGCACAGTAATGTACTACAACAGAGATCAAAGTTCTGTAGCCAAACTAAGATCGTGGTTATACATTATCTTTGAGACTGTCTAAAGGTGCGTAAACACGTAGAGATTCTTTTTTTGTTCAATGCGGGTTGAACGAAAAATTGATAGCATCTCATTACTTAATACTTAAGAGTGAACATTTAAGAGTTAAATGTAAAAATCAGTTTGCAGTTAAAAGGAACTGCAATTTGTACATATTTTACAATGACTCTTTCTCCATTTTAAAATCCTAAAAACAAGCACTTTCTACGAAGGAAGAAAATCTAATACTTAATGACTTCCAAATGTTGTCTTAAAGTGATAAGCTTATTGCAGATTCTTCAGGATCCAACACACTTTTGGGAGTGTCAGATGCCTGGTCTGCTGCACTTTGTGGTTTACTTTACCAGCCCCTACTGTAGGTCAATACTGTGTCCTGTCGTTCCAGAAGGGCCAGCAGATGAAACCACAGAGCGAAACAGGAACCAGACATTTTGACACTTTTCTTAGAAATGTTGGATGCAAAGGATTTTTTAACAGTAAAGTGTTTTGGTGAGATACTCCTAAAGGGAAATCATTTCTAAATTTCTAAAGGTATGCAGGCCCTGCCACCTTGCTCATTCGAACCCTGCAAGTTCAGCAGCTGATTGATAATTATAAAATCACTCCCATTAGATTCACTTTCCACATGGACACAGACAAACAGCTATTTCTACAAAATAGCAAAAGGTAGGACTCTGAAACAAAGTTTGTTAAAATCCACGCAATGTACATAGATCACCCGAGGGGATGTGTGTGGAGTTATTTATTAATCATAGTCAGGGCCGATGCTAGACTAATTTACGCCCTAGGCAACACCAGCTACTTGCGCGCCTCCCCCCCCCAAAAAAAAAGAAAAAAAAAAGGAAATGGTTAAAAACTCCTCTGTCAGACCCAGTGACCCTGATCTGATGCTTCCTCCATGTCATGCTGTCATACCCAGTGACCCCAATGTTCCAGTGTCAGACCCTGATGTTCCTCCATGTCACACCTGGGGACCCTGATGTTCTTCCATGTCACACCTGGGGACCCTAATGTTTCTCTGTGTCACATCTGGGGACCCCATTCCCCTGTGGCACACCCAGGGACCCCAATTCCTCATGGCTCACCTGGTGACCCCCGAACCCCTGTTACACCCGGTGACCCCCTATCCCCCATGGCACACCTGATGACCCCGATTCCCTTTCATACCAGGGATGCTCCATGTAACACCCAGGGACCCTGATCTCTTGTTCTGGGCACACTCACTGGGCGGGTTTGAAGAGAGTGGCCCGCACTCTGCCCTCCATCACTGTGATCCTGCTGATTCCTTCTCCCAGGACACTCCTCTCCTGGACCACAGTGCTCACCACAGCTCCAACTGGCTCCTGGTGGAGGGAAAAGCAGCAGTCGGAGAGCTCCACACTTATTTCATCGCCAACCTCCTCAGACCCTTCTGGTGCCTCGTCGCTTCTGCTCCAGTAATGGTTCTGCCCTCCAGTGCCAAGCTCTGGCTCAGGTTCAGCTCTCCTCAGCTCCCTGCTTAATACCGACCCAGAGATATAAACGGCTGCCCATCAGCTCAGTGCAGAGAGTCACTTCATGCCCAGGGTTAAGGCTGCTTAGCTCCAGCCGAAGAGGATTATCATTCAGGCAGCACGCTGGTGGACTCACTTCCTGCCTCTTTGGGCCCCCTAACAGTGGTGGAAAGCCAGGGCCTAGTAGTTCCACACTGCCCAAGAAACCTGGCATCTTCCACTGCCCCTTCTTTCTCCCCCACGGCCGCCCCTCCCCTCAGCTCACAAGGATCATTCATGACGTGCGGAGACATGGCTGCGCCCCTAGGTGGCAATGCGCCCTAGGCAGCTGCCTACTTTGCCTAGTGGAAGCACCAGCCCTGATCATAGTACAATACTGCTAAAAGAAGCAAAGCCTAAATATTTTATGAGTAAAGCTAGCCATACACAGCTAGATTTCTCCTGCTCAGCCAGTGGGCTGAACTGCAGAAAATCAATAGAATCCTCTATCCATTCTAAGCATCATGCAGGAAGGGATCTGCACAGCCTGCTATTGTATTAAAATATTTAAGCACCCATAGCTGTCTGAATACCTGACCATTGACTGCATCCATTAAGACCACCCAGCTACTTAGAATTTTCAGTCGAGTTTTGTCAAGCCAGGTGGTGACAACCAGACCACCCATTACATGAATCTCACTCAATTCAGCAGGAATCAGTCAAAATTTGACCCTTCTTTTGCCAGCTTAAATTTGACTGTGCCCATGTACATGTAAATAGGAAGGCGCACAAGCCTAGTGCAATATTGTAAAAAAAACATGGTAATAAAGTCACAATGTTGATTTTTTACCTATAGGTAAAGCTATAACAAGGCTTCTCTGTAGGTACAGTAAATATCTCCTTAAATCTGCACCGTTTGGGAGATACAGTTAGGTCCATATATATTTAGACACAGGCACAATTTTAGTTTGTTTTTAAGGTATTTACCAAAACATATTCAAGCTATAGTTATATAATGGATATGGGCTGAAAGTGCATACTCTGTTTTTATTTAAGGGTATATACATCCAAATCTGAGAAAGGGTTTAGGAATTACAGCTCTTAAGACTAGCCATCCCCCCTTTTTCAAGAGACCAAAAGTAATTAGACAATTGAATCAAAAGCTGTTTCATGGTCAGGTGTGGGCTACTCATTCATTATTTCTTCTTCATCGATAAAGCAAGTGAAAGGTCTGGAGTTGATTCTAAGTGTAGTATTGCATTTGGAGTTTATAGCTGTGAAGCTACATCATGCGTTCAAAGGAGATGTCCATGCAAGGGTAACAGGCCATTGTAAGGCTTCAAAAACAAAACAAATCCATCAGAGAGATAGCAGCAACATTAGGAGTGACCAAATCAACAGTTTGGTACATTCTGAGGAAAGAAGAACTCGCTCATAAGCTCCACAACATAAAAAAAAGGCTTGGACATCCATGGAAGACAACAGTGGTGGATGAGCGCAGGATCCTCTCTATGGTAAAGAAATAACCATTCCCAACATCCAGGCAAGTGAAGGACACTCTCCAGGAGGTGGGTAAATCGCTGTCAAAGTCTACAATCAAAAGAAGACTTCACAAGAGCAATTAGAGGGTTCGCCACAAGGTGCAAACCATTCAAAGGCATGAAGAATATAAAAGCCAGATTAGACTTTGTCTAAAAAACCCAGACCAGTTCTGGAAAAGCATTCTTTGGAGAATGAAACTAAGATATTAATCTGTACCAGAATGACGAGAAGCAAAAAATGTAGAGAAGACTTGGAACAGCTTATGATCCAAAGCACACAATGTCATTTGTAAAATGGCATGGGCATGCATGGCTTCCAGTGGCACGGGATCATTGGTGTTTATTGATGATGAGACAAAAGAAGCTGAAAGAATTCTGCTGTGTTTAGAGATATACTGTCAGCCCAGATTCAGCCAAATGCAGCAAAGTTAATTGGACGGCACTTCACAGTACAGATGGACAATGATGCAAAATACACTGCAAAAGCAACCCATGAGCTTTTTAAGGAAAAGAAGTGGAATATTCTGCAATGGCTGAGTCAATCGCCTGATCTCAACCCAATTAAGCATGCATTTCACTTGCTGAAGCCAAAACTAAAGGCAGAAAGACTCACAAGCAAAGAACAACTGAAGACCGCTGCAGTTAGAGCATGGCAAAGCATCACAAAGGGAGAAACCCATTCTTTGGTAATGTCCATTGGTTCCAGACTTCAGGCAGTCATTGCCAGTAAAAGATTCTAAACAAAATATTAAAAATTAACATTTTATTTAGGATTAAAATAATTTGTCCAATTTACATTTGAGTGCCTGAAAATGGGGGGACTGTGTATAAAAATGGTTGCAGTTCCTAAAATTATGTTCAACCCCTTGATTTTAAGCTGAAAGTCCGCACTTCAAGTTCATTTGGATTTTTTCATTTTAATTTTATTCTGGGGGCATACAGAGACCAAAGTGTGTGAAAATTGTGCCTGTGTCCAAGTATATATGGACCTAACTGTATTTACTTTAGCAGCAGCTGTTGATGTCACCGGTGTACGCACACTGGGCTTTGAATGGACATGCATGTGCAGCAGTGATGTCCTCTCGGTTTCGGGCCATTGATATGGTCGAAGCCCGCTAACCCTGAAGAAAGACTTGTGAAGATGTAAGCGCCGCAACCTGTGACAGTGCAGCGCTGGAGGACTTAGTTTTCAGGACAGGTCTGTAATAATGTGATAGCATGCAATCTATACTAGCACATTATGACTTGAAGCGCCCTTGGGCCCAATTTTTTTGGTGAAGTTTTCTACCACTTCAATAAATAGGTGTAAAACACCCCATTATACTCACAAAGAGCAAATAGTCACAGGCATAAACACAAAGCCCCACCAGACGCATGTCAGTCAGATAGGCACAATTGACGCAATTCGAGGGACATGCCTTCTTCCACAGAGCTAGCCTAAACTCTGGAGTTTAAGCTAGCTCTGAAGAAGAGGGCATGTCCATCAAAACGCATCAGCTGCGCCTATGTGACTGACACACTTCTGGTGGTACGGTTTGTGATTATGCCTGTGACTATTTTCTCTTGTGAGTATATTGAAGTGTTTTACTACTATTTATTGAAAGTTTTTTTTTTTTTTTTTTTTTTTTTTTTTTTGACCATGTGCTAGGCTCGTGTGCCTCCTTCCCAATATATATATTTTTTAGATTTGGTGTGCCTTTTACCAAAGAGGGGCAGCAAAGCTGTTCTACATTCATTGGCGGTCACAGTTGTTGATTATCCTAGGTGATCCAACTTGGTGGTGCATGGTGGAAGGTCTATTGTTTTTTTTCCCAGGAAGACAGGACTGCCATAAGGAGTATCCTACCTTAACACGGACTTAGTGATTATAGTATTTGTTCCCGTGTACATGTATAATTACAAATTATACACAGAAGTTAGGTTCTAATACAAAAAAAATGACTTCCATTAATAGGTTTTACTTTAAGCGAATCACATTGGCGAGTACTGTATATCCTATTCAATTTACTGTATTAGTGTATATAAAGCTCATCTGTTGTATGACTGTCATCTTCGAGGCGACCCCACTAAATGTTTCCTTGCCATGCTAGTGTCTTCGGCTTTAATTTGACCATTAGGCATAACTGTGTTGTATACAAATATATATATGTTTTAGTTTTACCAGGAAAAAAAAAAACATCTAGAAGGTATAGAGCAGTTGTAGAGAAGTATACATCTTTCAAGTTTTAATTTGTACTGCATTAAATGCAGGAGGCAGCAGTACGTCAGTTTCTCCTTACAAACTTTGTACAAGAAAATGAGAGCTTCAAGTGGAGAGTGAATCTGGAGGCTATTGCAAACCATCTGCAAGATCTGTTGGACTTCCCAGAGTTCCAGGACCCTTATCCTGGGCCCACACTGTTCCTGGGAGGGGCTAACTCTCCATATATAAGGTAAGAGGGACAGATGGGAACGTACAGTACACAGTATATGTGTAAAGCACTGCGTAAATTGACGGCGCTATATAGGTACCTGTAATAAAATGAACAAATAAGAGACTCATAAGTTTTACAAATTCATTGGCCTCCCTTGTACAACTTCAAATAACACAACTAATTTTGTGCCTGCAGTAAAAATGGACCAAAGATGCAAATTTAGATCTTTAATCAACATTGCTGTGAACACATTTGTACAGTGGTGGTGCAGCTTGTTCTTTTTTTATAATAAATCTCAGAAAATGTAACTAAAATAAAGAGCCCCTTGATGAAAAACAGAGAATTTTCCTATAACAGTTGATCTTTATCAATACATGATACAGAGCTCCTCCTCCTCTCATTTTAATATCTGCATGCTCTTAAGGACATTTTTTTTTTCTTGTGTACAGAGTTATCTAAATTGAAAAATGGATGTGACCTGTGGCACGATAAGTGAGAGGCCTCCATCCAAATTATGTGAACAGAAAAAGGAGAAATATTGGTCAACGGGACTTTAAATGAGGCCAATCCCTTCAAATTTCAGTAGTACACATGATAGTGAATTTATTGCGTAATAACAAATTACATAGTAACAATTTTGCAGACATAATAAAATGCACGTTAAAAACATTTTATTGAGCTGATCCATATTGAAAATTTATCGTAGACCCTATAATTTCATAGAAATATATTGGCATTCGTATACATGCTGTTTTTGAATTTATGTGATTATAACAGATGGAAATGCATGATTGAATATTGCATCATGATCTAGACATTTTTGGACATCCTGTAACTCTATGTGTTTAAGAGCCGGTCCACACTAGCGCGACTTGTCAGCCTGACAAGTCGCGGTCCATTGACCGCTACAGGACCCGTTCTAATAGGAGCGACACAAGTCCCTCCGACTTAGAAAAAGGGTCCTGTACTACTTCGGGGTGACCTCGGAGCGACTTGCATAGACTTCCATTATGTGAAGTCCATACAAGTCGCTCCGAAGTCGTGGTGCATGGGAATGCACAAGTCGCCCCCGAAGTAGTACAGAGTCGTGTCGCCCCAGTGTGAACCGACTCTCATCGATCAATGTCCACTTCCTCAGGAGTAGATGCACAAATGAATAGGTCCTCTCAAAGGAGGAAGGGGGGTAGGGGAGTCTTGCAGCCCTGTAGGTGGGGGGCACCAATGAATGTCCTCCCGAGGGCAAGTAGAGGGGGGACCAGGTGTCCATAATAGGGTGAATCCATCATTTGAGTACATAGGTGATAGCACATTGGCCAGTGGTGATTTGTTAGGGTCCATACTATAAAAACAAATCCACTGTGTCCACCAGCAAAATAAAAAACAAAAAAGTAAAGACCTTCCCTCCTTTTGAGCTGACCTATTCACTTGTGCATCTACTCCTGAGGAAGTGGACATTGATTCACGAAATACATAGTGTTACAGGATGTCCACAAATATAATCATGTAAATTCAAAAACACCATGTATATGAATGCCAATATATTTATGAAATTATAGTGTCTACGATAATTATTCAATATTGATTTTTAACGTGCCTTTTTATCATGTCTGCAAAATTTGTTACAATGTAATTTGTTATTACACAATCAATTCACGATCATCTGTACTACTGAAATTTGAAGTGATTGGCCTCATTTAAAGTCCCGTTGACCAATGTTTCTCTATTTTCGAGTTATCTAAATTGGTAGTTCTCAACCACCTGGCTATAGCCCGCTTCTGGGCTGCAGCCTCCTAACTCCTGGGCCACCTGCCAGCTGCTGATCCCCTAACTCCCCATAGTGCCTTCCAGCTCCCATAGTGGCCCTCAGTGCCCCTCAACCTCCCACAGCGACCCCACACAACCTCCCAAGGTATCCCTTCTGCAGCCCCCCCTAGCTTGCTGCAGATCCTCAAGCCTTAAATAGCACCCCCAGTCCCTGCAGAGCATTTCAGTCTACCATGGTGCCCTTGGAAAACCCCTAATTTAGATTGGGAATCATTGAGAATGCTAGACATCTTTTCAGCCCTCCAGTATTTTAAAACATACTTTAATTGTTGGGGAAGGTTTTGTAAGAATTTACCTTACCCCGCTAAGGTTGAGAAACATCTAAATGATCATACTGTACCTTTTGAAGGCTAGTGTCCCAATAGATCTAGTGCTTTTTAATCTTGTGTTTTTTGTCTTTTTTTTTTTGTTTTTTTCTCTTTGTACTCCGCTGAGCGATGGGTCAAAATAGCCTACCATATTAAAAAAAAAAAAGGGGGAAAAAGTGCGAAGTAAAAATGTGGTACCTGTAGCCACAAATCCGAATCCATTTTCTAATAGCATGACTTCAATAACAAGAATGTTGACTGTTTCTTTGTGTTTCAGCACTTCACGATATTTGCTTCTAATTCACACTGGCTTATTGCAAAGGCTGTTTCTTCTTCCAGGAGAAAATCGGCGTTCAATCCTCACCTAAGTTGCATTTTTTTAAACCAGTGTAGTTTAGGGTTTAGAAGCATTTGGTGTTTATTTTATTTTATTGGCCAGAATTTTAATTTATTTTAGTAATTGAAATGAATAAACCCTGAAGTGCTAAATACACCTAGTGTTTAGATTTGTTAAGCCACATTTGGAGTTTTTATGCCCAAAAGCTCCTCTCCTGAACGAGATTCTTCTGCATTCGGGAGAAGGAGCTTTGACTGCTTCTAAACTCTGCTGCTCCTAAACTCCTTTAAGCCCCTGTTCAAATTTGCTGCAGCTTTGGAATTGTGCAACTTCATCTGAAATCGCATGATTTCCAAGCCGTAACTTAAGCCTCGTACACACGCACCGATTGTTGGCCGACCGATCGGCCGTCTTTTGTCCAGTGTTGTTGTGTTGGTTGAAATGTGCTCTAGACTGCACACGAATTTTGTCGGCCAACAACAACCAACTTCAGAAGTGATGTCATGTGCTGGTTTACTTTCCGTGTGTTTTTTCTTCTCTGAGCATGCCCAGTCTTGCTCATCACATTTTTGTCTGCCGAAATCTGTACTGACTGAAGAACAATCGGCCGTTCTGGTGACGGCCAACAAAAATTTTATAGCATGCACGCCAGATTTTGTTCGGCCGAAAAGTCGCAGTCGGTTGTCGGAAGCATCATACTAACAAGTCGACAATCGGCCGATCGGACGTTGGCCGAAAATTCACGACCAACAATCGGTGCGTGTGTATGAGGCTTTAGTGTGACTTTGAAGACATCTGTGCAGCTTCATGAACAGATGTCTATTCAAGTCGCACCTGAAATAGCCAAAAGTACCTAAATTACTTTTTCAAATTGGTGCAGTACCTATTTAAACAGTGCCATTACTGGCAATAGGATGCAACTTGTCATGTGATTTGAACTGTCAAATCACATGACAAGTTCTAACGTGAACATGGGCTAAAAGCCTATGTGTGCATGGACACATGGGGTGGATTTACTAACACTGGAGAGTGCAAATTCTGGTGCAGCTGTGTTAGGTAGCCAGTTGGCTTCTAACTTCAGCTTATCCAATTAAGCTTTGACAACAAAAGAAACTGGAAAGGTGATTTCTTTATATTTAAAGCTGCACCTGATTTTGCACTCTCCAGTTTTAGTAAATCAATCTCATGGGCAGTTATTGAGGTGCATTCAGGGGCTTTGGCAAAAAAAAACGCCAAAAGCCCCAAAAACGTAAGTTTATTAGTAGCAGTCAGCATGAGACCTTACACTCTTTGTTTTAAATAAAGCTGATGGGCTGTAAATAGGAAGGTGACCTAAACCAAAAGTAAATAGCCAAACAAAATATACTATTTGGGTCCCCCAGGAAATTGTTTGTCCTAAAGGCAAAATACAGCCAAAGCTCGTTTGGCTATACTTCTCTTGTAGATCACAGGAGTGCAGTTTGTTCTGCACTCCTGTGATCCGTTTTCAGCAGACAGCGGGCTAAAACCTGCTGTCGGCTGACATCGCAGAGTCAGTCCAGGCTTGGGAAAGATCGCGACCATATAGTTGGGATCCGTCCACGTGCCAGTGACTGAAAGTCACTAGCTCTCTGCTTAGGGAGCTCTGAGAACAGAGTGATCAGCGGTGTTTGATCGCTCGGTTCTCAGTGTTAGCTGGTAGGGGACAAATGCAGCATTGGACTGATGCTGCATCCAGCTAGATAAGTATGATTCTAAGAAAACCCGATTGCCATACTTCTCTTTTAATATGAAAGTATGCGCAACATATGCGTGCACATTATGGCAGACTTACTAAGCTTTCCTCAGCGCTGCAGTGTTTCAGCTTCCATCCATCTTCATCTGGTGTTCAGGGTTTCGGAGTCTTTTGCTATCTTGATTGCCTGGGCTGGGATGACATTATTTCTGCGCATGCGCATAGCAATTTCTCTGTCCTGGCTCAAAATCTTGCCAAAAAATGGAGCTGTATAAGCGGTTAGGGTACGCTAACAAAAAATGTACTGACAGTCAGGTGAATGCATCTAGGACAGAAGAGACTTGCACTGCCCCTTCTATCATTAAAAAAGCCTGAGTGTCAGCACTTTTTGGAAAACAAGTGCATTTTCTAGGCTGAGTGAAGAAATGTTCCTCCAAGTGTCTGTTAATTGCTTTTGTTTCATTTCTTTCTTTTTTTTATTTTATTTTAATCCCAAAAGCTCTAAGTCTGAATAAAACTAACTTTATTTTTTTTTTGTTTTTTGTGTTAACAGCTCTGAAAACTATCCAGAGATAGAAAGACTCTTTCCTTACGCAAATATTGAGTACATTGAAGGAGCTGGACACTGGGTGCACGCAGAGCGGACACAGGACTTCCTCAATGCCATCTGTACCTTTGTAGAAGAAATTACACCAAGCCAAACTTGACATTTAAGGCACAGTTCGAAAGACTCGTTATGCTTAGTACAGCCCAAGTGGGACATTTTTGCAGTTGTTGTTCAATGAATATTGTAAGCATCCTTTCCAAGGTGTGCACTTGACATTGACACTTTGCAATGGAAAGCAACTGAATAGGCCTTTTTATTCTAATGTAGTCAACAAAATGTCAAGTGCATGCATACACTGGGAGTGATGTCTGTAAGGTTCAGTGGCATGTAAGAGAGCTGGTTTGGCTCCAATTCTGGTATCCTGCCACCCATATACACTTACTGTAGACGGTAATACATCATTGGCTGACACGATGAAAAGACCTTAATTTAAATGTATTTAAATGTTTACAAGCTCTGAAATCTCTGTGTATAGGGTTGTTTAGCTTATGATCTGTTGGGGTTTGTTTTTTTTTTTTTGTTTTAAGATGCAGTCCTGAAGTCTTCAGATTTATACAGATTTATAATCTCACTTCAGCTCCAAGTTTTGAAAAAGCATTTTTTACTTGTAAAGAGTTGGCTTCTTCTCACTTTTCCCTCCATTCTTTTCCAATAGGTCTTAATAGGAAATTAGAGTAATAGATAATTAGATACATACAGTATCTGACACGACAGCTGCCTCATTTGGCATATTCCTATGAGTTTTTCCTTCCACTTTATTTATATCTTGTTATGTGAATAATTGAACTAAGTTTTATAAAATATAGTGTTAAAGCTAGGTATGGTATATTAGGCTTGTCCTACACAGTGTATCCCCCCCCCATACAATTCAATGCAGATGTGATCATCACAGTCATGACATTCTTGGTTCAAAATGATCTATTCCTGCGTGTTGAGTACCCCTGGCTGCCAGTACTGATCGATACTGCCCCCATAAGAGGTCGCATAAAAGCCCAAATATGACAAAAGATTGGCTATATATCGCCATCTCACAGGCTGGTTTACAAAGCATTCACCACAACAGTAAGGCTGGGTTCCCCATATCCAATTCACATAATAGTAGACTGTGAGCGACTCTTAATGGAGTCGGTTCACACAGCCCCGGGGCGGCCGAGGTCTGCACTGGAAAAGGGTCATGTGCATCTTTGGCTCAGTTTCAGGCAAAAATTCGGACCTGATTCGCACCGGGAACATGGACGCAACGGACCCTTGCTGCAAGCCGCGACCGCAGCTAGTGTGAACCCAGCCTAAACAAAAAGGTTAAAAACCTGCTGGTTATTACTGATAGCATGTGTGCCTGTAGAAATGTGGCAGGGACTTTTAGAGATTGTAAGCTCCTATAGAGGATACTGATGTGAATGATCTGTATATTTTGTAAGGCACTGCAAAACATTTTCATTCTATATAAATAAATTATTCAGTTTACATCTGGTGCATTTCCAGTCATTTCTGGTGGTTAATTGCTTGACTGCTTTTATTATTAGACAATATTTTCCAAGGTATTACTGATCGGTCACAAACAATATTACTGGTATATATTGTAGTGCACATGAAACCTTGTTAAACATAACTCAAGTCATGCCAGGTGGGTTGGCACGCATGAGGAATTGTAGGATGCTAAATGAGCTCTGGAGCCACAATGAAAATTTACTGAAAACATAGGGAAAATTTGCCTGATATCTGCCCCAAACATAACACCCCAAGCCTCCTTCGTGCATAGAAGACTTCAGATTTGTCCAAGGACCAGACCTCTCCACCATCCATGTCTCCAGACCGACGACCGGGGGAAGAAATAGGTTGTGGTAACAGCAAAACATTACTATTTTACATTTAAACAAATGCTTGTATGTCTGACTTACGATATATGACTCTGGACCTCAAACATACCCTGACTTCTGTGATATCTTACCTTTTTTAAAGTCTTTTTTTTTTTTTCTTTACAATTTTTACCCAAAGCTTCTCTCCTCCTTTTTGCACCATAGGCAAACTTATATTCCTATGTTTTGCACTTAGTGTTTCCATAGTGGCAAATGTTTTTTTACAGGGCTGGTTTGCTGTCCCAGCACCCAACCCTCCTTTCACCGCTCAGGCTTGGGACCAGCCATGGCCGGGTTACCTTAAAGTATTATCAAAGTCTCAGTTTTTTCTTTTACTTTAACCCAAGATTTAAAGTGGTTGTAAACCCTTACATATACCCAGTAGCTATCCTCAAGTGATGCACAGAGATTAAACAAATCCTCCTACATAGGTTGTGCTTGTTTATCTGTAGTACGCTCCTATCTATTCAAACATTAAACTCTCCACATCTATTCAGAGTCCAGAATTTATAATTAAGGAGAGCTCTGACAGCTGATTTTTGGGCAGGGACACACCCACATTCAACACAGGAACAAAGTTAGGGCTGTCAATAACAGTCTGTATGCTGGAGCTCTTGCCCCTCTCCCCTTATAGAAGAATGACGCAGCAGACGGAAATGACACTTTGGGCCCCTAACTGAAACAAGTACACACTATAGAGGCATATGATTTTCTTCATATTTCGTACCTGAGGTTTGCAACCACTTTCACCAAGATGTTTCACTGCCATTGGCTCCGGATCACTCAGCAGTGCCAGCAAACTTCTGGTTATGAAGCGCACACTGAGCAGGTTACGTGATCAGCCTCTTTGGTTCCAAACGCCACATCATCCCATTCACCATGTCCTGTCCTCCTAGACCTTGCCTCAGGAGCCACAGTAATAAAATTGATGAAGAGCAGGGGTGAGGCCAGGCATTGCTAGAGTTCAGTTTTAGGGTTACTTGTTTGGGCGCACAGGAAGTGTATGCACATACAGTTGCATTCACAGCCGTGTGTGCATGGAAAGGTGGCTCCATAGGACTCGGTTTCCTGTTTTTAGGGTGACTCCAAGTGAAAGAATTTTAAAGAACAGACTAAAAGGCAATTCCAAACGTCAAATGAAAAGCACACCTTAAATATATACTGTATATGGTTTTTACAACGTTTAATAACACCAGCAACTGCAACATATCTCTGAGTCTTACAGCAGCCACTTAATAAGGCACAAAAACACCTTGAAGATCTCTACAATTGGGGTCAATGGAAGAAATCTGAGCAGTCCCTGAAACAGCAAATTCTCACAAGATTGACTCTGCCCTACAGTTGATTTTTAACCAATTATTGAAATTCCTGCAGAAATTTGCCATAAGGTCAAAGAGGGCCCATAGAATACAAAGACTTGACTAAAGAGATTCAGGCACTTCTAAAAATATAATATCGTGATTTAGAAGCTTTTAACTAATAGGAAATCTTCCAAGATTTCTCAACTATTACATCAACCGTGCAACCATAGAGCTCTCCATCTACTTTTCGATGATCTACAAGACTAACACATCCAATATTGATGGTGATATCCGTTTGTGTCTTTAGGTGACTCACCTGGGCCATACAGATTCCCTCAGGACACCAGAGGACTTGCCTTGGTTCTGCAAAAAGCTCCTTGATCATACGTGTCACAGTGGTCAACTGGTGCTATGATTTTCGATCACCTCTGCTATGCATTTTGGTTGAGACCACTGTTGCAATGCTCCCCACTCAGAGGTGCATTGACAAAGAGAGTAGAAGCGGGAGGCAACCAGGACCCCTCTCCAGAAGATGACTTGGGAGCACACTGAAACCCCCTTCTTTTGAGAGTGACCACCCACGTACCCAGACACTGGTTGTCCAGACATTAGATAATTTATTGAGCATTTGTATGGCTTGTTAGCCTGACTGGGCCTCCCCCTCTTTTGCTACTACATGTGGATCACACAGGTCCTTGAGTTCCATTGCAACCCACTTCCATGAACCTTGGGACTGCCCTGTAAATACTCAGTGGGTGTGTACTTCTACTTCTTCTCAGGGCATTCTACAGGAGCTAAGCTAGAACCCCAAACATCACAATGCCCCTTGACACTACACAGTCCAATCTACATTTGCTTTTTGGATGGCCCACTCCAAACCATATACCTTTCTCTCGAGGGTCAGGACATTCGGTGCATTCACTGCCCAAGAACATTAGGCTCTTCCTATCCAGTAGGAAACAGCAAAGTCTTAAACCCCCAGATGGGTGCTAATGTTTCTTCAAAAGTGAGATTGACCGTAAACCAGTCGCCTTGGGGAATATCTATGGCCTGAACCTCAGAGAGATCCCAATAATGTTCTTGATGTGTGAAAAACTACTGACCTTTTCTTTTTGTGTTTTCATAAATGGTGGCGATCTCATACTTCCCTTCAACCGACTTATAGACACAAGCATTTCAATTATGCTGCATAGAGTCCTGGGGCAAAAAAAAAAACCTTTTCTCTTGATGACTCACAAAGTACACTCAATTCCAGGGAAAGAGACTTTCTACTTCGCTCTCCACAAAAAAATATTCTAAAGTTTTTACTACTTTTTTTTATTCCGAACTGCTTTATGATACTAGAAAGGACCTCCATTGAACCAATAATTTTTGCATATCACCATCTTTTTACCATGACCCCACTGTTCCCTCAACAGAAGCATAAAACTAAAATTTGGAGGCTTATTGGTCTTTGCTCAGTGACCAAACGTGGGTCCAGACTTTATTATCTAGCTTCTGCACTGCTTTTGGCGACTTCTAGGGCAATTTCAATAGACCTCTTTGCAGGAACCTCGCACAATTTCAAACCCGCAGTGTGAACAAGGGCTAAAGTTCATGTGCCTTAAAGGCAGGTGTCCCAATACTTTTGGTAATATAGTGTATTTCTGTATGAATTTTATATAGGGTCTCATGCGCTATTTTTTTTCACTTTGTTGAAATTGTAACGTCAGAAGGGTCTGCATATATGAATTTATTTTAGGGTTTGAGCACTGTCAGTTGTGTTAGTATACAGTATGTTATTTATATTTTTGGACTGTTGTACAGCACCTAGTAAATTTTGTTTTTTTTTAGGGGTAACAGTATTTTTTTTTTTTTTTTTTTTTATTTATATCCCATTTTGAAAAGCTTAACAGGACTTTAGTTTTCATTGATAATATTTATTTTAGAACATTTGAGTTTGCAATCATAGGAAACAATCAGCAGTGTCCCAGCTGCCTCATCTCAAAAGTGAAAGGAAAATGCAGCTGCTACAAGTTCTTCTTGTTTTATACAGGACTAAGTCCCCACCCAGATCTCCCCGCCCAGACCCTGTGCTTTCTACTTCCTTCTTTATAACAATCAGACTGTTCTGAGAAATACAGAGGAGTGATGGCTGGTAATGTATCTGCTACATGTTGTTTTCTTGTTATTGCTGCCTGCCTACTGCTTCTCTGGAAGGTAGAGCTTGCACTGTGCACATTATACAATGCTGTATTTTTATGTATTACATGTTTTGTGCAATCTGTAATTAAGTTCTTTACATACCCAATGGAAGGAAGAGAATGTTGTATCTCACCTTCAGCTGTGTGCGTGTATGTATATTCATGAATTTAAAGCTGAACTACAGGTATTACTAGAATACCTGTAAAATAATAATAATACTGTATATAATAATAATATAATATTACAGGTGGCTGCAGCAAATTTAACACAGCTTATAAGCACTTCCTGTCAACCTTGGCCATTTAAATCAGTGGGGTCGTGACTCCTGCCACAAGCATAAGACAAATGCATTAGTCTCTTTTGTAAAAAAAAAAAACAGGCATTCAGGAGTATTTTTAACCACTTAAGCCCCGGAAGATTTTAACCCCTTCCTGACCAGACCTCTTTTTTTTCCAACTTGGCACTTCATGACTTTAACTGACAATTGCGCGGTCATGCAATGCTGTACCCAAACTAAATTTACGTCCTTTTTTTCCCACAAACAGAGCTTTCTTTTGGTGGTATTTGATCACCTCTGCGCTTTTTATTTTTTGCGATATTAATAACAAAAGAGCGAAAATTTTGCGAAACAATGACATTTTCAACTTTGTCTTTTAAAAAATATCCAATATACTCAATTTATGTCATTTTTTGGGCCAAAATATATTTAGCTACATGTCTTTGACAAAAAAAATTCAATGAGCGTATTTTTATTGGATTGCGCAAAAGTTATAGCGTCTACAAACTATGGTGTAAATACTGAAATTTATGCAGCTTTAATTTCTGACTGCCTATCTTATTTCATGAAGTGCTAAAATGGCAGGGCAGTACAAACCCCCCCCCCCCCTCCCAAACTACCACTTTTTGGAAAGAAGACATTCTAAGGAATGTTCTGAGAGGCATGTTGAGCTCATTGAATATTTCATTTTTTTGTTACAGGTGTTTGAAAAATGACTAAAAAAAAAAAATTTTTTTTTTTTACACAAAGTTGTCATTGAAATGATATATTGCTCACACATGCCATGGGTATATGTGTAATTACACCCCAAAATATATTCTGCTGCTTCTCCTGAGTACAGGGATACCACATATGTGAGACTTTTTGGGAGCCTAGCAGTGTACGGGAGCCCGAAAACAAATCACCACCATCAGAATTTCAAAGGGCGTACATTTTCATTGCATTTTCTCACTACCTATAACGGCTTAGGAGGCCCTGAAATGTCAAGATACCACAAACCCCCCCCCCCCCAAATGACCCCATTTTGGAAAGTAGACACCCCAAGCTGTTTGCTGAGAGGCATGGTGAGTCCATGGAATATTTTATATTTTGCCACAAGTTTTGGGAAAATTACAATTTTTTTTATTTATTTTTTTTTTTACACAACGTCACTAAAAGATAAATTTCTCACACATGACATGGGTATATGTGGAAGGACACCCCAAAATACATTCTGCCGCTTCTCCCGAGTATGAGGATGCCCAATGTGTGAGACTTTTCGGGAGCCTAGCTGTGTACGGGACCCAAAAATCAATCACCATCTTCAGGTTTTCTAATGGCGTAAATTTTTGATTTTACTCCTCACTACCCATCACAGTTTCGGAGGCCCTGAAATTTCAAGATAACACAAAACCCCCCCCAAATGACCCCATTTTGGAAAGTAGACACCCCAAGCTGTTTGCTGAGAGGCATGGTGAGTCCATGGAATATTTTATATTTTGCCACAAGTTTTGGGAAAATTACATTTTTATTTTTATTTTTTTTTTAACACAAAGATGTCACTAAATGTTAAATTGCTTGCACATGCCATGGGTACATGTGGAATGACACCCCAAAATACATTCTACTGCTTCCCCTGAGTACAGGGATACCCCATGTGTGAGACTTTTTGGGAGCCTAGCTGTGTACAGGACAGCGAAAACCAATCAACACTCTCAGGTTTTCTAATGGCGTAAATTGTGCATGTCACCTCTGCACTACCTGTCACAGTTTCGGTGGCCCTAAAATTCCAAGATAGCACAACCCCCCCCCCCCCAAATGACCCCATTTTGGAAAGTAGACACCCCAAGCTATTTGCTGAGAGGCATGGTGAGTCCATGGAATGTTTTATATTTTGCCACAAGTTCTGGGAATTTATATATATATTTTCTTTTTTTTCTTTTTTTTACACAAAGTTGTCAGTAAATGATATATTGCTCACACATGCCATGGCTATATGTGAAATGACACCACAAAATACATTCTGCTGCTTCTCCTGAGTACAGGGATACCCCATGTGTGAGACTTTTTTGCAGTCTAGCCGAGTACAGGACCCCGAAAACCAATCCCCACTTTCAGGCTTTCCAAGGGCGTAAATTGTTGATTTCACTCCTGACTACCCATCACAGTTTCGGAGGCCATGAAATGCCAAGACAGCACAACCCCCCCCCCAAATGACCCCTTTTCGGAAAGTAGACACCCTAAGCTATTTGCAGAGAGGCATGTTGAGTGTTTTGCAGATCTCACTTTTTGTCACAAAGTTTTGGAAATTGAAAAAAGAGGAAAAAAATGCATTTTCCTGTTTTTTCTTCATTTTCCAAAAAAAATGAGAGCTGCAAAATACTCACCATGCCTCTCAGCAAATAGATTGGAGTGTTTACTTTGCAGAATGGGGTCATTTGGGGGGGGGGGTTTGTGCCATCTTGGCATTTCATGGACTTCAAAAGTGTGATAGGTGGGGGCGTGGTCTGGAGCGGCATGAACTAGGACGCTGGTGATCTGAGCTCTACCAGACTTTTATCCTTCTCAGCCTTAATCCTTGATTCCCCGAGTCGCTCATCCTGTCCCTCTGCCTGCCGTGAACCTGCTGAGGATGTCTCTCCCAAAGAAGACGTCGAAAGCGGCCGCAAAATTGGAGAAATCAGCACAGGAATAATGTGTAGTATTACCCACCATTAACCGCCCAAACATCCACCCACTTAATTTAATGATGGGTATACACGACACTATTCCACGTATACCAAAATAGGATTTTAACCGCAGTGCTGAAATCAGAAAATCACCACAGCTGCTGCCAGCAAAGGTATCCATATATGCTGAGCGCAAACGCTGTTTGTGTCAGAATATATAAAATCAATGTGGCAGCCGACAAGTAACTACAAGAGAAACAGGTCACAAAAGAATGAAAAACAAACAAAGTACAGTAAAAGTACAGTAGGAAGAGTAGAAGAACATATAAAATGACTGACAACAACTGTTTTTGGATCCTTTTATTTTTCTTTCTAACTGTTGTTTCTCGATTTGGGACTGCGATTTTCCAGCTTGGGTCTCTTAAAATGTCGATGGACATCCAACATCTTTCGAGACCCTGTGTTTGTGTGCCCTACACTGTGTTGTGCTCTACCCTACACTAAAACTCCACTAGTGCATGGTAGCGCTCGAAACATTCCCCGATGCAGAGACCAGGTTGGTCAGGACATGTGGGACAATAATAACGGGTGTCACGCCTAAATCCGCGCCTGCTACAGACACGACATCTTCTTTGGGGGTATCTTTGGATAGGGGTACTCGGGAGGACATGTGAAAAATGCCTCTCATGCAGCCGGCTCACTGCATCTGGAAGGAGAAGTTGGGCAGGCATGCCTCCTGGGTACAGGTAGGCAAGGATGATCTCTTCCTGGAATTCCCGGAAGGATCCAGTTCGTCCTGACGCCCTGTATAGGACAAAGGCGTTCAGCATAGCCAATTGGAATAAATAAACAGACACTTTTTTGTACCAGCATCTGGCTTTACGGGCAACGAAATACGGCGCCAAAAGCTGGTCGTTAAGGTCCACCCCTCCCATATTAAGGTTATATTCGTGGACCCAGAGGGGTTTCTCCATAACACCAGTTGCCGTAGGAATTTGGATCGTCATGTCTGCGTGAAGGGACAACAGAACGAAAACATCCTGTGTATCCCTCCACTTCACTGCAAGCAATTTGTCCATTTTCAAGCAGGCTCTCGCCCCCCGACTAAGACGGGATGTTACAAGCCTTTGGGGGAAGCCCCGTGATTAGGTCGCACGGTGCCACATGCGCCAATTTGTAATTCGAGCAGGTGACTAAATAGTGGCACGCTTGTGTAAAAGTTGTCCACGTACAAATGGTACCCCTTTCCCGATAAGGGTGACACCAAGTCCCAAACAATCTTGCCGCTGCTCCCTATGTAGTCTGGGCAGTTGGGGGGCTCCACGCAGCTATCTTTTCCCTCATAGACCCGGAAACTAACTGTATAGCCTGTGGCCCTGTCACACAGTTTATACAGCTTGACCCCGTACTTGGCACGCTTGCTGGGGAGGTACTGTTTCATAGCAAGGTGGCCAGTACATTTAATCAGGGACTCGTCAACGCAGACAACTTCTTCAGGGGTGAACAAGGCTGCAAACCGCTGATTGAAGTGGTCTATGAGGGGCCGAATTTTTGTGGAGCCGATCATATGCAGGGTCTCCCCGAGGACGACAGATTTCATTGTCGCTGAAATGCATAAATCGCAGAATTTGCTCATATCTCGCCCTGGACATGGAGGCAGAGTACATGCGCATATGGTGAAGTGGGCTAGTGGACCAATATAGCCGCAATTCACTCTGTTTGGTTATGCCCATGTTCAGGGAAAGGCCCAGAAAGATTTTAAATTCGGAAACCGTTATTGATTTCCAGCCGAATGGTCTTGCAAGGGGCGAATTTGGGTTGGCGGCGATGAATTGTTGTGCATATAAATTTGATTTATCCACAATAGATCTGAAAAGATCTTCTGTGAAGAACAGCTCAAATAAGTTCAGGGGCGTAAAACCAGCTGTCTCCACGTGGATTCCAGGTTGGGCAGTGAATGGGGGTTTACATCCAATCCGAACCGATCCACCAGATGGATGGAAAATAGGGTCACCATCTGTCCGGATTTCACAGACAGGACTGGATCAGATAGCAGCGGGTGTCAGTGGAGATGTCACCGCTGATATCCGCTGCCCCATAGGGATGCATGGAGTGTCCGATTAGATCCGCCTAAAAAAGCTGACAGGCGGACCTGATCGTCAGATTTTTCTCGTTTCACAGCAAATCTGAACCGATGAATGAAAATTTGTACGATTTTCTGATTTTTCTTGTACAAAAATCTTACGAAAATGGTACACATTAAACGAAAATCGTTTGTTTTTTCCCATACGAGAAACATTTTGGAGTTTGTCCCTTTGAGAATTTTCGTACAAAAATTCAGAATCGGCTGTAGAAAGTTCTGTACACACTATATGAAAATCCTACGAAAATTCTTTGGATGAAAATGTTCGATTTTCCTATAGTGTGTATGAGCCTTCAGTCTGACATGCTAAGTGGGTGTGTCTAGTCAGATTAGTTAATAGTTTCAAGTGTTTTTCATTTGTCTGTGTGTGTGTATATATATATATATATATATATATATATATATATAGTATCTCACAAAAGTGAGTACACCCCTCACATTTTTGTAAATATTTTATTATATCCTTTCATGTGACAACACTGAAGAAATTACACTTTACTACAATGCAAAGTAGTGAGTGTACAGCTTGTATAACAGTGTAAATTTGCTGTCCCCTCAAAATAACCCAACACACAGCCATTATTGTCTAAACTGATGGCAACAAAATTGAGTACACCCCTAAGTGAAAATTCCCCAATTGGGCCCAATTAGCCATTTTCCCTCCCCGGTGTCATGTGACTGGTTGGTGTTACAAGGTCTCAGGTGTGAATGGGGAGCAGGTGTGTTAAATTTGGTGTTATCGCTCACACTCTCTCAAACTGGTCACTGGAATATTAACATGGCACCTTATGGCAAAGAACTCTGAGGATCTGAAAAAAAAAAAGAATTGTTGCTCTACATAAAGATGGCCTAGGCTATAAGAAGATTGCCAAGACCCTGAAACTGAGGTGCAGCACAGTGGCCAAGACCATACAGTGGTTTAACAGGACAGGTTCCACTCAGAACAGGCCTCGCCATGGTCGACCAAAGACGTTGAGTGCACGTGCTCAGTGTCATATCCAGAGGTTGCCTTTGGGAAATTGACATATAAGTGCTGCCAGCATTGCTGCAGAGGTTGAAGGGGGGGGGGGGGGTCAGCCTGTCAGTGCTCAGACCATACACCGCACTTTGCAATAAATTGGTCTGCATGACTGTCGTCCTAGAGGGAAGCCTCTTCTAAAGATGATGCACAAGAAAGCCCCCTAAACAGTTTGCTGAAGACAAGCAGACTA
The DNA here is from genome assembly GCF_965119305.1 of Pelophylax lessonae. NCBI lineage: Eukaryota > Metazoa > Chordata > Amphibia > Anura > Ranidae > Pelophylax > Pelophylax lessonae. The sequence goes on from NC_138769.1 coordinate 163,959,458, forward strand.
AGGACATGAATTACTGGAACCATGTCCTGTGGTCTGATGAGACCAAGATCTTATTCGGTTCAGATGGTGTCAGGCGTGTGTGGTGGCAACCAGGTGAGGAGTACAAAGACAAGTGTGTCTTGCCTACAGTCAAGCATGGTGGTGGGAGTGTCATGGTCTGGGGCTGCATGAGTGCTGCTGGCACTGGAGAGCCACAGTTCATTGAGGGAACCATGAATGCCAACATGTACTGTGACATACTGAAGCAGAGCATGATTCCCTCCCTTCGGAGACTGGGCCACAGGGCAGTATTCCAACATGATAACGACCCCAAACACACCTCCAAGACAGCCACTGCCTTGCTAAAGAAGCTGAGGGTAAAGGTGATGGATTGGCCAAGCACCCTATTGAACATCTGTGGGGCATCCTCAAACGGAAGGTGGAGGAGCGCAAGGTTTCTAACATCCACCAGCTCTGTGATGTCATCATGGAGGAATGGCAACCTGTGAAGCTCTGGTGAACTCCATGCCCAAGAGGGTTAAGGCAGTGCTGGAAAATAATGGTGGTCACACAAAATATTGACACTTTGGGCCCAATTTGGACATTGTCACTTAGGGGTGTACTCACTTTTGTTGCCAGCGCTTTACACATTAATGGCTGTGTTGAGTTATTTTGAGGGGACAGCAAATTTACACTGTTATACAAGCTGTACACTCACTACTTTACATTGTAGCAAAGTGTCATTTCTTCAGGCTCCGTTCACATGTAGGCGTTTTGGGGCGTTTTTGGGGCGTTTTTCTGCTCTAGGATCAGCTCTCAAAACGCCCAACAAGACAAATCCTATTCATTTCAATGGCCCCTGTTCACATCTGAGCGTTTTGAAGCTGTATACAAAACGCCCAACGCTCAAAAAAGTACATGAGCTTCTTTTTGGGCAGATTACAGGCGTTTTCCATTGATCTCTATTCAATCTAAAAACGCCTGCACGAAAATCGCGGTAAAAAGGTAAAAATCGCGGTAAAATCGCGGTAAAAAACGCCGCAAAAATCGCGGTAAAATCGCGGTAAAAAACGCGCGAAAAACGCTACGCTCAGGTGTGAATGTAGCCTAAGTGTTGTCACATGAAAAGATATAATAAAATATTTACAAAAAAGTGAGAGTTGTATTTACATTTGTGAGATACTGTGTGTATGTGTATATACAGGGCTCAAAATTTAAAGTCCTGAGCTACTAGCCAGGCCTTCAGGGTTACTCGCCACCAGTTGCCCCACCCAACTCCTACCCTGTCCCGTCCCTAAACACGCCCTCATAAAATTACACTGTTAAATGTTTTTGCATTAAGAGCCCATCCACATTGAGGCGACTGAAGAGCACGGGGGGGGGGGCTGAAGAGCATTGGGGGGCTGGAGGGGGAGCTGAAGATCACTGGGGAGGGCTGAAGAGCACTGGGGAGGGCTGGAGGGGGGAGGCTGAAGAGCACTGGGGGGGGCTGAAGAGCACTGGGGAGGGCTGGAGGGGGAGCTGAAGAGAACTGGGGAGGGCTGGGGGGGGGGGGGGCTGAAGAGCACTGGGGAGGGCTGGAGGGGGGGCTGAAGAGAACTGGGGAGGGCTGGAGGGGGGTGCTGAAGAGCACTGGGGAGGGCTGGAGGGAGAGCTGAAGAGAACTGGGGAGGGCTGGAGGGGGGGGGGCTGAAGAGCACTGGGGAGGGCTGGAGGGGGGGCTGAAGAGAACTGGGGAGGGCTGGAGGGGGGGGGCTGAAGAGCACTGGGAGGGCTGAAGAGGGGGGGGGCTGAAGAGCACTAGGGGGGCCAGCAAGAAAAAAAAAATAAATTGGATAGGAGGGGGATGGGGCGGCTGCATATGGAGGAATTGATCTTTGCATATCAATTCCTCTATATGCAGCCGCCCCACCGCTCCTTCTATGCAGTCACACAGGGAGGCAGCGGCTGCTCAATCTTCGGGCACTCACCTTCTTCCAGCCCCCGGGAGCAGAGCAGCGCAGACGGAGGGAGCAAGCTGCCTTAATTGGAAGAGATGATCGGCGTGAGATAACCCCTATGCCAGTGTCAGAGCGCAGATCATCCAACTTTAACAGCTTGTATTTGCCGGGCGCTCGCTGACACACACAGTCCCGCCTCCTAGCCCGGCTTCTTTGATAGACGTCACACGTCCTGGTTGGCCAGGTGTTCTGTCCATCAAAGAAGCCGGGCTAGGAGGCGGGACTGTGTGTGTCAGAGAGCACCCGGCCATTACAAGCTGTTACAGTTGGATGATCGGCGCTCTGACATTATTCAGTCCGTCAGGTGGCCGGCTCTCCTCTCGCTCCCGGAGCTCGCCCTACATAATTTTCCACTCGCAAAATGCGAGCAGGCGAGTGGAAAATTTGAGGGCTGTATTATATATGATATTTCAGCTATGATTAAACACCAGTTGCGGTGCGAAACGCGTTAGCTGTACCCCCTACCCTGTTGTTTTACCACCGTTTGTTGTATGATTTATCGTTTTATTATTTTGAATAAAGGTGTTTGCATCGGAGTGCTTTCATCCAATTCCATTTCTTCCAGGCATTCAGGAGGTGGCAGGATTGCCTCCTGAACACCTGACAGCGGCTGCTTAGCCACACTTTGAAAAGCAATTTGGCCAGATTGGCTAGTGTGCACATCACATACCTGATGGACGACTGTAGAAGCTGGCAGTCAGTGTAGTGGTCGGCACTACTACAATAAAAGCCACAATCTTCGTGGTCTGCTGCCCACTGCATATTGACCACAGAAGGTCACTCACTTGATCACCACCACCACCACCATTATTCGCAATTTCTTTTTTTCAAAGTATAGAAGACATTCTTAGATTGGACGTGATGGCGAGGTGAGGCAGTGATGTCACGATCTCCACCTCATCCAGTCAAAAAAACCTCTTGTATTCAATGAAAAAAATACAAGGTGTTTAATAAATGGTGGCGTATAGTGAGCCAGTGACCCCTTATATTCTGTGTGCAGGGGGGAAGCTGCTTGCACAGAAGCCAGAAGATCATGGTAGGGTTTCATCAGGTATGAGTAATGAATACTTGCATTGTGTCAAACTGGACCAAGGTAACTATGCATTACAGATCATACTTGGGAGTTCAGATTTAAAGGGAAACTCCAGTCAAAAATGACATTTTTCCTATTAATAGTATGTTAAATAGCTTTATCTTAATTTTCTGACTAGCTGCTTGTGTAGCTTAGAAAGTCTTATCTAAACTAGACAAGAGTGAGAGAGAGACTTTGAAAAAGTGCCTGCACTATCTTAATGCGACTTTGATCTAGAGAGTGTAAAGTTGGATCATAGCTGTACTCAAAGTCGCAGTCTAAATCGCACAACTTAAGAGTCGTACTAGTGGAAACCTAGCCACTAGGCTAGAGTGTGACTTTGGAGTGCGACTTTCAGTGCAGCTTTAATCCAACGTTACACTCTCTGGATCAAAGTGGCATCAAAGGAGTGCAGGTACCTTTTTCAAGGTCGCTGATTTTCAAAGTTGCATAGATGGAAACGGGTGCCATTGAAATGAATAGGCTGTGACTTGTCATGCGACTTTATGTGTCCAAAGTCTCATGACAAGTCACACTAGTGGAAACTGAGCTTTAATCTAAGTTTCCACTATTGCGATTTAGAGTGCAACTTTGATGCGACTTTGATCCAACTTTACACTGTCTGGATCAAAGTAGTGCAGGTACCTTTTCAAAGTCGCTGATTTTCAAATTCTCATAAATGGGAATGAGAGTCATTGATTAGTAGAAATGGAGCTGAAGGCCCTTTTCACACTTGTGTGACCTAAAAGTCGCATGATTTTACCGCAATTTTGACTGGACTTGAAGTAATGCCTATGTCTTTGGACCTCAAAATGCATCAGTCGGACCAAAGTAGTGCAGGGACAACTTTAAAGTCATTGCAACTTGAAGTCACACAGATATGAACGATACTAATTGTAAATCATGGAGCGCGACTTGTCATGCGACTTTGCAGTCCCCAATCGAAGGACAGGTGGCACAAGTGTGAAAAGGGCCTTAGTCTACGTTTCAACTATTGCGACTTAGAGTGCGACTTTGATGCAACTTTACACTCTCTGGATCACAGTCGCATCAAACGTTGCATCAAAGTAGTGCAGGTACCTTTTTGAAAGTCGCTTAGATGGGAACGGTTGCCACTTAAATCAATGGGCTGTGACTTGTCATGCGACTTTGTGTGTCAAAAGTCACATGATAAGTCTCAATAGTGGAAATGGAGCTTTAGTCTATGTTTCCACTATTGCGGTTTAGAGTGTGACTTTGATCCAACTTCACACTCTCTGGATCAAAGTCACTTTAAAATTTGCATCAAAGTAGTACAGGTACCTTTTCAAAGTCGCTGATTTTTAAAGTTGCATAGATGGGAACGGGTGTCATTAATTAGTTGCACTAGTGGAAACATAGACTTAGTGTGTTTGCCTGTACTATGATCATTGGAGACTGTAAGCTGAGACCCCAGAGCACTTCCAGCTACACTGACAGTCGCCCCCCCACCCCGTGTCCAGCTTCCTTCTCCCTTTGGTAATCTTCATTCCAAGCCCAGTACAGCTATACTGTATATGTGCCCCTCCCCCCCCCAGCACAGCTATATTGTATATGTGCCCCCCCAGCACAGCTATACTGTATGTGCCCACCTCCCCCCCCCAGCACAGCTATACTGTATATGTGCCCCCCAGCACACAGCTATACTGTATATGTGCCTGCCCCAGCACGGCTATAGTGTATATGTGCCCCCCCAGCACAGCTATACGGTATATGTGCCCCCCCAGCACAGCTATACTGTATATGTGCCCCCCCCCAGCACAGCTATACTGTATGTGCTCGCCCCCCCCAGCACAGCTATACTGTATATGTGCCCCCCCAGCACACAGCTATACTGTATATGTGCCCGCCCCAGCATGGCTATAGTGTATATGTGCCCCCCCAGCACAGCTATACTGTATATGTGCCCCCCCCCACCAGCACAACAGCTATACTGTATATGTGCCCCCCCAGCACAACAGCTATACTGTATATGTGCCCCCCAGCACACAGCTATACTGTATATGTGCCCGCCCCAGCACGGCTATAGTGTATATGTGCCCCCCCAGCACAGCTATACGGTATATGTGCCCCCCCCCAGCACAGCTATACTGTATATGTGCCCCCCCCAGCACAGCTATACTGTATGTGCCCGCCCCCCCAGCACAGCTATACTGTATATGTGCCCCCCAGCACACAGCTATACTGTATATGTTCCCGCCCCAGCACGGCTATAGTGTATATGTGCCCCCCCAGCACAGCTATACTGTATATGTGCCCCCCCCCCACCAGCATAACAGCTATACTGTATATGTGCCCCCCCAGCACAACAGCTATACTGTATATGTGCCCCCCCAGCACAGCTATACTGTATATGTGCCCCCCCCAGCACAACAGCTATACTGTATATGAGCCCCCCCAGCACAGCTTTATTGTATATGTGCAAGCAGTGTTAGAAAATAAATTATTCAGTGTCTCAATGCCTGCTGTATGAGGAATAGATGTGTAATTAGAGAGGTTGGAGAACCCCTGTCTCCACTTCCCAGGTCCCTCTTATGTGTAATTCACCCTGTGTCCATTAGGGGCACAGGGTAACCAAGGACAACTAATTAATGAACACTGACAATGTGGTTTGGATTACTTCAAATAGGACAGTAATAGTTATCAACAATATCCCTCAATAAATTTATGATACAATAATTCCACTGTATCAGAATGATGAAACATTGTATAAGCTTTGCCTCATAGACTATTGTAGGTAGGAACTGTACAGTCTGCTACTAAGGTCTCCTGCTATTGTCTAAAAGTGTTGTGTTTTCTGCTCAAAACTCATAATAGATGTTAATCTAATCCCACTGCTGCCACCAATGTGACAGAACCGTCCCAGACTCCACTTGAGTGCTTCCATCAGTATACCATTTCCTCCAGTCTGAACATAGACACACAGAAACACAGGGAAGGAGTGAGGACGAAGAAGCAGAAGAAACATCAAAGGTTGAACCCCCTACCTTCAAAAAGAAATCACACATTTTTCCGTCTCTGAATGAGAATCCATCAATAGCTCTGTTCGTCAGAGAGACAACCAAAGAGCTTGAGAAACTGAAGGGGAAGAATACCACACAAAACCTCACTAAAGAGCAAAAAATTGCCTTAAAGGAACTAGAGAGCATTGAATCAATTACGATCAAACCCTCAGATAAAGGGGGGAACATTGTGCTCATGGACAATGAGGATTATAAAGCAATGTGCCAGAAGATACTTGACAATACAAGATGTTACAGAAAAATATTGCCAATCATGGTAGAGACTTTCAAAGAGGATTTTTATAAAAAAATCGATGGGGCCCTAAATCAAGGGATGATCTCGCAAACACTGTGGCAGTTTACTAGAACCAAACATGCAAGAACCCCAACATTTTACGCACTACCAAAAATCCACAAGGATAGAAACAACCCCCCAGGTAGGCCAATCATATCGGGGAATGGCAACCTGACAGAGAACACTAGCAAAGTTATAGATGCATACCTAAGACCGCATGTAACTAAACTACCCTCATACACAAGAGATACGGCACATCTTCTCCAGATCATCGATGGCATCACAATACCAAATGATGCCTTTCTCATAACCATTGACGTCGAAGCACTGTATAATAACATCCCACACAAGAAAGGAATTGAAGTTATCAAGCAAACCCTGGAAGAACAGAGCGGACATGACAAAAAATTTAATGACTTCATAGTGATGATGCTGGACTATATTTTGAACAACAACTTTTTTGTCTTTAATGGCACGTATTACTTGCAGACATGTGGTGTCGCAATGGGCACTAGCTGTGCCCCATCCTATGCCAACACGTATCTTGGAGCATGGGAGCAGGAATTTTTAGCCAATGAGGAAAACAGCGCCTTTGCAAACAACATCATTGTTTGGCAAAGGTTCATAGACGATATTTTTATTATATGGACCGGACCGGAGAGCATGATTCAAGAATGCCTCCAGGCCATGAATAACAACACCTACAATATGTTCTTCACCCTCAACTACGACCAAGTAAAAATCCCCTTCCTGGACATATGGATTATGAAGGATAAGGATGGACTCCTAAAAACAACCTTGTATCGGAAGGAAACTGCCGGCAATTCAATACTGCATTCATCTAGCTTCCATCCTACTGCACTCAAGAAGTCAATCCCTTATAGTCAATTCCTTAGGTTAAAAAGGAACTGTACAAAAGAACAAGACTATCAAAAAGAAGCTAATTTACTTACTGCAAGACTTCTAAAAAGAGGCTACACTAAGACAACCCTGAGAAAGGCTTTCAATAGGGTCAAAAAACAGGGAAGACAGGACATTCTGTTTAAAAACAAAAATAAACAGAAGTCAAAGGAACAAGACAATCAGACCAGGATTATAACAAGATACACAAACGACCACCCCAAAATAAGGAACATTATTGCAAGACATTGGCTGATCCTCAAAGAGGACCCCGCAATAACACCATTTATACCTGAATACCCGCAAATAACCTTTAGGAAAGCAGGATCCATGAAACAAGCACTCACACACAGTGAGTATAAAGACACGAGAAAGGATCCTTGCAAGCAAATGGGCACATTCCCCTGTGGCAGCTGCGGGCAATGTAATGTTATACAGAGATGTATTAATACCACACTCCCCAATGGGGAACTCTTCAAACCCCGACACTTCGTCAACTGTCGGACAAGAGGGGTGGTCTATCTTATGAGATGCCAATGCGAATCCTACTATGTAGGAAAAACCAAACAAGAATTTGGAAAACGTGTCAACCAACATATCAATAACATGTTACTATGCAACTTCTATGTACCCCTTGGCAGGCACGTAGCACATTTTCACAAAAATAGAATGCCAAAAGTGACCTTTATGGCACTGGAAAGGATCCATATACCACATAGAGGGGGGGATTGGAATAAGAAATTGTTACAAATGGAAATGAGGTGGATTAGACGCCTTCGGGCGACTAAGCCACCTGGACTAAACGAAAATGAGAGCTTCCGCCCATTCCTTGAGGGGTTTGCATCAGGCAAGACCGACTGATTCATTCATCCATCTGCCTTGCAAACCTTTCCCCCTACTCATTATGTACCCACCACCCGCCCTCCTCCAAACATCTTTCCTTGTCATGCCTATTTATGGAGGAGCAAATCAACCCTCCTATCCACTTACAATCGATCCATTAACAACGTTCATTAATAAATGGTGCCCAGGACTCGATTCCTTTTTAAAACATGATCTGGTGCGACCCTGGCATTGCCCCGCGAATGGGTCTGTTCCTTTTTTCCCCCCTCCCCCAAGTACCTGATGTGGGGTACTGCATAACTGCTTCAAAACATTACCTATTGCTGTGTTTATATTCCTTATTTATTTTTTCATTGCACTTCAATATATGTTATATAAATATTCAGTGATTCCAGCTTTATACCTATATTGTTAACATTATGGCACACACGCGGATATTAGCTGTTTTTTTGCAGATAGCACCTCTCGTTCCCCCCGCAGTCACACCCAGCACGGCAAGCCCCTTCGTGCATAGCGTAGGGGCTGATCGGGACGAACCAATCCCTTCGGGGAGAGGACGGTCCCTCCCACTGTGCTGGCGGCCGTAAGGAGCGTCCCTAACAACGGGCCTGAACCTGCGCGCGCACCCATCCGGCGCAGGCGCAGGGATGAGTGCCACGTCAACGCTCCTGTAATCCGATTACGTGCAGCGCATACTGCGCATGCGCGAAGGACTACAAAAGGCCGGGGAATACGAGTCAGCCCTCACTCCTCACAAGCAGAGGAGAGAGGACAGACCGGACCTGCGCCTACCCCATGGACTTAACCCTTAAACGTAAGTGTTCCTGTGGAACGTGAATGAGTCATTTTTCTTTGGCACATCACTCAATATACTGTCACCAAGCACTGGTAATAAAGATGTTAACCATACTCTTTGGGGGATTTTTTGGCAATATATAGCCATGGCACACTGGTAAAACAGGCTTATTATACATACATAGATACTACGGACCAAGGACCTGGTGGTAAAGAAAGGGAAGGACTAATCCTCCCTCCCTCCCCCCCTCCTCTTTCCAGTAATACAGAGGACGTCCATCCCAGCAGCTTACTCAATTGTAAGTTCAAGACATTGCCTTTTCTTCACTTTGATAATACCAACTCACCTTTCTAACACCTTTGCCATTCCCCTCCCCTCCCAGGCTATATGCAGGATATATATTCCCGTTGTGACTGTGATTGGTGATGAGAGTTCTGCGCAGGATGATAACTATACCCGTGTATGTACCTTTTAAAACTACTTGAAGTAACTCATGATGTTATATGATATTCTTATAGGATTTAAATAATCCTGTATATTGTTTTCATAGATTTATTTTGACTGAGTGACTGAACGCTTTGATAAAGGCCCGTGAGAGAGCCGAAACGCGTCAGCGACCAGGGAATTTCCTGGGAATAACCTTCCGTTTAACATCACACTGGAAAACGGGAAATCCTTGTTAAAAAAGTCACCAAATGCACCACTGTCACTGATTCCCTTGAATCACTCTTACCTTCTCACACTTGGGGTCTCTTTCCCCAAGCACATTGATCACCCCCATATTGTGACAGAATTTGTAATATTTTTGTTATCTTTTATTTTTATTATCATTATTTTTTGTAATAAATTTTGTATTTTTTACACCATATTTGATTCACTGGTTTAACCAACCATCCACCTGCCCATAAAGTCCCACATGTTTTGGTTTGAGGCACCAGCAACCCCCAACATAGACATTAGATATTATAGCCGCTTATTGCAACCAAGAACTAGGCAGAAATCGTTTTAGCTGCAAAACTGGAACTGTTTATTGAACAAACTCACACAGAATATATATCCCGCAGGAGGACAGTCCCTGATCATATTACCCTAACAATACAAACTGTAACCAGAAACATAATTAACATGAGCTAATTAACTAGCCATCTGGACAATGTTGTGACTAATTAGATATCCCCTCTTCAGGTCAGACTTGCTGGCATCGAGCTCCCAAAGTACAATACAAATTATTATAAGTGTAAACGCATCCCCAATAGTTTGCTAGCAGACAATAGGTGTCTTAATTAGCACAATTAACAATACAAACAGTGATCTCCCCCCTCCTCAGACTAGTAGGCAACAGACAATAGCAGGAGACCTACTTACAATAAACACAATATAGCAGGGGACCCCAGTGGTTTGAGCCGATTATTTTAACATCTACAGTCATTGCTTGTTTTAGGCATGCAGGCCTGAAATGGATATGGAACCCTCCAGTTCCTAGAGTCTGTGTGTTTTGGGGAGACGTGAACTTAAATCAGTAACAAGGCCACTCTAAGGTTTCCCCAGGCATACACCTTCCAAAGAGTAGTGTTCCCTTATATGAGAGGGCCCGTAGTCATTGGGTAAGAGGCTTGCTCCCAGTCCTCTCCAAAAGCCCCTGCCCCAGGCTAGGTCTGTCATAACTATTACTGTTCCATTTGAAGTAATCCAAACCACATTCTCAGTGTTCATTAAGTAGTTGCCCATGTTCTCAGTCATAAAAGAAAAGAAAAAGGAGGCACAAACGCCTAGTGCATTACCCGTGGTCACTGTTTATAAAATTTTAATAAAATGCCAAATGCATACTCACAGACATGAAGATAATTAAAATGGTGTTACAAGAATCCATCCCACATGAACTGGAACATGTCCTTGAAGATAGGACCGCTGACCCTGCTCTGAGGGAGGGAGCTTGACTCCCGAAACGCGTCAGCGGTCCTATCTTCAAGGACATGTTCATGTGGGATGGATTCTTGTAACACGATTGTAATTATCTTCATGTCTGTGAGTATGCATTTGGCATTTTATTAAAATTTTATAAACAGTGACCACGGGTAATGCACTAGGCGTTTGCGCCTCCTTTTTCTTTTCTTTTATGTACCCATGTTGGAGTTCCCTGCCTGAGGAGAGCAGCACGGCAGTCTTCCCCTTCGGAGTGAGCGCTTGGCTTAATTGTTTGGAGCATGTTCTCAGTCACCCTGTGCTCCTAATAGACACAGGGTGACTTACACATAAGAGGGGCCTGGGGAGCTGAGACAGGGATTTCCCAAGCTCTCTAAGCTGGGTTCCAGGGGCCCCCCACCCAAAGTGACTCCCGTTGCAGTGGCTGTCTGGTTCGTTGGGGTGGACAGGGAAAGAGAATCCACTCTTTGCTCCAGTTGATGGTAGCCATCTTGCAGGCCCTGGACTGCTTGAGTAAGGGCGGCAATCTGCTGGCACAATGCCTCCAAGGGTTAGACCCAACCTTTCGGGCTCCATATGGCTGGATTGTACTGTTACGTACCTGACTGTGGAGCCCGAGATGATGAGGGTGGCCTCTTGCACAATTCCCGTCCATGCCCCCTGGTAATGGAGACCAGGACTGCCAGGGCAGTGGAAATGTACAGGTGCCTGGAAGCTGTAGGAGTGGGCTGTAGCTTGGAGACGCAGGAGTCCTTCCAGTGGTGTGTAGTCTGGTCACAAGCCTTGTACAGCGGGAGCCAGGCAGACGGGTGCAGAATCAAGATCAGGTGCAAGGTCGGGAACAGGCAGGAGTGAGTAACCTGCTGGCAGTGAGGTACCAAATCGGGAAGCTGAAACGTAGTCATAAATCCAAGTCGGGGTCGGTAACATAAGCAAAAGGCACATATAGCAGGCATGGGTGAGCAGAGAGAGGTATCAGACGTAGCTGGGTCAGGAACAAGTTTAGTATACATGGATTAGTATCAGGAACACAAGAATCTAAGCTGAGGACATTTCAGCACTGAAGCCAGACAGACTCTCAATTTAAATGGGCTGCTGGGCGCATTCCAGTCCTTGCTCCGTTTAGCCTTTTCTCAGGACTCTGCACATGCACATTAGAATGAGCGCTTGCTGCACGGGAATGAGCATAAGAATGATGATGGCCCACTGTTGGGTTCAGGCATATTTCAGCTGCGTGCTTCTATGGCTTTACAGAAGCATGTGACTAAGCTAGATAGTGATCAAATCATTTGCCCCATGTGTGTTTGTAGGTCTTGTGTTTTTTCCTTTTTTTTTTTGACAAACCAGTTTTCTCCCTGTATAATATAAATATCTGTTTTCCAGGTCAACTACATAAAATAAGAAAGGGATTAGTTGATGGCTGCAACAGGGCACTTATAAAGGATCTCCTGGATGACTTACTTGAAGAAAAGATATTAAATGATGGAGAGGTGGAATATATTGATGAAGGCAACACTCTTTCAAGTGACAAAATGCGGGTCCTGGTTGATATTGTGAGGAAAAAGGGAGACGCATCTAGCAACTTCCTGATTCAGAAGGTGACAAAAAGAGACGCGATGCTTAGCGCAACACTAGGGATAACAGGTGATCTTCTGCATTTATCTGTAATTGTAAATATCATAGGGATTCAGTTAGCAATTAGATGCTGGAGACCCAGCAGTTGTTCCCAGCAATTAGTTGCAGGCAGAAGCCAAATTGAAAGCAATGTTAGGCTGACAGCTTACGCAGCTATTTGTGGCCGCTCGCACGTAATAGCTCAAATAGTGATTACCTGGGAATAATCAGCCCTAGCTGCAGACCGCCTTCTTCCAGGCCGATCGTTCACAGGTAATTGATGTTTGAGTAATTGCATGTGAGCGGCTGTGAATAGCTGCAAGAGCTGTCAGCCTCCTTTTGCTTTCAATTGGGCTTCTGCCTTCGGCTATTTGCCGGGAACCCCTGCTGGGTCTTCCACATCTAATGCAAGTGTAAATGGGGCCTTAGGGCTCTTTCATACTAGGGAGTCCGTCGGCTGTGTCTCTGCACTTTGTGTGGAGACACGGCTGTCAGGTCCCCATGCGCATCTCTATGGGGAATCGGATGGGAATGTTCTCATCCGATCCGCTGGACGGATGGAAAATAGGGTTTCCATCCATCCAGATTTAATGGATCGGATGTCAGTGGACATGTCTCCACTGACATCCGATGCTCCCATAGAGATGCATGGGGTGACCGTTCAGGTCCGCCAAAAAAAACTGACAGGCTGATCTGTGTGAAAGGGGCCTTAGACAGCAAAAAATCTTGACAGAGGTCCTAATTATTCCCCATTCCAAAAAGTTTGGATTGTAATTTCACAGCAAAGAAAAACACCATTAAAATTTCAAATGGGTGAGCTTGGATGAATTCTATCTGTTATTCAGCCTGTAATTAAAAACTCATGCCAAACTAACTTTCACATAAAACCTCACCTCTTCCTATCTTAGGGGTTACCCTTTAGAGGTTTATGGAAAAACACAAGCTGCACTTTTAATTTAAGGTTGAAGGAAAGGCAAAGCAGGCAACAGTCCACCAGGTACAAATGTTGCTCACTCTGATCCTCCCTGTATTTTCTAATAAATTGCTTCCTAAACACTTTTTTTTTTTCTGTTTGGTCACGTGACCGTGACACCAAAGCTCTGGTACTCCAGCACACTTCCCTCTCTCTGTGGCTGTTGGGTGGAAACTCTTCTCCCAACTGACAATGCTTAGCATATCCCATGCTCTGATAGTCCACACTATTGTGGGATCCTCGACTGTACAGAATAGCACAATATGGGGGAAAAAAAAACAGTATTCAGGAACCGATTTATTACAAAACGTACACTGTATAGGGCAGATCACAACTAAGGGGCAGAAACATTTAACTGGTGAGTTATTGTGAGGCGTTTCCTTCTACTTTAAAGAAATATTACCACAACTTAAAATTAAATGTTGAATCTCTCAGGAGACCAAGTACGTGTAGCACTCTGTCCTGTTGTGATCCATGGCTGCATTGTGCAATGGAAGCAAACCTTTATATCTGTTTGTGCTGGCTGACATCTCCACCCATGTTAAAGCCCAGTTTATGGGTGTTCCTAAGGGGACACTACAGCACAGAACTGTAACCAACGCTCCCTATCACTTTGCAAAATATAACAGTAAAATGGAGAATCAGATTACTTACTGTGAGGTAATATACCTCATATATTACCTATATTCAAGATTACCCATCACATTTGCAAGTTGCAAACCTATAAATATAATGTAATTCGTAAAATCCTTCACAATCTAGTGTCTATAAGATACCTACGCACGCCAGCAGCTAAGGTTTCTGAAGCCTAATATCAAACCTTGTCCATTTGGCTTTCTCCCTGTAAATAGGAGTGCACAGACTAACCCCCACCCCCCACCTGCTCCATAGGCCATTAAGTTAAGTGGGTTTTAAATAGAATTATTTGTATTTTAGCACCTGCAGAACTTCAATTGTCCAACCAAGAAACTAAACCTGAACCACCTAGCCAAAAAAGTAAGTGTTACAATGTTTTTTAAATATTTACATGTTTAATTTTGTATGAAACCCTAAGCCCCCGTTCACACTGGGGCGACCTGTCAGGCGACCTGGTCGCCTGACAGGTTGCCGTAGGTCGCCTCGCATAGAAAAGCTGTGGACCCATTCTAATAGGAGCGACACAAGTCGCTCCGACTTAGAAAAAGGGTCCGGAGCTTCTTTGGGGCGACCCGGAGCGACCTGCATAGACGCTACTTCCCGGGACGACCTCCGCTGTGAGGTCGTCCCGGGAAGTAGCGTCGCCTCAGTGTGAACGGGGCCTCAGACAATCCAATCTACTGTGGTGTGTTACCATGCATATGTTAACATGCAATATTTTGCACATGAATGTGCATTGCATTAACACAGCCCATTTATTTTGAAAATGCTACCAAGGCACCACAATAGATGAAACTATCCCTACATGATTTCTCTTTCGTTCATTGGCGGACACAGCTCCTGATCTTCTTGACCATTGGGTTATACTGCCCTCTACATGGGTAGGACATTAGGCAGAAAAAGAACTTGGCTATGCCTATGGGCAGTCCCAGGAGGCATACTTCCCCTCTCTGCTGTAGGGTACTTAGTTTTTTTTCTGCCTAGTCAGGAGTAAGGACCTAGTTCCTTTCTGTTCCTGGCAATTATTTATTTTTTTGTAATTGTTTTTTTCTGCTGTTTTTTTCCCCGTGAGATCTACAATCAACTGCCGGACTGGGCGACGGCCTGAATAATCTGGATCCGCGCTAGGTCAGCTGCGACATAGCCCCACCGGCCAGGGGCTGGTCTGCGAGTTAAACGCCTCGCTAGATCGCATATGACCAGGTCTTGGCCTGCGTCGCATCGTTCCTCCTGGTTAACAGCCCCCCATTTCAATGGTAAGGAGGTTCTGTCTGGAGCGGTGCCCGTCTAGTTCCTGGTATGGTGAGTAGCTATCCCCCCTCTCCCTCTGGAGGGTTTTGGGGTGGACGCGGGTCCCTCCCTGGGTTGGTCGGAACCCTGGGTTCCCCTCCATCCCTGGTGGATGCACTGATTGTGTCTGTGCGTGAGACTTTAAAAATGGAGGACGCAGCTGAAGCTGCAAGAGGCACCGGTTCCCTTTGTCACTCACAAGCCATCTAGGGCGGCCAACGTGTTTCTGATTCCTTCCTATGTTGACAGATTTGTCGCAAAAGATTAAGAACGTCTAAAACGTCCCTTTGTGGTCCCTAAGCGATTCGCAATGAGGTACCCATTTGAAGAGTCCCTCCTTAAGAAGTGGACTGTTCCACAGTTTCCAGATTGAATAATGCAACCATGATTCCGTAAGAAGAATCGCCGGCTTTTAATGATTCTGCTGACAGAAAGGCAGGGGCTGTGGCCCGCAGTTCACTGTAGCTGGCTCGGCACTCAGACCGGTCTTCACCATTGCCCTGGTGTCACAAACTCTGACTGAGAGGGCTAAGCTTTTACGCAGTGACTTGGAGGGTGAGCAGCTCCCCCCTTCCTTTGCGAGCTGGTGGACCAGTTTGTCCAGGGGTTGCAGTTTATCTGTTATGCCTCTTTGGATGCAGCTCCCCTGATTTCTAGACTGTCTGTTATGGCAGTGGTCCTTAGGCCTGTTTTGTGGCTCACATGTTGGTCTGCGAACCAGACCTCTAAAAAAGCCTTAACTGATCTTCTTTTCAAGGCGATTGCCTGTTTGGAGCTACCCTGGGTGACATCATTAAGAGTCCCACAGGGGGGTAAAAGCACCTTTCTTCCACAGGCTAGTAAGGGTAGGGAACCTCGTTGCAGACATAGCCCATCCTTCTGGGCTCACAGGAAGTTTTTCATCCCTCAGGGTCCACTGAGAAGGGTTTCAAAGCCTTTCAAGGCCTCTTCGGGAGGATCCAAGCGAACTTGGTCTGGCAAGTCCAGAGCACGGTTCTCCAGACCCGCAGACAAGGCTCCTTCTGCATGAGGGTGCGCCTTCACTAGTGCCTGGGGTGGGGGGACGCCTTCCTTGGTTGCCGGCCCCATGGACCTCCTTGGTGCAAGACAAGTGGGTCCACAAAGTGATACGGTCCGGCTACAAGATCGAGTTTCGTTCTTACCCTCCGGAGAGGTTCTTTCCTTCCAATGTGCGTCTGGTCCCTTTACCAATTGCAAGTCCTCTTCAGGGCGGTGCAAGACATGTTCCTTCAAGGGGTAATTGTTCCAGTTCCAACTCCAGAATGTTGTCAGGGGTTTTATTCAAATCTCTTCACGGTCCGGAAGAAAGAAGGCAAGGTGCGTCCAATTCTGGATTTCAAGGCTCTGAACTGCTTTGTGCAGGTACAGAAGTTCAATATAGAGCCTGTTCACATGGTGGTGGCATTCTTGCATCAGGGGGATTTCCTTGCCTCTAGCAACATCAAGGACACTTACACATTCCAGTATGTGTCTGTCACCAACGCTTCCTCCGCTTAGCCGTGGGAGAGGAGCATTATCAGTTTGTGGCGTTACCTTTTGGCCTTGCCTCTGCTCCTCAGGTCTTCACAAAGGGGTTGGCTCTGGTGCTAGCATTGTTACGTCAGAAAGGAATCGCAGTGCTGGGCTACCTGGGTGACCTTCTCTTGCGAGGAGTCTCTTACTGCTCTGATGGACAACGTGGACATCACCATACTGACTCTGAGGGAGTTCGGCTGGCTTCTGAATTTTCAAGTCTGCTCTGGTTCCTTCCACGAAACTGGACTATCTGGGTCTGACTCTGGATTTGGCTCTAGCAAGAGTGTTCTTTCCTCTGGACAAACTCCAGAAGTTGCATGCTGGGATTCCTCTCTTGCTGTCCAGCAGGTGATCATCCCACCGAACTTGCATGAGGGTGCTGGGCATGATAAGTTTCTATCTTCGAGGCGGTCCTGTTTGCACAGTTCCATACGAGGTCCCTGCAAAGGGAGATCTTGGCCAATTGGGCAAGTGTCCGAAGTCTCTGGACAATCGGATCCGGATGATCTGAAAAATAAAAGGGTCTCTAATCTTTCCTCCTCCTGTATTGGACAGGTCACCACAGATGCCAGTCTGTCCGGGTGGGGAGGTGCTCTGGGTCGGCACTTTGCCCAGGGAGTTTGGACACTGGAAGAGTCCAGACTCCCGATCAATGTCCTAGAAATCTGATTGATCAGGCGTGCCTAAATCATTGGATGGATCGCCTTTAGGAGTGTCCGGTGGGAATCCAATTGGACAATGACTCATCCGTGGCTTATGTCAACCACCAGGGTGGAACAAGTAGTGTATTGGCAGCTCTGGAGGTAGCCAGCATTCTTTTGTGGGCAGAACAATTTGTTCTTGCCCTCTCCGCCTTACACATTCCAGGGGTGGAAAATTAGAAGGCGGAATATCTCAGTTGGTAGGCGTTGGACCAAGGGGAGTCATCCCTACATCTGGAAGTGTTTCATCAGCTGTGTCTCCGGTGGGGCACCCCCCTGGTGGATCTGTTGGTGTCTCAGCTCAACCAGAAGGTGCACAGGTTTGTGGTACTAGCACGGGATCCGCTAGCAGACGTCACAGACGTGCTGGTGGCCTCCTGAGGCCAGTATCGCCTGATTTACACTTTCCATCCTCAAGCTTCTGGGGAGACTCTTGCGCAAGATCGAGGCAGAAGGCATTCCGGTCATTCTAGTGACCCCGGAATGGCCTCGCTGGTCTTGGTACGCCAACCTGGTGCGGCTGGTCACCGACACCCCCTTTGAGATTACCTCTCAGGGAAGATCTGCTGTCCCAAGAGCCAATCTTCTATCCTTTACATAGTAGTTGAGGTTGAATAAAGACAATAGTCCATCCAGTTCAACCTGTGTAGGTGTGTGTGGCCGTAATCATCTCTCATACCCCTGAATGTTCTGATCATTGAGATGTACGTCCAAGAGTCTTTTGAAAGCAACCATACTTCCCACAGAAACCACCTCTTGTGGTAGAGAATTCCAAAATCCTGTAGCCCTAACAGTAAAGAACCCCCTGCGTTGCCTGCTTTACAGTAACTAGCTTTGGTGGCTTGGCTGTTAAAAGCCAGGTGCTGAAGGATAGAGGTTTGTCTGGGTCGGTGATTCGGACACTACTGAAGGCTAGAAAGTCTAGTTCTAGGAAGATCTACCATCGTACGTGGAAAATTTACATTTCGTGGTGTGAGTCGCTTGCTGGTTACCCTCGCTCTTTTTCGGTGACTCCAGTCTTGACCTTCCTTCAATGGGGGGGTTGGAAATTGGCCTTGAATACCATTTAAGGGTCAGGTGTCAGCCTTGGTGGTCTTCTTTCAACTACCCTTGGCCACACAGTCCCTTGTGCGTACTTTAATTCAGGGTTCCCCTGCTTACGCTATCCCAGAAAGTGGCGGCGTTGAATTGCCGTTCCACTTATTGCTGGTCCACAAAGATCAGGTGGTTGTTCGCTCCTGTCTGTTGTTCCTTCCAAAGGTGGTTTCTGATTTCCATCTGAATGAGGACATCGGGTTGCTTTCCCTGTGTTCCAGGCCAAAATATCCTAAGGAGATTGCGTTGCATTCCGTTGCATTCCCTGGATATTCTTCGGGCTATTCAGGTATACCTGGAAGCTATTGAGTCTTTTAGAAGGTCAGACTCACTATTTGTACTCACGGATGGGCTTTGAAAAGCACTATCCACTTCTTCTGCGACCATTTCTAGATGGATCAGACAGACGGTCACTCAGGCCTATTCGATTAAGGGTCAGGTTCCTCCTTTCCCTGTGAGGGCGCACTCTACGTGGGCACTCAGTGCTTCTTGGGCTTTTCGTCCTCAGGCATCAGTAACGCAGGTGTGCAAGGCGGCTACTTGGTCGTCGGTGCACACTTTCACTACATTTTATAAAGTGGATGTGTTGGCAACTGTGGATGTCTCTTTTGACCGCAAGGGTTTGCAGGCTGCTGTTTAGAGGGCTTATTCCCTCTTTGGGGGTGTTTTTCTGGTGGGCTCTAGTTGTTTTGGTTGAGCTCCTGTTACCTGGTTGGCTACGGTTTAGCCTTGGGAATTTTTTTCTTGCTGTTCCCACCCCTCATGTTTGACACTGCCTTGGGACATCCCAATTGTCAAGAAGATAAGGAGATGTGTCCATCAATGAACGAAAGAGAAAATGAGATTTTTGACTTGCCGTAAAATCCATTTCTTTGATGTTCATTCTTTTTACAAAATCCTTTTTATTCTGTGTTATTTTTTATTATTTTTTTGGCATCCTAGATATCGCCTCACTTCCTGCCCCTTCCAGCCATATCTGTCCTGCCCCTCACTTTCGCTTCCTGTAGGTTTGGATAGAGATTGTGCCTCTTAAATGCTGTGGCCCACTTGGGGATACAAGTAGAGTAAGTGAAAAGAAATCTCCTTAATAGGGACCCAGACAACAGTAAAAAGCTAGACAAAAGTTCTAAACCTTTCCCACCCTTTACAAAACTAAGGCTGGCCATACATGCTCAATATTCTTGTACACTTTTCCTTTAGCTTTACCTTAACCGCTTGCCGCCCGCCGCAAGTAAATTTACTGCGGCGGTCAGCCCCAGGCCAGGCAGAGTGACGTTAATTAACGTCACTAGCCTGGGAGGGTCTGGGGAGCGAGCGCGCGCCCGCGGAGGCGCGTTCCCGGACCCCCCCCCCCGCGCGTGTGACCGGCGGATCCGATGTCCGCCGGTCACTTGGCGATCGTCGGGGGAGAGGGAGAAAGTCAGGCGGCTTGTGTAAACAAGCCACCTGTCATTCTCCTCGGTGTAAAAACACTGATCACACGGTTCTACTATGTAGAACCGTTGATCAGAGTCCTTACACCTCAAGCCACAGCCAATCACAGTAGAAAGCACGCCCCTAGGGACACACACAGCCCCTCCCTCTCAAATAAAGTTAACCCCTTCACTACCAGTGTATTTTTACAGTAACAGTGCATATGTATAGCACTGATTACTGTAGAAATGTCACTGGTAACCCCAAAAGTGTCAAAAATGTCAGTCAAGGGTCCGATCTGTCCGCCGCAATGTCGCAGTACCGCAAAAAAAATTGCAGATCGCCACCATTACGCGTTAAAAAAAAAAAACAAAAATGACAAAAATCTTTCCCTTTGTTAGTAAACGCGATAACTTTTGCGCAAACCAATAAAAATACGCTTTTTGCGATTTTTTTTTTACCAAACATAGGTAGCATAAAACAAATTGGCAGAAAATGTTAAAAAATTTTGATTTTTAAATTTTTTTTGGGGAATTTCATATAAAAAAATGTGAAAAATATTGTTATTTTTGCAAAATTTACGCTCTTTTTTTGTTTATAGCGCAAAAAGTAAAAAGCGCACAGGTGATCAAATACCACCAAAAGAAAGCTCTATTTGTGGGAAAAAAAGGACGTCAAATTAGTTTAGGTACAGCATCGCACGACCGCGCAATTGTCCGTTAAAGTCACGCAGTGCCGAATCGCAAAATACCCCCTGGTCGTTTAGCAGCCAAATCCTCCGGGGCTTAAGTGGTTAAACTATGCAGTGTTAGGGCCTGCCTAATTGGATACAATTGCAAGTTGTCTAGTTTTGACCTCATATGGTTTTTAGTAAATCTAAAGGAAAATTGTACAAGAAAATTGAACATGTATGGCCAGCCCAAGCAATGAGAGAGAAAGAATAAGGTTTAGTTTGCAGTTACACTTTGACTATCCTTTAAGGTAAATAGGTAGTGTAATAATTTAAAGGATAAGTGATATACAACCAAATACTAGCATCCATTGCATAAATCTTCCAATGTGCTGAAATGTTTCTGCTGAATCTATTCAGAAAAATTGCATCAGGATTCATTTTTTTCTCTATTTATGAAAGCTTGCATATCTTTCAGTTTCATCATTCAGTCTTCATTATTTAACCAGTTCTATTTACACCTATTTTTTCTTGTATTTTTAGCACCTTCAGAATTTCCATTGCCTAAACAGGAACAGAATGTTCAGCCACCCGGCCAGGCAAGTAAGTGCTATATAGTGTTAAGAAATGAAACAGATCCAGAGGAGGGGCAGCGTGTTTTTTATTATTTTAATGACCATTACTTTTTGTTTTATAAACCCAGTGATGGAGGGGAAGGGATTCCTAATCTGCTTTGTTGGGTTTAAATATAGCTTTCAGGATATCTCTCAGGGTAACAGTGCAGTAAGCATATTCTATCCAATAGAATCATTTCTGTCCCCATTGCTGTAAAGTGGGGGGCTCCTATCTGCCCCAAAGTGCTGGGGTGCATGCTCTGGTGGAATTTACCAGATAGCTCTGTATTAAACTTTTGTATGTTTAATGGTATTATGATGGAGAAGGAAGAAGGCTGGGAATTGGGACCTGGAAAATACAAAAACTTTGAATTGATTATTTTGACTCCATTCACAAAATGTGAGAGGCACTCGCAAAAATGTGGAGAATAGAGCCTCATGGTGATGCAACAGGACTGATGATCAGCAGTGACCTAGGGGAGTCTGGTGGTGAGGCAAACTTGTATGTTAGTAGTCCCCTGTCTGAGTTCAAGAGACCCATAATCATCTTTATAGTACTCATAAACCGCTGTTTAGATGTGTCCACGAGACTTGATTCCACTACTTATGTCCAGGAGCCTTCATCATGTGACTAATTAGTAGCCAAGGATGTCCCCTGTGCCTTCTTTGTTTTCTGGAAAGGCAGTTCGCAGCTAGCTTTGCTGGCTTGGTAGTTCTAAAGGTGCAAAGCTCTGGACTTGTGTGTCCTCACATGTTCATCACTAGCCATACCCCTGTTACTTTTCTGTTTAGCTTTTTCTGCATGTTAAATCTCAACTCCGAGCTGTTGTAAAATGTACCCATACAGTACCCCCCCCCCCCCCCCCCGCTTGTTTAGTCTAGAGCAGTGGTCTCTAAACTGCTGCCCTTTCCATGCCTTTATCTGGCCCTTGAGGCATTATTCCTGCCACTGACATCAACTGTGTGGCATAATTTCCACCACTGGTACCAACAATGGGGCTCTGTTCCTTCCACTGACACCAATGATGGGGCATAATTCCTTCCACTGACAACATAAAAAATGGGGCACTATTCTTTCCAAGACACCAACTATTTCTCCTCCGAATACCAAAGATCAGGCATTGTTAACTCCCACTGGGCCCTACTAATGTCTGAAGGACAGTAAACTGGCCCTTTCTTTAGAAAGTTTGAAGACCCCTGATCTAGGGAGATCATAAATTGGGTGGAATACTTGCCTTATTCCTAGCTCCCACTGGTTCTCTTTCTCTTTGTAAAACTTGTCCCCCCAAGCAGCTCCTCTTGGCTGGTTAGCCAGTCGCAGCTCTCTGGTGTCATCATGTAGAATGTGAGGAAAATGAGGGCCAACCTGCATCTGTGGAAGCCAGAGAGTGAAAAAGAGCACTCTCTGATATATACTTTGATGATGTTGGTTATCACTGTACACCTATTCATAATAAAAAGGAAAGGAAGAAACAGGCTGCTATTTATTAAGGAAGCATAAGATAAATTTTAATGACTATCTGAAGCTGCCATAGTAATGTTTTGCACTGTTATGAGGCTTTGTTAACATTTTTGTGATATGCCCCTAGCAGGGCCGGCAGTACCATGGATCCCAGTGGGACCATGGGACCCAGGCGGCACTTAGAGAGGGGCGGCCCCCGGCCGCCTCTTCTCTTCTTCGGCTCATACTCCAAACAAAAAAAAGGTCTGCGGCCGGCCTGACATGCACACTGCGCATGCGCCGCCACTCGGGAAAGCCCATAAATGTTCGGCTATTTCTGGGAATAGCCGAACATGTACGGGCTTTCCCCAGCGGTGACGGCGCATGTGCGGTGACGTGTTGGCGCCGGGCGGCACCATTTTTAAATCCTAAGGCGTCTTTAGGAACTGGTAATTGAGACTGCTCCACAGCCACACTACCTGCCATTATGCGGGGCTGCAGGCATATTACAGAAGATGCAGTGCTGCGGGCATGGTACATGCCCACAGCACTGCATCTCCTGTAGTATGCCCGCAGCCCCGCATTCTCTTTTACCATGCCCGCAGCCCCGCATTCTCCTCTACCATGCCCGTAGCACTGCATTCTCTTGCACCATGCCCACAGTCCCGCATTCTCATGCACCATGCCCACACCCCCGCATTCTCCTGTACCATGCCCACAGCCCTGCATTCTCCTGTACCATGCCCGCAGCCCTGCATTCTCCTGTATTATGCCTACAGCCCTGCATTCTTCTGTACCATGCCCACAGCCCTGCATTCTCCTGTACCATGCCCGCAGCCCCGCATTCTCCTGTACCATGCCCGCAGCCCCGCATTCTCCTGTACCATGCCCGCAGCCCCGCATTCTCCTGTACCATGCCCGCAGCACTGCATTCTCCTGTACCATGCCCGCAGCACTGCATTCTCCTGTACCATACCCGCAGCCGTGCATGGCACTGTGGCACTATAGACAGAAGAAAGCCTGGTGCGCTCATCTGCCCAGTGTCTACTGCTCTGTCCTGCTCCTGCTGTCATTCCGTACACACTCACACCCCTCTGACTGCTTTCATAGTCCTATAGAATGTGGGGGCCTTTTGGAGGGCGTGAATTTTTTTTTTTTTTTAGGGGGAGGGGCAGAATTTCATTCTTGGACCCAGGCAGCACAATGTCTTGGGCCAGCCCTGGCCCCTAGCCTTATGGCTGCAAAACACAAGTAAAAATGCTTTTATTCTGGTTTAGAAATGTTCCACTAATACAGGCTGAAAGGAGAAACCACAAACAGTTGCTCAGTTTTAATTCTGTAATGGGTACCTGACCACTAAAAGGTATCTCAATTCTGTTAAACACTAGGGTGATATGAATTGTAAGCATTTACTAATGTTTTTTAATCATTTGATTTTTAGCCATTAATGGCATCACGCTGTGTTCAAAGAAAGAATATGAGAGAATTTCCTCAGAAGAACAGGAACAGGTATGTATAAAAATTGATTATGAACATGGTTATAACTCTAACAAGCTTATTTAATAAACTTTACATGGACCAAAGCACTAAAGGAAAAGTACAGCACCCATAAGAACTAATCAGAGCCATCTTGTCCTAATCTATCTTCAATAAAGTGAGTTTATTTTAGTAGCTATACATGTTGCGCATAGTGCTAAGCTCCTTCCACTATTTATTGAATTAGCCTGTAGGTGTCATGTTCTTTTCCAATAATTTATTTTGCAATTTACACAAAGATACAAAAAACAACGGCCACATAGAAAACAAATAGTATATGATGGTTACATGCCAGAGAACAAAAAGTCTTAACATGGTAACATGACATGACAGACTCAGTAAGAAATATTTCCTTCTTTAAGAGAGACCATAATGATCACCACTGAGGATATACACTCTCACGCCCAGTCATGCCCCGCCCCTCCAATATTGCCTATGGGGCATAGGGAAGAAATGGGGATGACATTGCAGTATTAGTAATGTTAGTCATCCCATCCACTAGGGCTCAGTGAGTGAAGTGCTGATGGGACCAGTCAATGCCCTCAGCTACCTCCAGCCCACATTACATCTTCAGGATCCAGACAGAAGTCGACTTCTAAATGACATTGCGTTACTACACATGGCCGGAGGGCCTTAAAGCAAAAAAAAGGAAAAGGAAGGGAGAAAAGAAAAAGAAAGAGAGAAGAGAAAATTAATAAAGGAAAAAGAGAGCAAGGAAAGAAGTGCAATCTATCCTGTAAAGAGAAACAATAAGATACAGTGCCTTGCGAAAGTATTCAGCCCCCTTGAACTTTGCGACCCTTGCCAAATTCCAGGCTTCAAACATAAAGATATAAAACTATGATTTTTGTGAAGAATCAACAACAAGTGGGACACAATCATGAAGTGGACCTGGCCGTCCCTCTAAACTTTCAGCTCATACAAGGAGAATACTGATAAAAGATGCAGCCAAGAGGCCCATGATCACTCTGGATGAACTGCAGAGATCTACAGCTGAGGTGGGAGACTCTGTCCATAGGACAACAATCAGTCATATACTGCACAAATCTGGCCTTTATGGAAGAGTGGCAAGAAGAAAGCCATTTCTTAAAGATATCCATAAAAAGTGTTGTTTAAAGTTTGCCGCAAGCCACCTGGGAGACACACCAAACATGTGGAAGAAGGTGCTCTGATCAGATGAAACCAAAATCGAACTTTTTGGCAACAATGCAAAACTTTATTTTTGGCGTAACAGCAACACAGCTAATCACCCTGAACACACCATCCCCACTGTCAAACATGGTGGTGACAGTTTAATGGTTTGGGCCTGCTTTTCTTCAGCAGGGACAGGGAAGATAGTTAAAATTGATGGGAAGATGGATGGAGCCAAATACAGGACCCTTCTGGAAGAAAACCTGGAGTCTGCAAAAGACCTGAGACTGGGACGGAGATTTGTCTTCCAACAAGACAATGATCCAAAACATAAAGCAAAATCTACAATGGAATGGTCCACAAATAAACATATCCAGGTGTTAGAATGGCCAAGTCAAAGTCCAGACCTGAATCCAATCGAGAATCTGTGGAAAGAACTGAAAACTGCTGTTCACAAACGCTCTCCATCCAACCTCACTGAGCTCGAGCTGTTTTGTAAGGAGGAATGAGCAAAAATTTCAGTCTCTCGATGTGCAAAACTGATAGAGACATACCCCAAGCGACTTACAGCTGTAATCGCACCAAAAGGTGGCGCTACAAAGTATTAACTTAAGGGGGCTGAATAATTTTGCACGCCCAATTTTTTCATTTTTTTATTTGTTAAAAAAGTTTGAAATATCCAATAAATTTTGTTCCACTTCATGATTGTGTCCCACTTGTTGATTCTTCACAAAAAATTACTGTTTTATATCTTTATGTTTGAAGCCTGAAATGTGGCAAAAGTTTGCAAAGTTCAAGGGGGCCAAATACTTTTGCAAGGCACTGTAAATATCCTATGAGACATCCGAAAGATATATTAAATCCAAGGATCCCAAAATTTAGTAAAAAAGGCAATTTTATCATTCAAGATTGCAGAAGGCGTCATTTTCTAAATTGATAGATGCTACATGAGGAAATATAAATTGTATAAGCTATGCTAGTTTGTATACACAACCTAAAACCCAAAGTAAAGCTGCTCAAACATTTTGAGTAGCAGACCGTACCAAGCATTCCAGAGAAACAAAAAATCCAGAAATAAAAATTTGCACATGAATTATTACACTTTAGTTAGGGGATACCTTAAATTCCAGCCATGATAGAGCTGTTTTAATGTTTGTTACTTACAGTAAAGATACCCACTGACACAATATGATCTGTCAGATAATGATCAGATTGAGAAACAATTATGACTTTGGGTTACCTCCAACTTTTGCAAACACGGTTCAGCAAAAACATTATTTGTACTGATTTAGGAATCGTTTCTTCACTGATTTCTATTGTCTTCCCCATGTTATACTGGAAGTGTTTTCACAGGGCACAAAACATGTATACCAGGCCAGTGCAATTTTACCTGTTAATGACACACTTGTTCTACAGAATGATCATGCTGAAGTTGGATCTGCTAGCTGCAATTCTTTGTCTACCTTAAGATTGATTTGGTGAAGATTGATTAAAATGCAAAAATACAGTACAGTTATAGGTACGCCCCAGTCAAAAATAACTTTGAGATTCTTTTAAGGAACTTAGTACTTCAGATTATCATCTAGATATGGATGTAGAATCCTAGCCCACATTACTCTCTTTGTCAGTAATATGATGATCAAAGACCTTGGTTTGTAGTACAAGAGAGCTATTCCTAAATGCGCCTTGAGCAGGCTCTTTTGAAATAAAAGTATTTTTGGTTCTACACACATAAGGATATAATAAATTTTAATCAACCGTTAGCAAAAGTGTAACACACAACTGTATATGAAACAATTATATGGTATTTTAGCGCGACTTGATTTATAATTTGTTTCACTGGGGTGTGGTCACACTTGAAGTTGCAGCTTTTTTTTGGTTTCCATTAGCGCGGTTATTATTTCCATTACAATTATATGGTAATTGGACAACAACGCAGAAACAGATGTTTTTATGACACAACTATATTAAAATACACATAACAAATAATTGACAATGCAATCACAGACAAATCTTCTTACCCAGATCCATCTGTAACCCTGATTTCTTCCAGTCTTTCCTGAGTTCCTTCCTCCCAGCCAAGCTATCATAAAGACATTTTTTGAACCCCCCACCATAATATATATGTTAGTCATTCATATAACTCAATCTTTATCACCATTTCAAAGCCATGTTAGCTGTGGGACAATAAACAAAGAATTGCTTGTTCGCAACAAATTATTTGCTTAAAGTAACACTAACAGCTAACCAATTGGTCAAGTCATTTCGTTTTTTATGAATAAATCCCATTTACTATATTTTATAATCCTCTCAAACATTAGCTTACTCCCTCTCAACTCAGTTGTCTTGTCATAGTTGGATGGTTTCCGCATAAACTGCTGCTCCCATGATCATCCCTAACAGATTCCTTAGGTAATTATGGCACACCGATGGAGCATTAGATGCAATCAAATGGATTCATATTATTAACTTTGAAGGCTGCTTTACATCTTTGTATTTTGAAGTTTTACTCTAAGATTGTTGATTGTTGGCAGCAACCCTCCTGTCATGGCCAACCCCAAGGCTGTCCAGTCAGACAAAACTTTGCCTCTTCCAGGTAGTGTCAGAATGAGCCACTAAACCTACTCCCACACATTTTTATTGATCCGTCACTTAAGGCCCGTACACACGAGTGGAAATTCGGGCGGGATTTTTCATCTGACGACCGATCTGCCGATTTTCGGCTTGTTAGCATGATGCTTCCGACAACCGACTCCGACTTTTCGGTCGAAAAAATCCTGGTGTGCAGGCTATAAAATTTTTGTCGACCATCAAAACACGTTCGATTTTCATCTCATTAGTACAGATTTCGATGGGGAAAAATCTTATGAGCAAGATAAGAGATGAAAGAACACATACAAAGCAATCCAACACATGACATAACTTCTGAAGTAGAATTCTGTCGTGCGGGAAAATTCGTGTGCAGTTTAGAGCACATTCCAACCAACAGACACCACTCTGGACAAAAGACGGACGACCGGTCGGCGGAAATTCGTTGCGTGTGTACAAGGCTTTAGATGACTTGCCTATTGTCACTTAAGATGGGACTATAAAGGTAGAGCTAATAAACAGAGATCAGACTTAGCCTATTAAAGGAATCCTTTGCTGAAAAGAATATGCATGCTGCCATTGCTGACCTCCTCCTGAAAATACAGAACACCAGATAGGACAAGCAAACTTTCTCATCAGCGGGAGATTCCAAAGCTTTGCCTGTTAGAACAGCTCTGGGTTCAGCTGTGACAGGAGGTTTTGGGGGCTGCAGCAGTTTTATTTTTTCCTCCACCACATTTTTTTAAAATTGGCATTGAAGTGTGTCATAGGTATTCAGCTTACTGCCTGGAATTTCCATAAACCTCAGCAGGCCCATCACATTTGTTTTACAGACTCCAATTACCTCTGTAATAAAATGAATTGTTGTTCATATATAGCACAGCTCAGTTGAGAAATGAAGCAGGCTTTTACATGTACTAGTATCCAATTCTGCGTATGATTGAACCAATGACACCTGCTGCTTATGGCAGCTTTATGTTGTATTAGGCAAGATGACTATGAGAATATTTGAGGTGGTAAGTTGTATTTCTCTTATGCACTTGGCCACTAATATTGACAAGTAAGATATTCTAAATAAGCCTTTATAGACCTGATTGTTCTGTCCAAATTTGCCTTTGTCATGCATGTCCTGTTTTAATGAGATCGTATTAATACTTCAAGTAGTTCATACTCCTAATAGGTGCCGTTTCAGGACAGATTGGATGACTGTTGAACATTGGTGGGCTAAAATATCAATCGGATGTTCAGAAATGTTAGCAATTATCAGTATAAACTTTTGACTCTGAAATTGAAAAAAAAAGTTGATTTTGATCTTAACAAAAAAATGTTTTTACTTGCTCTTTGTAATGATATTTTAAAATCTCTATTTTAATGTTGGCTTCTTTTAGATTTACTCTATTAAGCCTCAGGAGGAACGTACGCGTCTTGCTCTGATCATCTGCAATGACAAGTTTGATGATTGTAACCTTAAACAACGCAGTGGAGCAGAGTTCGATGTGGATGGGATGGAGAAACTATTAGAAGGGCTTGGATACAAAGTTGTAAAAAAAAACAACCTGACTGTGAAGGTAATTTACTATACATTTTTTTTTTTTTTTTATTTTAGGCCTTTGGCAAGTGTTTTGGAGTGGTTTAATCCAAATTCATTGTTTGCATTGTTACCAAAATATTGTTTTATGCCAAGTAAACGTAACTTTTAGATGGGGATATGTAGAATATAAATTAAAATTTTTGAACTGAAAAGGTCTGGCTCAAATATATGCCTGAGTGTAATGGTTAACCCCATAGAGGGCATGGAGTCTTATTCAAACTGCTCACTTTTAACATACTGCCATTAGTGAGTCAATGGACCTTCTGACGTAAGATTTGGAGAGATATGCACACTATCCTAACGTTCTGCTCTCTGAACGTTAAAGCATCTTGTGTACCACCCACAGTGGGGTACTTTGACCTAACGCCAAAGTTACACTTTAAAGGGAGACTGTTAGGGCAGCTGTTAGCTGCACATAGTGATAAGTCTGCCTTGGAATTGGCACAACTTTTTAGGAGATGGGTAATGGCTGACTGTAGTAGATCATTGGCACTCAGAGCAGACCAGTTTTACACCTTTTAGTTGCTGTATACAACATTATGTTCATTAAAAATTACAATTTGGAATTTGTAATAGAAAAAAGTGGGGTGGTTGTACTGGTAGGAAATGCAAGTCTCTTTTTCAAATGTAAAAAATGAGTGTTTCTTTACATTTGATGGTGTTTGGGAAGACTGTCCCATACGTTGATGGTTAGTGTAGTTCTACTTCACATTGATGGTCAAAGGGTAGGAATGCGCAGTACTTTAAAGGCCAGAAAAGTGAAAGAAGATTTGTGCCATGCCACTGGCATAGCTCCCAACTGTCGCTGATTTTGAGGGACTGTGCTTGATTTGGAACAAAGTCCCTCATTTGTCCCTCATTTTGGTCTGATCTATATAGTTATATATAAAATGCACTATTTATCTTTCAAATAGTGTTTCAAAGTGCTAAACCTTTCATACAAAGTCCAAATTTCTGCATTTGTAAATTTCAAAAGCCAGTATAAAGGAATAGTAGTAGTAAAAAAAAAATATCACTTGTGAGTTTAACAAATATTTTTTTTTTTGTATAATTCTCCTTTAATGGGGCATGGCAGGGTCTGTGTCCTATATCTAAATACTTTTTCTAACAGGTGTCCCTCATTCCCATCTCATAAAGTTGGGAGGTATGCACTGGCTCTGCTAAGTGATATTGGTAATGGGAACTATGCAGCTATGTTAGAGAAACCCTGGATGAAAATGGCTGCTCTCAAATTGATTGTCTGTTTTACAATGACACAACCTGGGCGCCTCTAGGATTAATACTAAATCTGGTGCTTTTTTAAAAGAAAATGTTTTATATGGAACAAGTTCAATGAGATCCAAAGGGCTGCACACTTGAAAACTGCATCCAATTTAATCATTATCTTCAAAATGCCATATACACCAATCGTAGACCCCATGGGAGCAAGGAAACATAGACAAAGCGTTAGTCATGAATAAGCGCTAGCAGCGCGAAACATGTTGACTGTTTTCCTTCCTTCCGGGGTGTCTACGTTTGCTGCATATGGTGTTTTGAAGATTATGAATAAAATGGATGCAGTTTTCAAGTGTGCAGCCCTTTGGATCCTTTTGCACTTATTCCATATATCTGAATACACAGGAGGTGAAAGGGACTTTGGCAGACCCACCTGGACCAGCAGCATACATATTTTATCTATAAAAGAAACTGTTTGTTTTTCACTTTCCAATGGCACAAGAAAAATACAGATTCCAGTGCAGTGATAATCACTTTATAAAACTGAAATTCAGGCAACATTAAATTTGTTTAACAATAGCACAAAAACAGGAACAAGTAAAAAAACAAAAATGTAATTTATTACCACACCAATTGTAATGTTAAGCGTTTTTTTTTTTTTTCTCCAAAAGTTTTGCGTTTTGCTTTAAATTCCTTCAGTTTTTCTATATGAAACCCAGTGAGATCACAGATGTTGTATTTCTTTTTGTTAACATTTTCTTAACTATTCCTATATGACATTCTTGCAGGAGATGCGGAAAACAATGAAAGATTTTGCTGCTGAAGAGACACATATGACCTCGGATAGCACTTTCCTAGTATTTATGTCTCATGGTCAAAGAGATGTCATCTGTGGGACTGACAGCCAACACTCTGCAGAGGAGGCAACAAATGCACTACATGTTGATGAGATCTTTACTACATTCAACAATAAGAACTGCCGTGTACTGCGAGATAAACCAAAAATTATCATTATTCAGGCCTGTCGTGGAAGTAAGTAAAACTGCAGCATTATTTTAGCAATGATCTTAAAAAAAGCAGATCAGGGTATAGTAGGTTACAAAATGGTAGATCAGTGCCTTAATACTTTGGTTTGCAGTTTAAAGGTATCAATCCCAAAAAGATTTTACAATTGTGCTTTATTTCTTCACATACATAATTCGTGCATCTGCACTTTAAAAGTGCAGCCTAAAGCCTGAAATTAAAAAAAAAAAAAAAGTATTCCCTACAACTACTGTGCGAATGAACAATGGGCGCCTCCTACATATACACTCTGTGACATTTGTGGATCCTTGAAGAGAACCAAAGGGTGGGGGGCTGAAGGATTTTCTTGGTAACAAATGACACATCATAAACCATATAAAAAATCAATATATTTTATTACAAAAATAATGACATAGCAAAAAACATTAATACAATAAAAAAGTGCATTTAAAAAGTTATTATTACACATTTTTCAATGACCAAACTGTGCATATAAATCTATTGTATTCCAATAGTATACAGTGATATTATATACCAATAGAAGCACAGCTGGTCCTACTCAACATGTTTCGCGGTTGTCCGCTTCTTCAGGATTTTCCAAGGGTGAGACAATAAACATTTTTCTATAACAAGAAACTGTGATCATCAGTATTGAAACATCTAGGTAGATACAGAAGCAGCAGAAGTGTATGAACGTATGTTAAATAAGTTGCAACGAACGATACTTGGACACTTACCCTTGGGTAAACAGCTAAATATCCCAAGTGCTCACTCTATCGGGAATAGTAGGCATGCTGCTCTCCTCAGATGGGGAAACTCCAAAGACTGAAAATACAAAAGAAAGGAGGCACAAGCACCTACCGCATTACCCTTGGACACCTTCTAAAAATGTATTGAATGCCAAAAACATACTTATAAACATGAACAGTAAAATCGTATAAAACAAATCCACCTCTATGGGGAAAAGGACATGTCCCTGTATTAGGACTACTGACGCATTTCGGGAGGCATGCTCCCTTCCTCAGAGCTAGTCCATCATCCTGAAGGCTCAAATTTATACTGAATAAGCCAGCATGAACACCCCCCTCAACCATGTGCCCTGGGCGGGGCCATATGGCACCTGTGTTGACCAACAACATGAACGTGGGAACATCCATAGTGATTACCAACCATCTGTACATTACCATACATTCATCTTTCATAATTGCTAGCTGAAGCCCCACATCGCACTGGGATCCTACGTCTCTACAGCATCTCTTACCATGAGAGGCATTCAGACCCCAGACCATCTCGCTGCATGCCCCATTTCTTTAAGCCATCCCCATGGAGCACAGATGCCTCCTGAAACACGTCAGTGGTCCTAGCACAGGGACATGTCCTTTTCCACATTGAGGTGGATTTGTTTTATGCGATTTTACTCTTCATGTTTGTAAATATGTTTTTGGCATTCAATACATTTTTAGAAGGTGTTCAAGGGTAATGCACCAGGTGCTTGCGTCTACTTTCTTTTGTACTTACACTTGGGTGTATGGACAGAATGGAATAAGGGCCAAGACACAAGAGCGCCAGCACCAGTCTCTCGGGTGGCATAGGAACTATAGCTGCGGGTACAACTATGTATGTTCCTTATATAAAAGGGGAAGTAAAGGGTCAAAGAACAGCATTAGGTTATGTCAATGAAACTGGATATTTCATAAAAAAAAGGAAGAGCACACAAAAGTAGGATAACACCTACCACTCTGTATTGATCAGCAAAAGATATATATATATATATATATATATATATATATGATTTATTGAAGAAATTACACTTTGCTACAATGTAAAGTAGTGAATGTACAGCTTGTATAACAGCATGAATTTGCTGTCCACTCAAATTAACTCAACACAGCCATTAATGTCTAAACCGCTGGCAACAAAAGTGAGTACACCTCAAGTCAAAATGTCCAAACTGGGCCCAGTTAGCCATTTTCCCTCCTCTGCTTCATCTGACTCGTTAGTGTTGCAAGTTCTCAGGTGTGAATGGGGAGCAGGTGTGTTAAATTTGGTGTTATCGCTCTCACTCTCTCATACTGGTCACTGAAAGTTCAACATGGCACATCATAGCAAATAACTCTCTGAGGATCTGAAAAAAAGAATAGGTGCTCTACATAAAGATGGCCTAAGCTATAAGAAGATTGCCTAGACCCCGAAACTGAGCTGCAGCACGATGACCAAGACCATACAGCGGTTTAACAGGACAGGTTCCACTCAGAACAGGCCTTCCCTTGGTCGACCAAAGAAGTTGAGTGCACGTGCTCAGCGTCATATCCAGAGGTTGTCTTTGGGAAATAGGTGTATGAGTGCTGCCAGCATTGCTGCAGAGGTTGAAGGGGTGGGAGGTCAGCCTGTCAGTGCTCAGACCATACGACGCACACTGCATCAAAATGGTCTGCATGGCTGTCGTTCCAGAAGGAAACCTCTTCTAAAGATGACTGTGTGTTGAGTTATTTTGAGGGGACGGCAAATTTGCACTGTTATAGAAGCTGTACACTCACTACTTTACATAAGTATTTACAGCCTTTGCTAAATACTTTGTTGAAGCACCTTTTGCACCAATTACAGCCTCATGTCTTTTTGAGTGTGATGCTAGAAGTTTGGCACACCTATTTTTGGGCAGTTTCTCTTATTCTTCTTTGCAGGACTTCTCAAGCTTCATCAGGTTGGATGGGGAGCATTGGTGCACAGCCATTTGCAGAGATGTTCAGTCTGGTTCAAGTCTTGGCTCTGGTTGGGCCACTCAAATACATGCACAGATTTGCCACTCCTTTATCTTGGCTGTGTGCTTAGGGTCGTTGTTCTTTTGAAAAATGAACCTTCACCCCAGTCTGAGGTCCAGAGCGCTCTGGAGCAGGTTTTCATCAAGCATTTCTCTGTACATTGCTGCATTCATCTTTCCCTGAATCCTGACTAGTCTCCCAGTTCCTGCCACTAAAAAACATCCCCATAACATGATGCTGCCACCACCATGCTTCATTGTAGGGATGGTATTGGCTAGGTGGTGAGCGATGCCTGGTTTCCTCCAGACATGGTGCTTGTCATTAAGGTCAAAGAGTTCAATCTTTGTTTCATCAAACCAGAGAATTTTGTTTCTCTTTCGTTTATTGACA
Organism: Pelophylax lessonae; assembly: GCF_965119305.1. Classification (NCBI taxonomy): domain Eukaryota; kingdom Metazoa; phylum Chordata; class Amphibia; order Anura; family Ranidae; genus Pelophylax; species Pelophylax lessonae. Next base: position 163,994,503 of record NC_138769.1, read on the forward strand.
GACACAGCTCTAGATCTTCATAACCATTGGGTTATACTGCCCTCTACAGGAGTAGGACACTAGGCAGAAAAAGACTCTGGCTAAACCTATGGGCAGTCCCAGGGGCTATACTTCCTCTCCCTGCTATAGGTACTCAATTTTTTTTCTGCCTAGTCAGGAGTAAGGACCTAGTTCCTTGCTGGGATCTCTGGTCCTGGCAATTTTTTCTTTTTAGATAGAAATTTTTTCTCCTGTTTTTTTTTTTTCCTGTGAGATCTACAATCAACTGCCAGACTGGGCGACGGGCTAGATAATCTAGATCCAGTGGTCACCCCAGTCTGGCCAGCGAGCGCGCGCAGACCTCAGCTCCATGCTAGGTCAGCGTAGACATGGCCTGCGCGTTAAACGCCTTGTGAGGTCGCATACGACCGGGTCTCAGCCTGAGTCGCAGCATTCCTCCTGTTCGACAGTCCCCCCACTTCAATGGTGAGAGATTCTGTCTGGAGCGGTGCCCGCCTGGTTACTGGAGGGTTTTGGGGTAGATGTTGGCCCCTCCTAGGGATGGTCAGACCCCCCCGGGTTCCCTTCCTTCCCGTCAAGCACCCCCCTTTTTCATCTGTCCCCCATCCTACCTCCCCCCTCCAAGTATGCTGGGGCTGTGTAGGTGGTCTGGTCCACCTCCTGGGGTGGGGGCAGGGCGCTGTGCTGGCGACTGGGGCCAGGGGGGTGCGCCGCCGGTGACCGGATGAATGGCTGTGCGAGGGGGGTTTGTACCTGGTGGGGGCTCCTGCGAAGGCTCCCTGTCCTGCCTGGGTCTGTCCTTGAGGCCTAGGGACCCCCCCTGGGTCTCTGGGAGGCTTGTGGTGCTGCGCAGGGCCGCCATTTTTCTGTAGCCTGTGTATTCCTATGTACGGCGGCCATGTTTTGTTGTAGTCATACGGCCATTTTACGGTGGGTTGCCATTGAAAATAGCGGCGGCCATGACAGTGGAGCCCTGTTTGTGGCGATTTCAGGGGTGGGAGCCCCTCCTCATCCCCTGGTGATCTCCAGGATCTTTCTGCTAGGTGGTGAGTCTTGTGGGGTTCTCTCCCTCTCTGCTGGGGATTGCTTAGTGCTTGTGCCTGGCGACCGGGTGGTGCTGCCAGTGCAGTGGGAATTGTCCCTTTGCAGTGTTTTACACTTTTTGTGGGGACCCCCTGGTGACTCATGGGGTCTTTGGAGCACATCTCCCAGACTGACCCCCTGTCTGAGGCTGCGGGGCCTTCCAGGCCCCAGCCATCCATCGATGCACATACGGCGGTCCTGGAGTCCTTTGTGTCTCGGGTGGAGGTGGTTTTTCGGGCGACGGGCTATCAAAAAGTGCCCCCTGGATGAAAAACTTTTTAAAGGTCTCACAGGGGAAAGAGTACTTTTCTTCTGCAGACTACTAAGGGCAAGAAATCTCGTCATAGACATGGGCCCTCCTTCTCTGCTCATAAAAAGTTTTTTTGTTCCTCAGGGCCAATTGACAAGGACTCAAAGCTTTTCAGGGCCTTCTCTGGAGGATCCAAATGAACCTGGTCTGGCGAGCCGAGAGCGGGCTTCTCCAGACCAGCGGACATGGTTCCTTCAGCATGAAGGTGCGTCCTCATCTGTATCGGGGGTGGGGGACATCTTAGTTTGGTTTCCAGACCCGTGGACTTCCCTGGTACAAAACAAGTGGGTCCATAAAGTAATTCGGTCCAGGTAAAAGATTAGTTCTTTCCTTTCAACTTGCACCTGTGCCCGGACCATTTACAGGGTCTGTTTGGTGCTGTACAAGACCTGTTGCTTCAAGGGGCGATTGTCCTGGTTCCGACTTCGGAGCGTTTTCAGGGTTTTTACTCAAACCTATTTACAGTTCCCAGGAAGGAAGGCAAGGTGCGTCCAATCCTGGACATCAAGGCGCTGAACTGCTTTCTGTGGGTGCAGAAGTTCAGGATGGAGTCCATTCGCACGGTGGTGGCATCCCTGCCTCAGGGGCATTTTCTTGCCTCCGTCAACATCAAGGATTGTTACCTTCACATTCCAATATATGCCCGTAACCAGCGCTTCCTTCGCTTTGCTGTGGGAGAGAAGCATTATCAGTTTGTGGCATTACCCTTTGGTCTCGCTTCTGCTCCTCGGGTCTTCACAAAAGTGTTACCCCCGGTGCTAGTGTTGTTACGCCAATGGGGGATCGCGGTACTGGGCTACCTGGGCAAGCTAAGCTCCTTCTGCGAGTGGAGTCCCCTACTGCTCTGGTGGAAAACCAGGAAATCATCATACGAACTCTGAGGAAGTTTGGCTGGATTATGAATTTTCAGAAGTCTGCTCTGGTTCTGTCCACAAAGCTGGACTATCTGGACTCGGCCTTAAACATCTGCCACAACATAAACACGGCCTTTACATTGCAGGCTGCAATTCATCTCCTGCTATCCAGCAGATGGTCATCCCTCCGGACTTGAATGCTGGTGCTGGGCCTAATGGTGTCTACCTTCGAGGTGGTTCTGTTTGCACAGTTCCTTATGAGGTCCCTGCAAAGGGAGATTGTGGCCAAATGGAACAAGACTCTACAGTCTCTGGACAATGAGATCCGACTGAGCCGGGAAAGGAGTCCCTGATATGGTGGCTTCGTACTCCAGTGCTTCAGCTGGGCAAATCCTTCCTCCCCTTATATTGGACAGTGGTCTCCATAGATGCCAGCCTGTCCAGCTGGGGAGGCGTCCTCTGCAAAAATTCTGCTCAGGGGATCTGGATACTGGAAGAGTCCAGACTACCGATCAATGTCTTGGAACTCTGAGCGATCAGACTTTGCCTGGACCTTTGGACGGATCGTCTTTGGGATGTCCAGTGCACATTTAATCAGACAATACCACAGCCGTGGCTTATGTCAATCACCAAGGGAGCACAAAACGTGTCCTGGCATTCTAAGGTGGGCAGAACAGTTTGTTCCAGCCCTCTCCACCGTATACATTCCCGGGGTGGAAAACTGTCAGGTGGATTACCTCAGGCGGTAGATGTTGGACCAAGGGGAGTGGTCCATTCATCCGGATGTGTTTCATGAATTGTGTCCCTGGTGGGGCATCCCCAAGGTGGTTCTGTTCGTGTCTCGGCTCAACGTAAAGGTGCAGAGGTTTGTGGCTCGGTCACGGGATCCTCTGGCAGACGCCACAGACGCGCTTGTGGCCCCATGGGGTCAGGATCGTCTGATTTACTCCATCCCTCCTCTCAAGCTTCTGCCAAGACTTTTTCGCAGGATCGAGGCAAAAGGGATTTCGTGCTCCCCTCTCGTGTTCCTTCTCACCTGAACAATGTGAAAAATAGACATTTAGTGCTACGAGAGCACTATGGATAATGGATGGGATCCTTCTCCTCCTCTTAGTTTTAGGGGATATATGTCGTGTGCCAAAAAACCTTCTAATTCACGATGGAATTATCCCTTCTCCTGCGACTGTCCTCTCTTATCAGCTTTTGGTCTCATCAGTGACTCCCTCTAGGTCCTGCATTTATTTGAACGCTCATATAGGGATGAGGCTCTAAGTTAAATGGTTCCTGGAAATATGACATCAAAGACCCAATCAGAGTCCATGTGGTTAAAAAACAATGCGAATACCAGTGGATGATACGCCAGGATATAGAATCCTGGACTGAGACAGCATCAGAATGAGGCTCTGCCTGACCGGTTTCGTCATCAAAAGACAACTTCCAAGGAAACAAATGCACGTGTCAAGCAAAATGCAGTTCACCTGCATCTGGCACCACCACGATGGTGGTATCAACAGATTTTTTTACATCTCTCAAGTTATTCAAGTGTCAACATTCAGTGGCAGATATTGAAGAGAACTTGTTGATTTGACCTTGTTCTATTCGATAGGCTTGGGACACCTTTTCTAGTTGACTGACCTCCATAAATAACCTGAATAAAGAACTTTTCTTCATTGGATTCTGTGGTGGTGTGCAACCATTTTCTTCTTTCATGCTTCTCCTGGTGGTGAGCCGAGGTTCAGCACCCACCTTGAATCATGGACTTTGACTAGCCTGAGCGGAGTTCTCTGTCTTCATTATTTAGCTACTGTTTAGGCTGGGAAATTTTTTCCCACCCCCTCATGTTTAACACTGATTTGGGGCGTCCCAATGTTTATGAAGATCAGCAGCTGTGTCCGTCAATGAATGAAAGTGAAAATGGGATTTTTGACTTACCATAAAACCTATTTCTCTGATGTTTATTGACAGACACCGCACCCACCCCTCTGTGGAGTTGTAATTCTTCTAACACTGCTTGTAACAAAACTGTGACAGGAAGTCAGGTAAATCTGTGGGTGTTGTCACGGACGGGAGATACATTTCTGCCTTGTTTAGACAATTCACCAATTACTATCGGGTGTCGGCTGCGGAGGTAGCCAGAAAGGTTTAAGGACGCTGGAAAGTGCCTTAAGGAGAGCAGTGAGCTGAGAGACTTCTGAAGGTGAGGTGGTCTTGACTTTTTCTGTGTGAAAAAGAAAACAAATAGACTATTGGTTTTCTGCTGTAGGACCAGCAGTGTCTGCCCAGCAGTAGGTTGGGACAGACACCATAGGTAGGTTTTCTGTGTTGTGAAGGTAGACGCCCCAAGTGGCCAGGGTTTATTTTATGTTTGTTTGATTCATGCTGTTTGGATTCTTGCACTTGTTTCCTGCAAATTGGAAGAATAAACCATAGACCGTTGTTTTCAACCACTCCTCGGGTGTCTCTTTGTGTAACGAACCCCCCAAGGGGTCACCCACACCCGCTACCGAGCTAACCCTTTACACATGGTGGAGGATGCGGGCAGTTAAAGTAAACCCAAAATGGAGGAGATACTGAAACAACTGGTTATAGCAAATGCAAATCAACAGCAGGCAAATGCGGGTTTTCAACGGGGCCTTGCAGCTCAACAACAGGCTCACCAAGAGAGCATTGCAGGCTTGGAACAGAGACACCAGCAACAAATAGAGGCCATCGTGAAACAGCTTCAGAGAGAGCAGACCGAGGCTGGGAGTCAGGCCAGTAACATACCGACTTTTCGGACTGAGAAGATTTTAAGCACTGTTGGAGATTGTGTAGAGTGCAAGGAGGCAGTAAAGAATAAACTCAGCGAGTTAGTGACAAGCTCTAAGGATATTCAATCACAAGCTAAAAAGATCTTGAACACAGAAATGTATCTCCCATCTGTGACAACACCCACAGATTTACCTGACTTCCTGTCACAGTACCTATAGCAGGGAGAGGGAGTATACCCCCCTGGGACTGCCCATAGGCGTAGCCAGATTCTTTTTCTGACTAGTGTCCTACTCCTCTAGAGGGCAGTATAACCCAGTGGTTATGAAGATCCGAAGCTGTGTTTGTCAATAAACATCAGAGAAATGGGTGGGGCTGGGGAAGACCCAGCTGTCATGGTACACGTGGGTACCAATGACATAGGCAGAGGAAGACGGAGAGTCCTAAACGATTTCAGGGACTTAGGCGCTAAGTTGAGGACTAGGACCTCCAAGGTAGTATTTTCCGAAATACTACCTGTACCTCGAGCCACACCAGAGAGGCAGCGGGAGATTAGGGAAGTTAACGAGTGGCTGAGGAGCTGGTGTAGTAAGGAGGGCTTCGGGTTCCTGGAGAACTGGGCCGACTTCTCAGTCGGCCACCGGCTCTTTGGTAGGGACGGATTGCACCTAAATGGGGTGGGTGCAGCCGTACTGGGTGAGAGGATGGCCAAAAAGTTAGAGGGGCTTTTAAACTAGGGAATGGGGGGGAGGGTACAGATGTAGAATTAGCCAGTGGAAAGCAAGTTTCAGAGGGCAGAAATGGGGGCATTAGCGGTAGGGTGTTCGGAGCTCCTAAACCCAGGGTGGGTACGGGGAAAAATCAAGAGAGCAGCCTAAAAACATCAAATGAGGATAAATGTAACCGATCAAAATTAAGAGGCTTGTATACCAATGCCAGAAGCCTGGCCAACAAGATGGGAGAGCTGGAGCTGCTGATGTTTGAGGAGGACTTAGATTTTGTGGGGATAACTGAGACTTGGTTTGACAGCTCTCATGACTGGATGGCGACCATTCAGGGGTATTCCCTTTATCGCAGGGATAGAGAGGGTAAAAAAGGGGGAGGGGTATGTCTGTATATTAAGAACAGTATACAGGTAAATATGAGGGATGATATTAATAATGGAGCTAAGGACGAGGCAGAATCCCTATGGGTAGAGCTTCAAAGGGAAGGCACGGTGGGGAAGGTAATATTGGGCGTATGCTATAGGCCCCCCAACCAGAGGGAGGAGGGTGAGGCGGACCTCATGTTACAGATAGGATTGGCAGCAAGGATGGGAAATGTCATTATAATGGGGGACTTTAATTATCCGGATATAGACTGGGCAGAAGGAACCGCGCACTCAGCCAAGGCTCGGCAGTTCCTAAATGTTTTGCAGGACAATTTCATGGGTCAGATGGTGAATGCACCGACAAGAAACAATGCGGTACTTGACCTACTGATTACCAACAATACAGACCTGCTCACGGATATAGAAATACGGGAAAACTTAGGGAACAGTGACCATAGGTCAATTGGTTTCAGTATTAATTACAGTAATAGGAAACACAAGGGTAATATAAGGACGCTGAATTTCAAAAGAGCCAATTTCCCTAAACTGCGCTCGCTGCTAGAAAATATCAAATGGGATAGAACCCTGGGAACAAAGAACACGGAGGAAAAATGGGAGTGCTTCAAGAGCATACTTAACAAGGGGGTGGGCCAGTGCATTCCACAGGGAAATAAATTTAAAAGAGCAAAACTAAACCCTGGGTGGCTAAACTCCAACATAAAAATGTATATTAGAGCTAAAGAAAAGGCCTTCAAAAAATACAAGACTGAGGGGTCATTGGCAGCATTTAAGCACTACAAAGAGTGTAATAAGAAATGTAAAGACGAAATCAGGGCGGCTAAAATAGAACACGAGAGACATATAGCGGAGGAGAGTAAAAAGAACCCCAAGAAGGGGTTATAAGTTTAAGTATATAAACAGTAGGAAAGCGAGGCCAGAGCACATTGGCCCCATAAAAGATGATAAAGGAAAAATGGCCACAGAGGACAGAGAAAAGGCGGAAGTGTTAAATAATTTCTTTTCTTCAGTCTTCACAAAGGAATCGGGGGGCTACACAAACCTTGCTTGTAAGGCCGAACTAAATAATACACCTCAGGAAGTGCCGCCATGGCTAACAGAAGATAGACTTAGAGCTAAACTAGAGAAACTTAACATAAATAAATCCCCGGGACCGGATGGCTTGCACCCGAGGGTTCTTAATGAGCTCAGCCAGGTGATTGCCAGACCATTATTCTTGATCTTTAAGGATAGTTTACAGACGGGTATGGTGCCAGCTGATTGGAAAAAAGCCAACGTGGTACCAATATTTAAAAAGGGGCCGAGATATTTTCCGGGTAACTATAGGCCGGTCAGCCTAACATCAGTAGTCTGCAAGATTTTGGAGGGGATGTTAAGGGACCACATACAAGACTTTAGTAATGAAAACGGTATTATAAGTAGTAATCAGCATGGATTCATGAAAAATCGTTCGTGCCAAACCAATCTATTAACCTTCTACGATGAAGTGAGCTGCCACCTAGATAAAGGAAAGCCTGTGGATGTGGTGTATCTGGACTTTGCAAAGGCCTTTGACACCGTTTCCCACAAACGCTTACTGTACAAACTAAGGAAGGTAGGTATGGACCATAAGGTGAGTACCTGGATAGAGAACTGGCTCCAGGGGAGAGTCCAGAGGGTGGTGATTAATGGGGAGTCCTCGGATTGGGCAGGTGTGGAAAGTGGGGTCCCCCAGGGTTCTGTCCTGGGACCAATCCTGTTTAATTCATTCATAAATGATCTGGAGGAGGGGATATCTAGTACAATCTCAGTATTTGCGGATGATACTAAACTAGGCATGCCAATATCTTCTATGCAGGATGTGGAAACCTTGCAAGCGGACCTGAACAAAATAACGGGGTGGGCAACTACATAGCAGATGAGATTTAATGTTGAAAAATGTAAAGTAATGCACTTGGGGGCCAGAAACCTGAAAGCAAGCTACTCACTAGGGGGGGAACCTCTGGGTGAGTCTAGGATGGAAAAGGACTTGGGGGTACTGGTAGACAACAGGCTTGGCAGTGGCATGCAATGCCAAGCCGCCGCAAGCAAAGCCAACAGAATACTGGGTTGTATAAAAAAGGGGATTCACTCCAGAAATAAAGAGATTATTCTCCCGCTCTACAAGACTCTGGTCCGGCCACATCTGGAGTATGCTGTCCAGTTCTGGGCACCGGTCCTCAGGAAGGATGTGCTGGAACTGGAGAAAGTCCAGAGAAGGGCAACAAAAATAATTAGGGGAATGGAGGACATCAGCTATGAGGAAAGACTACATGCACTGAACCTATTCTCTCTGGAGAAGAGACGATTGAGGGGGGATATGATATCAATGTACAAATACTGTACTGGCGACCCGAGCATAAGGAACAAACTATTCAGAGAAAGGAGATACAATAAGACACGTGGCCACTCGCTAAAACTTGAGGAAAGGCGGTTTAACCTTAAAGTGCGTAAGGGGTTTTTCACTGTAAGAGCGGTAAGGATGTGGAATTCTCTTCCACAAGCAGTCGTATCAGCAGGGAGCATTGATAGTTTCAAAAAACTATTAGATGGACACCTTAAAGACCACAACATACAGGGGTATACAATGTACGGTTAAAAGCAAACACACACACACACATCATAGGTTGAACTGGATGGACTGATGTCTTTTTTCAACCTCACTAACTATGTAACTATGTAAATGGATTTTACAGTCAGTAAAAAGTTATATTTTCTCATGGTCTGAGAGTCTTTCAGGTGCCTTTTGGCAAACTCCACGTGGGCTGTTATGTGTCTTTTACTGAGGAGTGGCTTCTGTCTGGCCATCTACCATACAGGCCTGATTGGTGAAGTGCTGCAGAGATGGTTGTTCTTCTGGAAGGTTCCCCTCTCTCCACAGAAAAATGCTGTAGCTCTGTCAGTGACCATCGGGTTCTTGGCCACTTCCCGAACTAAGGCCCTTCTCCCCTGATCGCTCAGTTTGGCCGGGCAGCCCAACCATTACGGTTGATGGAGGCCACTGTGCTTATAGGGACCTTCAAGGCTGCAGAAATTTTTCTGTACTCTTCTTCAGATCGGTGCCTCGATACAATCCTGTCTCTGAGGTCTACAGACAATTCCTTGAACTTCATGACTTGGTTTGTGCTCTGACATGCATTGTTAACTGTGTGACAATAGACAGTTGTGTGCCTTTCCAAATCATATCCAATCAACTGAATTTACCACAGGTAGACTTCAGTCAAGTTGTAGAATCATCTCAAGGAAGATCAGTGGAAACAGGATGCACCTGAGCTCAATTTAGAGTGTCATGGCAAAGGCTGTGAATACTTTTGTACATGTGATTTTGTTTGTTTTTTTATTTCAAACAAACTCTTTTATGTTGCTATTATGGGGTATTGTTTGTAGAATTTTGAGGAAAATAATGAATTTAATCCATTTTAGAATAAAGCTTAGTTACATAGTTACATAGTAGGTGAGGTTGAATAAAGACAATAGTCCATCCAGTTCAACCTGTGTAGGTGTGTGTGGCTGTAATCATCTCACATACCCCTGAATGTTCTGATCCTTGAGATGTACGTCTAATAGTCTTTTGAAAGCCACCATACTACCCGCAGAAACCACCTCTTGTGGTAGAGAATTCCACAATCTTGTAGCCCTAACAGTAAAGAACCCCCCTCGTTGCCTGAGGTTAAAACGTTTCTCCTCTAATCGCATTGTATGCCCCCGAGTCCTCATGCAATCCCTTTGACTGAACAGCTTTTTTTCTAAGCTGAGATCCCCATTGAGATATTTAAAAATTGCTATCATGTCCCCCCTCAGGCGTCTCTTCTCCAGGGAGAATAAATCAAGCGATTGCAGACGCTCTTCATAATCAAGGTCCTCCAATCCCCTAATTAGTTTAGTTGCCCTTCTCTGTACTCTCTCCAGCTCCAACACATCCCTTCTGAGGACTGGCGACCAGAACTGGACAGAATACTCCAGATGCGGTCGGACCAGAGTTTTATAAAGTGGAAGGATTATAGACTTATCTGTGGAACACATCCCTTTCTTTATGCATGCTAATATTCTGCTAGCCTTGGCAGCCGCCGCTTGACATTGCATGCTGTTGCCTAGTCTATCATCAACCAAGACTCCCAGATCCTTCTCCATTTTTGATTCCCCCAAGGGTTCCCCTCCTAATGTGTATTGTGCTTTTATGTTTCTAGTCCCCAAGTGCAAAACCTTACACTTCTCCACGTTAAACCTCATTTGCCAAGTCGTTGCCCACTCCGTTATTTTGTCCAGGTCATTCTGTAGGATATCTGCATCATGCTGTGCAGTTATTGCCCTGCCTAATTTTGTGTCATCTGCAAAAACTGATATCGAACTACTGATCCCGTCCTCAATGCTGTTTATGAATAAATTGAACAAGGTTGGTCCTAGGACTGAGCCTTGGGGGACCCCGCTTACTACCTCAGACCTGAGTATGCGCTGTTTATTACCACCCTTTGGACACGCCCTTTTAGCCAGTTCCGTATCCAAGAGCAAACCCTGCTGTCGATACCTGCAGACCTTATTTTATAAATTAAGCGCTTATGGGGAACTGTATCAAACGCCTTAGCGAAATCTAGGTACACCATATCCACTGGTCTGCCCCTATCTAGCTCACAGCTCACCTCCTCGTAGAATGTTAAGAGATTGGTTTGACAAGAACGCCCATTTGTAAACCCGTGCTGGTTACTACTGATGATGCTGTTATCCTTAGCAAACTCTACGATATAGTCCCTAATCCCCTCCAGAAGTTTACATACTACTGATGTCAGACTGACAGGCCTATAATTTCCCGGTATATGCCTCTGACCCTATTTGAATATCGGAATCACGTTTGCTTTCCTCCACTCCCCTGGTACATCTCCTGTCCTAATACTGTCCGCAAAGATCAGGAACAGTGGTCTGGATATAACCTTACTGAGTTCCTTGAGTACTCTCGGATGTACGCCATCCGGGCCTGGGGATTTGTTTGTGTTAAGTTTGTCCAGCCTTTCCCTGATTTCACCCTCTGTTAGCCATAGTGGCAAGTCCTGTGTATTACTACTAACCATACAGTCATGGTCAGTGTACCCCTCCGTTTCCTGTGTAAATACTGACGAGAAAAAAACATTCAGCACGGTTGCTTTTTCAGTGTCCTCTGTAACCATCCTCCCATCATCGTTAATTATGTGTGCAATATGCTCTGCCCTAGTTTTTTTGCTGTTGATATACTTAAAGAATTTCTTTGGGGTTTTTTTTACTATCCTCCGCTATTTGTCTCTCAAAGTCTATTTTAGCCATCTTGATTTCGTGTTTACACTTCTTATTTGCCTCCTTGTATTGGTCGAAAGCCAATACTGTGCCTTCTGATTTATATTTCCTGAAGGCCAATTTTTTCCCCTAATAAGTTTTTTAACGCTACGGTTTAGCCAGCCAGGTTTGGCTTTGTCTCTTCTAAATTTATTTCCCATAGGAATGCACTGCAAGATGCCTTTGCTTAATATGTTCCTAAAGCATTCCCATTTTTCCTCTGTGGTCAGGGATCCCAGGGTTTGGTCCCAGTTTACCCTTTCCATCAATGAGTACAATTTTGGAAAGCCTACCCTTCTGAAGTTAAGGGTTCTTATGTTCCCCACTTGCCTTGCTATATTGTTATTTACGCTAAATGTGATCATCCTGTGATCGCTAGAGCCCAGGTTGTCCTGGACTCCTACCTCCGAGATTAGGTCTGGGTCATTAGGGATCAATAGATCCAGGATTGCATTTTCTCTAGTAGGAGAATCCACTAGCTGTGACATGTAATTATCCTGTAAGGTTTCCGTGAATAGACGGGCCTTATGTGAGTGTGTAGTCCCCTCTCCCCAGTCAATGTCGGGATAATTGAAGTCCCCCAATATGATGACTGATTCTAGCTTTGCCACTTTACCCAAAAGTGCTAAAAATTCACCTTGTTTAGGTGGCCTATAGCAAACCCCCACAATTACTTTTCCCTTTTCTCCTTCCCTATGGAGTTCTACCCATACGGATTCTAACTCCATACTCATCCCTTTCGTATTGTCACTCCTCTCAATCACCTTTACATTGTTCTTGACGTAGAGACATACCCCTCCCCCTCTTTTTCCTACCCTGTCCTTCCGGTACACCAAATACCCTTGGATATTGGCCAGCCAGTCATGTGAGGGGTCGAACCAAGTCTCCGCTATTCCCACAAGGTCTAACATTTCCAACTCACTAACATTTCCAACTCATCCATTTTATTAGCTAGGCTCCTGGCATTAGCATATACCCCTCTTAGTTTTACGGAAGTTAAACGTGATTGGTGGTTATGTTTATTCCTGTTAGGTCTGAGGTTCTCCCGCACAGACCTACCGATTGACGTTGTGGACCTACTGTCGCTGCTGACCCTACAACTGCCTTCAGTCCTTTGCTCCCTCCTGACTGATTCTACTTCTGGGCCCTCCCCTCCGTCTCCTAGTTTAAAAGCCCCTCCAACTTGGTGGCCATCTTTGTCCCCAAAAGAGCTGTACCTTCCCCATTAAGGTGCAGCCCATCCTTACTAAAGAACCGGTAGCCGACTGACATGGCTGTAACATAACAAAATGTGGAAAAAGTAAAGCGCTCTGAATACTTTCTGGGTGCAGTGTATTGCATACAGGATGGTGCACCTGTTTTCTCCCATTTTACCATGAGCATTCATTTGCAGTTGAGACACACACACACACACCTTTTGTGGCTATTACAGCCTCCACACTTCTGGGAAGGCTTTTCCAAGATTTTACAGTGTTTCTGCGGTAAGTGAGCCCATTCAGTCAAAAGAGCATTTGTGAGATCAGGGAGTGGTGTTGGATAGGAAGCCCTGGCTCACAATCTGTGTTTTAATACATCCCAAAGATGTTCAATAGGGTTGAAGTCAGAACTCCCTCACATTAAACTAATCAAGGCATTTCTTAATGGAATTGTCTTTGTGCATACGGGCACAGTCGACCTGGAAAAGAAAAGGGCCTGCACACAATTATCTAATTTGGGGTGGTGTCCACATTCGTTTTGCCATCTAGTGTAGGTGGGATCATCAGATGTCCTCAAATGTCTGGCAATATAATGTATCCCTTCATTTTTATTTTGGGAACTTCACTCAAAACTTAAAAATGTCCCTGAAGTCAGAGCATAATGCAATTGGTATTGGGATGTGACCAAATACAGTGCCTTGAAAAAGTATTTATGCCCCTTGAAATTTTCCACATTTTTGTCAGGTTACAACCAAAAACCTAAATGTATTTTATTGGGGTTTAATGTGATAGACCAACAAAAAGTAGCACATAATTGTGAAGTGGAAGGAAAATGATAAATGGTTTTCAAACTTTTTTTACAAATAAATATCTGAAAAGTGTGCCGTGCATTTGTATTCAGCCCCCTTTTACTCTGCTACCCCTAACTAGAATCTAGTAGAACCATTTGCCCTTGGAAGTCACCTAAATAGTAAATAGAGTCCACCTGTGTGTAATTTAATCTCAGTATAAATACAGCTGTTCTTTTGAAACCCTCCGAGGTTTGTTAGAGAACCTTTGTGAACAAACTGCATCATGAAGGCCAAGGAACACACCAGCCAGGTCAGAGTTAAAGTTGTGGAGAAGTTGCAGAATTGGGTTATAAAAAAAATACCCCAAGCTTTGAACATCTCACAGAGCACTGTTTATTCCATCATCTGAAAATGGAAAGAGTATGGCACAACTGTAAACTTACCAAGACATGGCCATCCACCTAAACTGACAGGTCAGGCAAGGAGAGCATTAATCAGAGAAGCAGCCAAGAGGCACATGGTAACTCTGGAGGAGCTGCAGAAATCCACAGCTCAGGTGGGAGAATGTCCACAGGACAAATCTAGCCTTTATGAAAGAGTGGCAAGAAGAAAGCCATTGTTGAAAGAAAGCCATAAGAAGTCTTGTTTGAAATTTGCGAGAAGCCATGTGGGGGGACACAGCAAACATGTAAGAAGGTGCTCTGGTCAAAATTTTAATTTTTTGGCATAAAAGCAAAATGCTATGTATGCTGAGAAACCTGCACATCACCCAAAACACACCATCCCCACCGTGAAACATGGTGGTGGCAGCATCATGTTGTAGGGATGCCTTTCTTCAGCAGGGACAGCGAAGCTGGTCAGAGTTGATGAGAAGATGAGTCTGCAAAAGACTTGAGACTGGTGCAGAGGTTTACCTTCCAGCAGGACAATGACCCTAAACATACAGCCAGAGCTACAATGGAATGGTTTAGATCAAAGCATATTTATGTGTTAGAATGGCCCAGTCAGTCCAGATTTAAATCCAATTGAGAATCTGTGGTAACACTTGAAAATTGCTGTACAGACCCTCTCCATCCAATCTGACAGAGCTTGAGCTATTTTACAAAGAAGAATGGGCAAAAATTTCACTCTCTAGATGTGCAAGAGACAAACCCAAAAATAATTGCAGCTTTAATTGCAGCTAAAGGTGGTTTTACAAAGTATTGACTCACGAGGGCTGAATACAAATGCACGCCACACTTTTCACATATTTATTTGTAAAAAAAATTCAAAACCATTTATCATTTTCCTTCTACTTCATAATTTTATGTTCCACTATGTATTGGTCTATCACATAAATACCCAAAAAATAAATTTACCTTTTTGGTTGTAACATGACAAAATGTGGAGAATTTCAAGGGGTATGAATACTTTTTCAAGGCACTGTATAGAAAAAAGTGTATTGTGAGCATATCATGTTACCTCTGAACAATGGGAATCGGGTACTTTGACAAAGATAAACAACACGGATCTTTTGGCTTGTTGTGATGGGTCTCTAAAGGTTAGCATTAAAGCTAAACTCCAGCAATTATCTGTATTGTATACTTACATTGGTTTAACCTGGCAGAATACAAATATACATATCTCATACCTGATGGACCACTGGGGAAGCTGGAAATCACTGCAGTAGTCTGTGTTAGAACAGTGATAGCCTTGATCGTCCGGTTCCTGCTCAGATTTTGTGTGAGTGGCTACCCCACTGTACACTGAGAAGGGATCATTCTCTTGGCACTGCCACTATTCATAGAAAGCCTTGTATTATTTTTCAGTGAATACAAGGCATTCTCTGATTTGACAAGATGGAGAGAAGGGGTGGTGATGTCAAGATCTCCACCTCATCCAATCAGAGGACGCCTTGCATTTAATGAAAAATTATAAGATATTCTATTAATGATGGCTGTGCCATATCAGTGATCCCCTGTGGTCTATGTGCAGAGGGGAAGCCGTTTGAACAGAACCCAAACAAGACCTGAAAGATGTAGCACCAACTACAACAGTGATTTTTCAGCTTTCTAAGCAGCCCATCAGCTATGAGATATGCATATTTACGCTGTGCCAAGCTGGACCTATATAAGTATGCAATACAGATCATTTTTGGAGTTCAGCTTTAGTAAACAGAAATCTGAACCAGCCTATTAAAGAAAACCTTTACTGAGTAGAATATGCAGACTGTCATTGCGGACCTGTTCCTGAAAATGCTAACTGCCTGGCTTTCAGTAATCAAGAACAATTATACAGCCAGTGATGTCTTGTTTCGGATACTTGTTGGTAAATGAGAAAGTAATGAAGCCAGAAGATGAGAATAACAGCCACATAGGGAGCATTTTCAAAAGGAGAAATCTGCAGTTGTAATTTTTATATTTCATTCTGCACAGGATTCCTTAACGTTTTAAATTGATTTTTATCATTTTTTTATTGTTTTTATTCATTATTTACAATTTTTTACTTTAGACTTAATATCTTCTGAGTTGTTTATTACACTTTGTAACACCACTAATTTCACCATTTTAATAACTGTCACTCCACACAAAGTTTAGGTGTCAGCGGCTTTGGCTCCTGTTAGCATCCTGGAAGCATCAGAAAAGCTTTTCTAAAGGGGAAAAAAAAAAAACTAGTATCAATCGGTGACAATACACAAGCAGATAATGTACAAATATAGATCATCACAGAAATGATTGGACGTCATTTGGATAGGAAACATGCTCTTGTAAAAAGTGTAATAGATCATATATGCAACGACCATTTCTGTCTCCTGGAATCTGTTACAGATTGGACTACTCATTGCCAAGAATAAGAACCTGTGTCGACAGGCATTGGGCTTGTCAGTGGCATTAGTTTGACATCAGTTAAAGCGGTAGTAAACTCAGTCATTGCATATCTGAAAATGCAATCAACACCAGTAACATGTAATGTTCAATCAAATATAATGAAAGCAATCAATTATAAGTTTTCCTTACATGTATAATTTCATTTGTTCTGGTCGGTGTTTTGTGATGTTGAGTGCCGCCATCCTTGCTGTGGTTTCCGTCTGCTCATCGGTGCGGTATTTCTGCCCACAGTATGTGTATACTTCGCAAATCCCGCGCATGCGCAGTAGATGCCGAAACCAAGCCTCGTCACATGGGGTAGTGGAGAATTTTTTTCATGGGGGAAGGTCGGAGTCTCGCGTGATCACGGGGCTGACTAGCAGAGGAAATGACGCAGCCCCGCAATAGACCCTGCATTATTCCAGCAAGATCATTATCTTGCCGGAAAATAAGGGTACACTGAGCATGTGCGGGTGACGTCATTGACCGGAGCGATGTAAATAGAAAGAGAACGGCTAAAGTGACAGGCAGGGTAAAAGGTTAGTAATGTAATACGGACACAGATGATTTATATTATGCAAAGTTGTCAAAATGAGTATACTACCGCTTTAAGATGATTCTGAGATCATTCAGAATTCTCATTGAACCTGTTTCAAGCAGGTTTTGTATTACTATAGATATATAGGAATGCAAGACCCACTTGAAGCATACAAAAAGCTTTCTACACAGTTTCAAATCTTGTCAACTTAATCTACAAATGTATGGAGTGTATGGATAGGTAAGCCTCTGTGATTGAACTTAAATCCAATGAATGAAAGGGTCAGGCCAGGGACTGTCAGACTGGGGAGGAAATGGCTAAATCATGCTGTATATCTTCAGCCAAGAAATGAGGCCGGCTCTGTATGACTTGCTGTAGCTTCTAATATAAAAAATGAGAAGCTCGGAGTGTACAGTGAAATCAAAACAATGAAGAGTCTGTACAATTGTGCAAGGCTGAAAAAAAGGTTCAAGTTCAGCTTTAACAGTCAATGGTAGACATGTGTGATTTGTTTTGTTCCTAATCGAAATTTGGGCACATTTTTTATTAATCAGAAATTCGGATATACCTGAGTTCCGAATCACAATAGAGTAATCGAATCCCCTGAAATAACGAAACGAAACTTGTCCAAAATAACGAAATTTAAAACTGTAAACAAATATGAATCGTAATCATATTGCAATTCTTAAAGGTGAAAAATTCAGCAGCTGCATTCCAACTGAAAAGAGTTGGAATGTCGATTTTGAATTTTTAGAATTTGTTTGCATTGAATTTAATTTGGTCAAATTGAATTTAATTTGGTCTAATTCGAAAAATTCTAATAGAATTCGAAAACGAATAAATGAAACTAAACTAATTCCAAAAACGAATTTTAACTAAACAAAATTAGTTAAAAAGTCGAAACAAAACAAAATTAATTTTTTCGTTCTGCACATGTCTAGTCAGTGGTACTTCATAATGAATACGGAAACATCTCATAAAGTCTGGCAATGCAAGTTGTTTCCATGCTGACCCTTTTGCTTCAATGCTTTGAGTTACTGACCTAGAACAAGGATGCCTAGAAAGGCTTTTTTCCTGATCTGAACCTGTTCCAGCTCAGCAGCTTAGTAAGTAGTGAAACCAGTAGATAAGCATAATAGCCTGGCAACTCTCATTTCCAGACAGTGGGCATGGACACAGTTATGAAGTGTGACATAGCACAACTGGCTAAACAGAATTACAACACTGTTGACAGGTAAAACCGTTCATCTACTGTATATGGTGTATTTTTAAAAAGTAATGAATGTGAATTTACCAAACATTTACTACAGGTAAATGACCCAAAGACCCTATAACTATTTTTTATTATTTTTAAAGCCGTGCTATTCGTACAAATAACAGAAATGTGGCATTATTGGAAGTGGTTTATTTTCTTTTTTTTTTTTTTCATCGCAGGTGAGAGTAGTCGAGTGTTGGTATCGGACAGTATTTTTGACCCCCCTCGGGATGTTGAAGAAAATTTGGAAGACTTGGAAGATGACGCCATGCGAATGCTCCAGAAGGAGAGGGACTTTATCTGCTTTTGTTCTACTACACCAGGTACCCAGTCTTCTTAATGGTGAACTCTGGAAACATAAAAAATCTATCTTGCAGTGGGGAGCCTCCAACAAGTTTAATGCTCATTTTCCTATGGTACCTAGCAATGTTACCCACCTTACCCCGGGTCCCCCTACTTCTCCCAGCAACCTGTTTGATGCCCAGAAATGTTTAGATTCCTGTAGATTGGTCTCAGAAGATATAAAAATCCACAATGGACGCCACATGTAAGAAGAAAAAAGCATTTATAGAAGACTAATATTTAAAGTGGATTAGTAGGAATAGAAATATGGGACCTGCCATAGCTAAGTTACATTCAAAGTGTCAGGCTCCAGAGTTGTTAAGCTGATTTTGACTTCACTACAATGCACCTGTAATAAGCACTCTACTAGTAAAGTGTCTATAGATCAGTACTTTCTGAATCACTGATTCAAAACAAATATGAAGATCTAGCCATTTTTAGAAGGAGTGTCAAAATGGCAGCCTCTTCATTTCTCTTAGTACAAGTTTCCTTTAAAATGACGTAATGGATGCCCGTGTATTTCTAACCCCACAAGTTCCCATTTTATTTTATTTTTATTTATTTTTGGCAAACATCTTGAAGTTTTTGAGAAGTACAAAACAGCAGTAGAAATTAGCTACAATTCTACAGTAAGTAGCAGGTGAACAAAAAAGGAAAAGTACAATTACAGCCTCAGCAATGACATACCAACTTCAATGCCAATGTATTGGCCAGATACCAGTGACCAGTTGAGTTCCGCCTTCCCGTACAACAGTAATACAAGCAGGGGGTAACTGCAGGGGTTTTAATTGCAACCGGGCCCCATGCTCCAGGGGGCCTGTGCGGCTCCCCTGTACACCTGGATAGGAGGGGCGGTGGGGGCAGCATGTAGAGAAATCACTGTCCTTCTTTTTCCTCCTGTAGCTGCAGGAGGAAAATAGAGGAGATTGGTTCCTCTGTATGCTGCCTCTGCCATCCTATCCAGTTCACTTGTGTTCTGCTGTCTCTGGGCCCCTGTGTACTCCCCTGGTGTCCCAACCCCTCCCCTTGTGCTGCTGCCCCCCCCCCCGTGCTCCCTCCCCTCTCCTGCCGACTGCTGCAGGGGATGTGTCACAATAGAGAACCAGGAAGGGGTCGGTAAATATGTAATTTACCAGCTTCTTCCTTTTCTGAATGGACAGAGTCATAGTCAGTGACATTTTAAAAAAATAAAATAAAATGATAAACAATAATACAATTAAAATACCAAAAAATAAAAACTACTAACACCAGTGGGTGAACTTCCAGGATCGTAAAGGTCACACTTGCAACCGGACCCTGGCATTCCACCACCGTGGGGAGGCCCCAAGATGGCAGGAAGGGGGCCCACTGCAGAAATTGTGAAAGGGTCCCACTGCATTACCGTAATAAAGGGCCCTGCAACAAGAGTAAAGGGCCCCAGGATCAGTGGGAAGAGCCTCAGGCTTGAAGGGAAGGGCCCCAGCCAGGGGTCTGTGGGGCCCTTCATGTTTTCTTGCCCCGGGCCCTGAAGGTTCTAGTTACGCCTCTGAATACAAGGATAAAAATGATGGGCCATCCTGCTCACCCCCATCAAAGACAGTAATGCCGGGTGATATACAATAAATGGCAACAACAGAAGCAACTTACAATACAATAGTAAACAAGCAGGAAGTATCAGTTAACCCCCTCATTCACAAACCGCTGAGTAGACAAAGCGCCCTCTAGAAGATAAATAGAGGGAAAGAAAGATGGGCAAATATCATGATATGCACAAGCATATCAATCTGAAACCGGAGGAGGATAGACAACTACCCCACACTTTGTCAAACTTGGTGAAAGCTCCCCGTTCTGAGTGAGTGGCTTTACATACAGGAACCACTTTGTTAACTATTGATTTCTATAATGCTAAGGGCGGTGCAGACATCTTCTTCCAGGACAAAATGTTTGATTTCCTAGCATAAAATAATAATAGTGTAAGGAGAGTGTGTATAGCTTTGGTAGTAGCTAAGGAATCCACCAAGCTCCACAGTCATGCCTCAACAGAGAGGGGGACAGAAATGCTATTGATTGAGCCTAAACAGGTCAGAACCTCCTCCCAGAAAGGTCTAAAAGCAGGGCATCCCCAGAATATATGCATAAAGTCTCCAGTGGGCATGGAATAGCACCAGCAGAGAGAGTACTGAGCCTTAAATATTTTAGCCAGTCTGGCCAGTGTAAAATAGACCCTATGTAAAAATTATTAGTGTATAATACGGTCTCTAGTAGACACTAGTCTGGTAAAGGGGGCATCCCAAATATCATCCCATTCATCTCTGTCTAAGCCGGGAGCTACAGCATCCCAGGCCGACATGCATGGCCTTAGCAATTTAGCAGTTCGGGGAAGAGGTCTTTGTAGATGGACAGTGGCTTTGTCAGCGATTCATCCCTGATCAATAATTCCATATCACTAGATTCCAAGATAAGGAGACCATTGCCAAATTGGGACTGGAACACGTATCGCAATTGTAAATACCTATATAAAAAAAAATAAGAGAGGCAGCCGAAAACGCTCTCTGTGTGTCGAAGGTCATCAGTGTGACAATATGACACTATTTGCTGTCTAGTGTACAGTGTACTAGTGTATTTTGTCCAAACCACTGGGTCAGGGTACGTGTAAAAAATGTCTTTAAATTTAGATTTTTCCACAACGGGAGTTCGCTAACGATGAGCAAAAACGAGTTGCCCGGTGAGGAAGTATTTATAAAAACTTAAGCGCCACCAAAACCCCCTCCTTCCACGGCTGCTGAAGAATTGACAATGGAGATGGGGAGTCCGGCCGTACCGCAAAAAAAAAAAAAGAGGAGGCTATCTATAGACTTAAATATCAATTTGGTTATCAACACTGGAGAATTTCTGAAAACCTATACAGTGCGGAAAACAAAGTATTTGATCCAGAGCAGATTTTGTAAGTTTGCCCACTTACAAAGAAATGAAGGGTCTATAATTTTTTATCATAGGTGTATTTTAAATGATAGAGAAAGAATATTGCCCAAAAATTCATAAAAAAACACATAAAGCAAATGCTATAAATTAAGGTGCTGTAAAATAAGTTTTTGATCCCCAAGCAAAACATGACTTAGTACTTGGATAAACCCTTATTGGCAAGCACAGAGGTAAGATGCTTCTTGTAGTTGCTGAACAGGTTTGCACACATCTCAGGAGAAATTTTTGGTCCACTCTTTTTTACAGCTCTTCTCTAAATCCTTAAGGTTTCTTGGCTGTCGCTTGGCAACACAATGTTTCAGCTCCCTTCATAAATGTTCTATGGGATTAAGGTCTGGAGACTGGCTAGGCCACTTCATGACCTTAATGTGGTTCTTCTTCAGCCACTCCTTTTACTGCCTTGGTGATATGTTTTAGGTCAGTGTCATGTTGTAAGAGCCATCAACGACCCACCTACATTGTTCTGGCTGAGGTAAGAAGGTTCTCATCCAAGATTTTACAATACATGGCCCCAACCAAAGTCAGCCTGTACATTTAGCAGAGAAACAGCCCCAAAGCATCATGTTTCCACCTAGGTGCTTGACTGTAGGGATGATGTTCTTAGGGTCATAGCATTTTTCCTCCTCCAAACATGGGGATCAAATACTTTTTTCACTCACTGAACTGCAACCCAATTTCTAACATTTGTATCATGTGTTTTTTCTGGAGTTTTGGTGAATATTCTGTCTCTATCATACACTTATGGTAAAAAATTATAGAGCCTTAATTTCTTTGTAAGTGGGCAAACTTACAAAATCTGCAGGGGATCAATTAATTATTTACCCCACTGTAAAAACAGGGGCAGTATTTTCATCTTTGTCAAGTTTATTTTTCCAAATAAAGTGATATTAAAGTCTTGTTTTTTTTTTGTTTGAAAATAGCAAATATGATATATTTACATGCTCTGTGAAATGGCTTTTTCACAGAGCAGCCCAGATCCTCCTCTTCTTGGGTCCCTCGCTGGCACTCCTGGCCCCTACCTCCTGCCAAGTGCCCCCACAGCAAACCGCTTGCTATGTGAGCACCTGAGCTGAGCCGCTGCTCTGAGTTTCCATACAGACACAGAGCCGTGGCTCAGCCCTACCCCTCTCTCTCCTCATTGGCTCACTGACTTTGATAGCAGCGGGAGCCAACGGCACCCGCTGCTATGTCCCAGCCAATGAGGAGGGAGAGTACCGGATCCCAGGCAATATCTGCTGGGAACAGGTACATGATTCTGTCATAGGATATGGCAACACTGAAGTTTGGGGTGCAGCATTGAGCTCCCTCCCTGGCCACTGCGCCCATCACACAGACAGCTGAGGAGTTCTGTTGTGGAGTGGACAAAGCCTGATGGAGAACTGAGAGGCACGTTCCCCGTCAAGTCCGCTTTGCCTGTGATTGAAAGCACATAGCAGTGGGAGGGTGCGGGGTTGTGTAGGTGGAGCCTGATATCTCTGGGACGTTAGGTCTGCCTACCCTGTGACTCATCAAAGCCCATATATTGGTGTTGCCAAATTTGGGTAATTTCATTAGCCATTATTCCCGGCCTTCTTGTGTACAGTACATTAGGCTTTCGGCAGGAAAATCTGCTGGCTGACAGATGAACAAGGGTCAGGGATGGAACCCTGTTTGAGAAGCTGTCACATTCATGACCGCTTCCTAGCACAGACATGCCACACTCTGAGCACTGGCGTCTTTATATGTCAGCTCATAGTTGGTCTTAATTACCACCAGTTTCCTAATCTGGGAACTGACAGTAATTCTTTTGGAATCTGTTGCAGCTATAGTGACAGGTTCTTAAAGTGGCAGTAGTTAGAACTACTGAATTTGTCGCCTGTATCGGTACTGTTTCCGAAACTGTGCCAAAGTTATGTCTGAATTAGGTGCAGGTAGTTTTAAAGGGACCTACTGCTAGAAATGTGCCGGAAAGGTTTACTGAATTCCGTAGTAAAGTTTATAAGAATATATTCAGGTCAGTTTTTAAGACGCCATTAGAAGCCATAAGAATATGTCTATTCGTGTCTGACTTTATATTCATGTATTTAGATACTGTTTCCTGGAGAGATCCAAGAAAAGGTTCCTTGTTCATCCTACGTCTGATCGAGCACGTGAAAAAAGATGCCCACCGCTATTCCATAGAGGATATCTTCCGTAATGTAAGTTTTTTTTTTTTTTTGTTTTGTTTTGTTTTGATAGACAATTATAGCATTTTCCTAACTTAACCGGAAAGGATCCTGTAATATTTTTATTATGAAAGATGTTGGGGGAAAAAGCATACAGATGGAGTAAGCTACACGACTAGTTTTAGCAATGCTCAACCTAGCATAATCACCCAATGTTCCAAACATATGTGATTTACCAGTTTTACCAGGTGGATTAGGTGGATTTTCAGACCTGCTGCAAGGTGCATCAAGCTGTCATCTGTGTGTTTTCTGGTTTCGTGACCCTCATTGTTTCTGTGGGCCTGTTGGCAGTTCTGTTTGCTATGTTGTTGCCCACACCTCCACCATTTGCTTTGGGACACCCCATGGTCCATGATTACAAGACCTTTGTCTTGTACTGTAAGATTAAGATAATGAGAATTTTGACTTAGCTTGTTATTCCTTATCTTAGAGTACTATACAGGACACAAGCCCCTCCCATCTGCCTTCTGTGGCCACTTCTTATTGCTTGCATAAAAACTGTAATCTCAGAGAATGGGTGGGATTTTATGAGCATGCTCTAGGGCAGCCCTAGCACGTTTTTGTACCAGTGTCCAGTCACCTGAAGGTAGCCTGCATATGATAGACCCATGGTCTATGAATACAAGCCCTGTGGCCTGTACTGTACTCCAAGATAAGGAACAGGTAGGAAAGTCAAAATTCCCATTTTCTGGTTTCTTAATGCGATTAAACTCAGTACTTGCTGCCATCTTATATGCAGTTACTCTCAGAATCCCAGCTCAGAGGTTAGTGATGTAATTTTACTCAGCAAATCTGTTTTTCTCTTTCGTTCACCGACGAACACAGCGCTCCATAAATCATAACTACTGTTTTTTTGCCTCCTCCAGGAGTAGGACTAGGCAGAACAAAAAACTCTTGGCTACGCCCATGGGCTGTTCTCCGCTTGGTATATTATCTCCCATCTGTGCTCTCAGTTTTAATCTGTGTAGTCAGGAGTAAGGACCTAGGCTCCCGGCTGGGATCTCTGGTCCTCGCAATTTTTTTCTCCTTCTATACACCTTTTTCGTTTTTTCTCTTGGGAGATCTACAATCAACTGCCGGGCTGGGTGACGGGCTGGATAATCTAGATCCAGGGGTCCCTCCTGCCCAGCCAGCGAGTGCATGCAGGACTGCAGCTATGCGCTAGGTCGGCCGCAACATAGCCTCACGGACAGAGGCTGGCCCGCGAGTTAAACTTCTCGCAAGGTCGCCTACGACCTGGCTTGGGTCTCAGTCGCAGCGGTCCCTTGGCCGACAGCTCCCCTACTTCGGTGGGGAGGATACTGTCTGGAGCATACCCGCACCATGGAAGGATAAGTACAGTCCCCCCTCTCCCCTTTTGGCAGTTTTTTTGGGGTGGACGCAGGTAACCTCCAGGGATGGTCAGACTTGCCTGCAGGTTCCCTCCTCTCATCCTTAAAAATCCCTCAGTGAGCTAGGCTTCTCCCACTTCCTTTCCCCCCTGTCTGGACCTGGAGTCTGGTGGGGGTCCCAGGGCAGAGGATGCAGCGGAGACCCCTGGAGTCCCCCCCACTATCCCCGCTCTGTAAGGGTCCTGGGATAGTGTGTCCTGCCCTGGTAGTCTGGAGGGGTTCCAGTGTAGGAGACCCCTGGGTGCATGTCCCACTGTTTGCAGTGTGGGTATAGTGAAGGGGGGCCCCAGTGCAGATGCAGAGTGCACAGCGGAGTCTCCCCTAATGTGTTTCCTACCTTCAGGAGGGGGTCCCCTTGAGGAGGGTGCAGCATTGCAGAGGGCACAGATCCTGGCAGCTTGCTATAGCTGATGGAGGCCATTTTCTCTTAGTCTGGCTGGTCTCCATTTGGCGGCCATGTTTGTGTAGCCAGATGATGTCACAGGAGCCATTTTCCCTTAGTCTTGCTGGTCTCCAGTTGACGGCCATGTTTGTGTAGCTTGATGATGTCACGGGGGGCATTTTCTCTTAGTCCGTAAGACGCTGGAGACGACCGAAGCCTCGTGGGGATGCCAAAGCTCCTCCTCTTCCTCAGTTTACTCTTCCTTTGCATGGGACATATGAACAGGGATGGCGCCCATGGTGATGCTGGGTCAGAATTCTCAGTGCTCCTTCGATCAGTAGGGGGAGTCCTTGGGGGTCCCTGTTATTTCTCTCTCTCTGCTGATAGGTACCCTCAGCCTTGGGGGGATCCTTTAGTGGTGCCAAAAGATTGTTTTTGTACTGCAAGGTCTTCCTTTCCTTATGGAGCCTCACGGTCACATCTCCCCCACTGACCCCCACGAGGAGGTGGCAGGTGCCTTGGAACCCCAGCTTCCCATGGTTGCACAGACAGTGGTCCTGCAGTTCTTAGTGTCCCGGGTGTAAGTGGCGTGTGGGCAAAGGCCCAGGAGGAAGCGTCACCCGCCTTTCCCTGCTCGGTCTGTCTTATCTGATTCTGAGCCTGATGCCCCCGTGGACACGGCTCTTCCAGGGGGGCTTAACATCACACCCCCAAATCCATCCGCTGGTAGATGCACTTATCACCGCAGTGCATGAGACTTTAAAAATAGAGAATGCGGCTGATGTAGCCACAAACGTGGCTGTGTTGTTTGGTATGCATAAGTCACCTCGCACTCCAAATGTGTTTCCTTATGTGCCTTATTTTGACGTATTTTCTTGTAAGGAATGGGAACAACCAAAATTAACCTTTGTGGTCCCCAAACGTTGTGCTGTACATTACCCTTTTGAGGAGTAATTTTTAGAAAAAGTGGACTGGTCCACCAGTGGTGGACCCTCCTGTTTCCAGGTTGAAAAAAGCTACCGTGATCCCAGTAGAGAATTCCCCGTCCTTTAAGGACCCGGCTGACTTGAAAGCAGAGGCTGTGGCACGCAGAATGTTTACTATGGCTGGTTCGACATTGCGACCAGTTTTTGCTTCAGCCCTGGTGTCTCAGGACCGTAACTGAATGGGCCAAGCTTTTTTCCCGGGGCCTGGGGGGTGATCAGGCCCCCGCTGCCTATGTTGATTTAGCAGACAGTTGGTCCATGGGCTGCAGTTTACCTGTGATGCTGCTTTGGTTACAGCTTCTGTGCTGTCCAAACTTTCTTTTTCAGCAGTGGTGATTAGGCTTGTGCTGTGGCTTAAGAATTGGTCCGCAGACCAAGCCTCTAAGAGAGCTCTCATTTATCTGCCTTTTAGAGGCGATCACCTGTTTGGGGCTACCCTGGATGACATCATTAAGAGTATCACGGGGGGGGGGGGGGAGTACCTTCCTGCCATAGTCTAGGAAAGGGAAAGAGCCTCGTCACAGATGGGGGCCCTCCTTCTCAGCACATAGAAAATTATTTTGTGCTTCTGGGACACAGAATAAGGGAAATAGATCTTTCAAATCTTCCCCAGGAGGTGCAAAGCATCCTTGGTCTGATAAGCCTGGAGCTAGCTTCTCCGGACCCACAGACAAGACCCCTTTAGCATGAAGGTCTGCCCTCACCAATTATTTGGGTGGTGGGAACATCTTCGCTGGTTTACGGCCTCATAGACCCCCTTCATGATCGTCAAGGGAATCCACGAAAATTACTTTTTTGGGGGTACCCAGAAAGGGGGACAAAGCTTGTCCTTTTCAGGTTTTTTAGGTCCTGAGTCTCCTTCTGTGGATTGAATTCCTGCAAAGGTTCAGGTGATGTCCGAACTACCTAAGGTCCCCCCTATCCTTGTCCAGGGAATTGATTTACCTAGGTCTGATTCTAATTCTGTCCAGGGTTGTCCTTCCTCTGGACAAACTTCAGGAACCACAGGCCATGATTAACTGGCTGCTGTCACACAGATAGTTCTCGCTCCACCTTCAGGACAGTTCTGTTTGCACAGTCCTACATGCAGCTCCTTTAGTAGGTTCGACACCACAGGATGATACTGAGGTATGTGGTGAGATCACGGGTTCCTCTGGCAGGCATCCAAGGGCCACGGTATGGCCAGTATCATTCTGGGCTCAGGCTTCTTCTGCAAATCCTGCGAGTAATCAAGGGTGAGGATCTTCCAATCAGTCTGGTGGCCATAAACGTCACTTGGAGCTTTCTCTCATAGAAGACCAGTTGTCCCAAGGGCTGATCTACGATCCTGCTTTACAGTCACTGGTTTTTAATGGCTTAGCTATTGAAAGTCAGGTACTGAGGGATAGAGGTCTATCTGGATCAGTAATTCCCTACTATGGTGAAGGTGAGGTAATCATTTTCCAGCAAGATATACCATCGTACATGGAAAGTGTACATTTCTTGGTGTGAGTCGATTGGCGCCCATCCTCAATCCTTTTCTGTGGCTCGGATCTTAACCTTTCTTCAACAGGGCATTGGTCAGAAGTTGGCCTTGAGTACCATCAAGGGCCATGTGTCTGCTCTGGCAATCTTCTTTCAGCGACCCCCTAGCCATGCACTCTTTAGTTCGTACCTTCATTTAGGGGGTTTGACATGTGGCTCCACCTGTACGGTCTCTTTTGCCGTCATGGGATTTAAATTTTTTACTGTTGGTTCTCTAGAAACCTCCATTTGAGAATATTCAGGAAATTCCCTTGCCTACGTTATCCTAGAAGGTGACATTCCTGGTGGCTATTACCTCAACCCGCAGGGTATCGGAATTGGAGGCATTATCCTGTCGCAGTCCCTCTTTAGTGGTCCATAGGGATAAAGTGGTTCTTCGTCTCTGTCCATCATTCCTGTCTAAAGTTGTCTCTGACTTCCATTTGAATGAGGACATTGTGTTGCCTTTCTTGTCTCCCAAGCCAGCTCATCCCAAGGAGTTTGCTTTGCATGCCTTGGATGTGGTTTGTGCGATTCGGGTGTATCTGGCACCTACTGAGTCCTTGCGGAGGTCAGATTTGCTTTTTGTGGTTACAGACGGACCAGGAAAAGGGCTGACAGCATCCTCAGCTACCATCTACAGATGGATTAGATAGAGGGTGACTCAAGCCTATTCCATTAAAGGTCAGGTTCCACCTTTCCCTGTAATGGCGCATTCTGTTCGGGCACTGAGTGCTTCTTGGGCCTTCCGTCAACAGGCATCAATATCGCAATTTGGTCGTCTGTGCATACCTTCACAAAATTCTATAAGGTTGGTACTTTGGCATCTGCGGATGCTTCTTTTGGCCACAAAGTTTTTCAGGCTGCCGTTTAAGAGGGGCTGCTTCCTCTTGAGGGGTGTTTTTCTTTATACTTTTATTTTTGGGGCTCCTGCGGTTAAAGCTCCTGTAACCTGGTTAAGGGCTCTTATGTTTAGCCTTGGGTTATTTTCCCCACCCCTCATTTTCCTTTTGGCACTGCTTTTTGGACGTTCTAGTAGTTATGATTTATGGAGCGCCGTGTCTGTCGATGAACGAAAGAGAAAATGGGATTTTTGTACTTACCATAACATCCATTTCTCTGAGTTCATCGACGGACACAACACCCACCTATCTATGGAGTTCTGATGCTTCTAATACTGCTTACTACTAAACTCATTACCTAGAGCAGAGAGTGGGGTTTAATACCAAGCTGAGGATGGTGCATGGGCATAGCCAGGTGTTTTTTGTTCTGCCTAGTCCTACTCCTGGAGGAGGCAATATAACCAGTAGTTATTATTTATGGAGCGCTGTGTCAGTTGATGAACTCAGAGAAATGGATTTTACGGTAAGTACAAAAATCCCAATTTCTCCAACCTGAGCATATTTACAGTCACTCAGTGCTTGCTTTAGTCCGCCATCACAAGGGCGATTACCTGCATACAGCAGATTCCAGTGGCAGGAATCGGCAGACTGTTATGGCTGTGATGACAGGTGTATGCAAATAGTGGCAGCCACATAGCCTGTACAAAGTAATGACAGGCTGACGAAAACGGTTACTGTTCGCATGTTTTCTCACACCAAGCTGGTACTTGCAGTTAGGGACAGAGGACCGAGCCTGGACACAATCATATGCGTTCTTGCCGCTGGAATCCAGTGTATGCAGGTAATCACCCTCGTGAATGAGGTCTTAGATGTTCCTTTAAGCGCTGAGAAACAGAGACATTTAGGAGATATATTTTACTAAATCTTCTCAAAATGTTTTAAGGATTACTGCATATTACACTGGGTGAGTAGTTAACTAGAAATTATTATAGAATCATTTTGAACAGTTGAAGCATATTATATGTTAAAGCAAATAATTATACTCAGAAAAGGAGATTTGTATACTTGAACTTGTGCCTTTATGTCTCCACAGGTTCAGTTGTCCTTCAAGGAAGGGGTACAGATGCCTACACAGGAGAGGAAAACACTCTTAAAGAAATTTTACCTTTTCCCTGGAATTTAGATTTACACTTTTTTGTACATGGAATATGAAAATTAAAAATGATATGTTTAATATAATAAATTGCACCTACCTGTTGGGATGTTACACTGTTAGGACCGGAATATTTTATGCAAACAAATGGCCTTGTTTCTAAAAAGCATTTATATAGTCACATGCCATAATTTATTTCCATTTTAAAATATTGTGAATATCCTTAATTATTTTGCATTGTCCAACAAACAGCCCTGTTATATTGCTACATGTATGTTGTGGTTTTAAATTTGACTTACAATTTAGCTGTAGCTCAGCAGGGTCGAACTGGGCTTGGGTTTCACAGAGCATGTTGTAAAAATGTAGAGCGGCCTCTATTATTCCTTCATTAGTAGTTTTTAAGGTGGGATCTACATAAAAGATTGTGGATATGGTAAAGAGAATTTATTCTGGTTTGGCTAAAAACACAAGTAGATGACCATTTTTATTGCCTGATTTTTTTTTTCTCGGTTCCCTCTGCATTGGCGAAATCATACCAACTTTTGCTGAACCATCACACTTGAAAAGTGTCCCGAGTCTTTTTGTTTGGAAAAATTAGATTTACACTCTATTACACAACCAGAAGGGTATACAGGAGTAATAAGCAATACCAAAGCTTCCATTGTAAATGTGACAGTCCTTTTATACTTTTATAAAGAGTCAGTAATGTAATGACATTCTCAATGTGGGTACCTGCGCTTATGGTAATAAATAGATTAAATAAATTTTATAAAGGAGCTGCAGCTAGACAAGAAGGGGTTACTTCTTCAGTCATAATAAACATATAAGTGTCAGCGCAACTTAAATTTATATTAGTGCTCAAATTTAAAATGCAATAAGTGAATTAAATTAATTCATACTCAATTAATCTTTTAAATATAAGGTGCTATGTATTAGTGATAAAGTGTACACATGCCAAATTGTATTATATATAAATAAATAAATACATCAATCAATCAGCATATCCATTCTCTAACCATAAATTGTGCACGTGCAAAATTGATTATTTATATACTCATATATAAATAAATATCTCCAATAAAAAGTCTATTCATAACAAAATGATGTGCCAAATTCTTCTTAAAAGTGCTCTTGTGCTTAAATAGGTGAATCTTCTTCGCATGAGTGCCAGGTGATTTCACACAGTGCTCCCCTCTTAGTCCCTCACTCACCAGACTTTTGAGGGTAATAAGCCTATTACAGCCTCCCACGCTAGGTGTTATAGTCTGTATATACTCCAAAAAGCACTCCAAATCTTTCCCAGGTAAACACAGTATGTGGCTTAAGGAATCCTTTTTCTGGCTGCTTAGAAGGCTCCCCTCATAATGAAAGAAAAGATCTCCATAGTGAGGTACCTTCTAACACTTTTATTAAACAAATTTCAAGGTTACACTTACATAAAAACGACAACCAAAAACGCCTTGTATATATTTCCTGGTGTTGAACGCCGCTTGCGCTTCCTGCGCTCCAAACACCGGATGTGACGTCGGACGTACGGGCAACGGCTTGACG
This sequence comes from Pelophylax lessonae, assembly GCF_965119305.1. Taxonomy (NCBI): domain Eukaryota; kingdom Metazoa; phylum Chordata; class Amphibia; order Anura; family Ranidae; genus Pelophylax; species Pelophylax lessonae. The sequence continues at coordinate 164,025,866 of NC_138769.1, forward strand.
CGTTTCTCTCCACCAATCAGAGCGTCCTCAAGCTTTTTAGGATGCTCTGATTGGTGTAACGAAACGCGTCAAGCCGTTGCCCGTACGTCCGACGTCACATCCGGTGTTTGGAGCGCAGGAAGCGCAAGCGGCGTTCAACACCAGGAAATATATACAAGGCGTTTTTGGTTGTTGTTTTTATGTAAGTGTAACCTTGAAATTTGTTTAATAAAAGTGTTAGAAGGTACCTCATGATGGAGATCTTTTCTTTCAGTATGGGGGGAGCCTTCTGAGCAGCGAGGAAAAGGATTCCTTAAACCACATACCGTGTTTACCTGGGAAGGATTTGGAGTGCTTTTTGGAGTATATACAGGCTATAACACCTAGCGTGGGAGGCTGTAATAGGCTTATTACCCTCAAAAGTCTGGTGAGTGAGGGACTAAGAGGGGAGCACTGTGTGAAATCACCTGGCACTCATGTGAATAAGATTCACCTATTTAAGCACAAGAGCACTTTAAGAAGAATTTGGCACATCATTTTGTTATGAATAGACTTTTTATTGGAGATATTTATTTATTTATTTATATATGAGTATATAAATAATCAATTTTGCACGTGCACAATTTATGGTTAGAGAATGGATATACTGATTGATTGATGTATGTATTTATTTATTTATATATATATATATATATATATATATATATAATACAATTTGGCATGTGTACACTTTATCACTAATACATAGCACCTTCAATTTAAAAGATTAATTGAGTATGAATTAATTTAATTCACTTATTACATTTTAAATTTGAGCACTAATATAAATTTGAGCACTAATATAAATTGAAGTTGCGCTGACACTTATACGTTTATTATCAATGTTATGACATTAAAACACTATAAGAAGAAAGAGCACAACAAACACCTACAAATACCCGTCTCTTGCAGTATTATTCCAGATGTCAAAATCATACGTTAATTTGTTACATATCCACTTGGTATGGACTTTGTTTCTGTCTCGGTTCACCCTTGGAGCATCCTATCCAAACATAACTGTGGTGGAGCAAGAACTGGGATATCCAAACAACTTTGCCATATATGTAGAAATTTATCAGGGGAGTTACGATGCTGGTACGTTAATTTTTCTCGCATCAGGTTAGAATTGACCTGGTGAATCCAGCTTTGTTTCGTGGGTGCATTAAGCCAGTGCTGTATCTTGGCCTAGGCTGACAAGGCCCAGGCCTAGGGCGGCACTTTGCAGGGGAGCAGAAAAAAAGCTGCACCCCACACAAAAAAAAACAGCCTCCTCCCGGCTCCCACACGAAAATGGTCCCCGCCGGCTTGCGCTACACTTTTAGTATAGTGCCAGTCCTATGGGGCAAATTGGGCCGGAGGACAGCGGCAAATAAGTCTGGCACCCCCATAAAGCAGTCACACTGCTACCTGCTGGTATGATAATACTGGCCAGGGAGGACATTCGGACAGACCGCGGGCCGCCGACCACACTTAATACAACTGGCCCAATGGCTACCAATGCTAATAAGTGTGGCACTGCAGCCCAATGCTCCACCTACTCTCCTCCGCCCCCAGGTATGGCAGGCATCATTTCAATAATATAATTTAATTTCTTTAAACATCCTTGAGCTAGCATATTGAGTTGCATCATATACAATTAAGGCTATCGCAAAATATGTCACTCGGTTGATAAGATTACTCCAATCTTATGAGATATTTGGACTTGTGTTTGTGGCCACTGATTATTTCGCTTATTTGTATAATGACTATGAACTTCCTAGTCAATTTACAAATAGGTAAAATAATCCTATGATTACAATCAGTGGCAGCAAACACAAGTCCAAATATCCTAAAAGAAAGGAGTAATCTTACTAATCCAGTGACGTAAGGCTGCACCGATGGCCACTGATAAGGCTGCACCGATGGCCACTGATAAGGCTGCACCGATGGCCACTGATGGGGCTGCACTGATAAGGCAGCGCTGATATGCTACACTGATGGGCACTGATAGGCTGCACTGATGGGCACTAATAGGCTGCACTGATGGGCACCAAAATGCTCCTCTGATGGCCACTGATGGGGCGGCAAAGGTGGGTACTGATAAACTGCACTGACGGACACTTACGAGACTGCACTCATATGCTGCACTGATGGGCACGAGGTGGCCTTAATAAGCTTCACTGATGGGGCTGCACTGATATTCTGCCCTGATGGTCACTGATATGTTGCACTGATGGTCACTAATAGGCTGCACTCATGGCCAATGATGAGGCGGCACTGATATGATGCACTGATAAGCTGCACTGATGGGACTGTACTGGTGGCCACTGATGAGGCAGGATGGGTCATAAACAGGAAGGGGTGTTACATTTACAGGAAGGGGTGGGTCATTTTTAAATTAAGGGGTGCACAATTTTAGTCAGACCTAGGGCAGCACAAAACCTAAATACACCACTGCATTAAGCGATATCCAGTGTCTTGCTATATGTTTTTGTGTTATATATATATATAGAAGTCTCTATATTGCTACAGGTGTCATAGCATTGATCGTTTCCTAATCCAAAGCACCCAGAAGACACATAATTGGATCAGGGGTAATAGTAATCTGAGTGACCAAAGATATGGTTTCCAACACATCTAATCAATATCTAATTCATTTTAGGCAGCGCCAGATCATGTGGATAAAATCACCTCTATTACTGGTACACTTAGGGCAAATCAGGGACTGCCTTCTACCCACTGAAATAATGTGTCTGGAGTTGTATATACCCAATGGAACATAAATAGTTGAGTGAGGCAGACAATAGATATTTCGATTTCTCCCATCAGCACCATCAATGTTGATGGCGGATTGCCTCCAGCAGCGCTATTTTGTTCAGCTGGTGAGGGGGGGGGGGGTGCTGGGGGCCTTCCCTGGCCAGTAGAACACAATGAATGCTGCTAGCAGATTTATCCACTAGCAACAATCGTATGTAAAAAAACAGACAGGCTGGTTTTACCCAAGTTGATCGATGGATCAACTTGTGTACAGTCAGCCTGCCCATACACGGATCAAATCTCTGACGGTTCCTGCTGAATTTCAATCCATGTATGTCTGGCTTAATCCTATGTGATGCAGATATCGACACAAGAGGTATAGAACTTAACACAGTTTCCCACGAATCACCATCAATGGTGCCTACGGCAGCCTTTCCATTGGCTTTTCTTAGTGCCCACTGCAGACATGAAGGTGCACTGTAAAGTAGCATTAGGAACCTCTCAGCAGAGATTGTCTGAGGTTTTATTCCCCATTCTGTCTCAAAAAAACTATCTATGTCATGCATGTTTTTATCATAGGGTCGATTAGCTAGGAGGGCCCAGGATTTCATACCGCGTGGAGCTGCCAAGGTAAAAGTGAGTATTACTGAGGAGTGATCCAAGACAGCTCTAGGTAAATAGGTGATCTGGGAGACTCTGAGGAGTATCTCTGATGTCCAATCTGAACAGTGTGGGAATCTGATTGACATAAGTACTCCCTCCTATTTGGTTATTTAAATCCCCATATATCAGTAAGACTGCAACCATGAATTTAGTAAGGCAAGACAAAGTAGTATTTTCTTGTAATCCCAAATCTATTGTTAAAATCTCCTGCTAAGATAATCAGACTCAATAGCTATTTCAATCATTTTATACATTGAGGCATCCAGTTTGGCTGTGTCAAAGAGGGCGGAACATACATGCTGCCTATGGTAAAGTGATTGCAAGGTGTTAAAAAAATAAAAACGATGAAACTGCCCAGAGGGTATGTTTTCACCTCCATAATAGGAGGAATAGGTTGATATGACAGATGTGTTCTGTGGAGGGCCTATTAAGAGCCATGACTTTGGAGCACATTAAATATGTATATGCAACAACTGTGGCAAAATCGCGCGGCGATTGGGATGCCATTGGAAGTAACCGGGCTCGCAAACACGTCCCGCGATTTGTGTCATTTCAGGATCACGGGCAGAATCGCAGCGATTCCATCTGCGATCTGATGTGAATGGAGCCTTAGCCACCTGACCTTCCTCAGAGCCCCTCAGCTTTCCTGTCCTAAAGCCACATTGAACCCCTTAGTCCACTGCACCCCAACCCCCCCACCCCAACATTCCAGTTTGCTTTTTCATCCCATTGATACCAACGTAGAGATATTTCTTACTTTACCACTGTTAACCCCATATGTTGCACCACTATTATCTCTTCACTATGTTATGGTATTGGCAATATTACAGCACATGTGCCATTATTAACCCCGCCCCCTACTCCACCTTCTGTCCCACCCCCAATTCTCAAGTATGTGGATCATTATTGGCAACCATTAGTAAATTTACAAACAGTTTGTAAAATCTGTGATTTTTACATCTGTCCGTGGATATCCATAACATGCCGTCTGTATATCTATAACAGATATTCATGAACAGATGTACAAATCACGGATTTTACAAACTGTACATTTAGCCCACAATTCAGCTTTTACACAGGAAAATTGGAGGTCCTTAAAAAGTCCAGGGGCAGAACTTTCAGGTAACCTTCAAAATAGCACAGTGAGGGCTCATTCACACTCGCTTTGCTCTCTAAAGAGCAATCTGCTTTATAGAGCATTTCACAGGCGATGGGGAGGCATTGTATCACCTCCTCATCACCTGCTTTAACCCTTTGAACCCCGCACTAGCGCACAAAGGTTACATGCATTACATGTGGCTGTGGGGGGAACAGTCCTATTCACTTGAATGGGTCACCTGCTGAAAGCAAATGGGGGCCATAATTCCTGCCGCAGCCATGAATCAAAGCTTGGTGGCTGTGATGGGTACACCCCCAACTGCTGTCTATGCAGCTAAGGAAGGGAACAATTGGGGGGTGAATAAAAATGTAACTCAGTTGTGGAGTTTTATTACCGTTCAACCATTAGTGTGAACAAGCCCTAAACTGAAATGCCAGCCCCTTTTATTTGTGGCTCTGCCCCCTCCCTCCTGGGTCACCATTTTGGCACACTTTCAGATATGCTGAACGAATCTGCCCAGCCTTCAGGTCTTGGCAAAGCACCTTTGGCACATTTCCTGCACTTGCGCAAAGAAGGGGAAGTTTTGCCGATTCCATACTACTCATGTTTGTGCATGATGCATGGGATAACCCGTGCGTGTGCAGATGTGCTGAAGGCCCGAGGGACCCAAGTCTGTTTAAACCCCTTGCCACCGCCCTCACAGTGGATATACTGTGGATGGGTGGCACAGCCAGTCACCATGACATACCTGTACATCGCAGTGTACTTTCTAGTTTGGCGGCACGCATGCGTGCGCCCCCTGCTGTGGTTGGGCCTAGCACGAGTTTAGCAGCAGATTGACTGTGACCAATCACAGCACAGGGTTCTGTGTTGCCAAATCATGCGCTTTCCTGCACTGCGCAAAAACGCCCTGCCTTTTGCAGTTGAGCGCAGCTATCGTTAATTCTTAACTGCACCCCCACGCACCTAGAAAACGCATCTGTGTTCACACCCGCCAAAATGCATGGTACCGAAATACCATGTGCATAGTTGCCAACAGTTCCAATTTGGCCGGGACATTCACAAAATCCATCTCTCACTCTCCCTTTTTTCTCCCTCCATCCCTCTTTCTTGCTTTTTTCTCTCTCCCTCCATCCCTCTTTCTTTCCCCCTTCACTCTTTCTTTTTCCCTCCCTCCATCCCTCTTTCTTTCTATCTTTCTTTTTTTTCTCTCCCTCCATCCCTCTTTTTCGCTCTCTCCGTCCCTCTTTCTTTTTTTCTCTACCTCCATCGCTCTTTCTCTCTCTCTCCATCCCTCTTTCTTTCTCCCTCGCTCTCGATTCCCTCTTTCATTCTCTCTCCATCCCTCTTTCTCTCCCCCTCCACCCCTCTTTCTTTTTTTCTCTCTCAATCTTTCTTTCTTTCCTTCTCTCTTTCTTTCTTTCCCTCTCTGTCCCTCCATCCCCGTTCCTCTCTCCCACCGTCCCTCTTTATCTCTTTATTTTTTCTTTCTCCCTCCCTCCCTTCCTCTTTCTTTCTCCCTCCCTCTTTCTTTCTTTCCCTCTTTCTTTTTATCCCCCTCTATCCCTCTTTTTTTTCTTTCTCTGTCCACCCCTCTTTATTTTTTTCTTCTCTCTCTCTCAATATTTTTATTTTTTTTATTTCTATTTTTGTATTTATACATAATTTGTAGGTTCACTAACACTATTCACTGTATGGAAAGTTTGACTATGGACATTTTAATTTGTTGGGTGACCGCAACATCAATCTAGTGGATAAATTTCAACAAAGAGCATTTAATGACATTCATTTAGAGTATATCTTTAATCAGATCAAACATAATACAGAGAAACAAATTAGGTCTTAGTGGGATATTTCCACTCTTGAGCTATATATATATGAAAGAGAACACCCAGGTGTCTTAGACATTAGCCCTAATGATGGTATGGAGGATATACAACTTATGGAGGAATGGTTATAGATTTTTCAATAGTAGTGAGAAAAAAATACTTATGGACATGGTCATTAAGAGGAATAGGGTACAATTAACAAATATTTAAATTAACATTCAGGCTCTCAAAATAAAAAATAGCCCCATTGATAGATACCCAGGAGTATAAAGACGGGGGGCCGGATTTAAAGAAACTGCAGCTTCAAACATCTATGACGTGTTTCAGTTTCGCCGCGTTCAAATCAATTAACTGGCGCTGCGGCGAATTGGCTAGTGAAACAGCAATAATGAATTCCGCCGTCAGCGGGATTCACTTACGATCGCGGCTTCGCCAATTCGCAAACTTATGTCTTCGTGCTTATAGCAGTTTCACATAGCGATGTGGGGTAGTGGATTAGTGCACACATCACACGTCTGTAATTCATCTCCCTCTGCTGTAGGTTCGAGGCTTACCATCTCCACCTACTTTTTTTATTTTCTTTTTTTGTTTATATTGCTAAAATGTAACGGATTACATCATATATATTGCTAAATAATGTTACACTCAGAAGCGCTTGCAAGCTTACACCATTTTAAGTGTTTTTTTGATCTTGTCTGTGTGTCAAATCGATCTTATGATTGAAAGTACCAAAGGCAAGTGACCAAACCCCTACCCTACTTCAGGGCAAGATGAAACCTCACAATTTTACCATGGTCTTCTTCCCACATTCCATACAATGTTTAGTTCTTTAGCTATATGTGCTTTTTAGCCTTAACACACTCCTTTTTTTCCACCATACAGCTTTATTCTGCACAATAGCTAAGTGCTTTGCAACTTCACTGCAGTTAACAACGTCATGGGTTCAAATCACATCACTACACTTGGGATCTCTTTTCACTCTCATTTTTTTTAACAGTTTTTTTTAACTATCTTGAATTTGGGGGGGGGGGGGGGGTGTCCTACCCAAATTTCAAGCACATCAATGGAAACAACACAATTTTGATTTTATGAGTGTGGTCCTAGTTTTATCGAGATGCAATTCTTTACATATTTACCATGGTTCTTACAATTTCTTGACCAATAAACATAGGTGTCTGATATTGGACTCTCTCCATATTTCAACAACACAGACCCTCATAGTCCAACACTACATTTGCCTCACACCTCAACACAACACTGTCACATCCCTACTCTACATTACAACCCCTCACATCACCAGTACAAGCAGCATGCAAAGTGCAAAACTCCGGCCTTGGCAGCTTAATGGGCCATACACTAACAATTTGTCTAGACTTTTTCCTGTAGACTTAACCAAACCATATAATATAAGCTCAAACCTCAACACTTTCAATTTGGATGCAATCAGGCAGGCCCTTGCACTACATAGAAAATGTCAATCTGAAGGATAAAGTCTTCTCTAAATCTTACAGTGTGGATGGCCCTTTTGTCTGTAGGCACCCACACAAAACAAAAAAACACATGTTCAATTCTAAAGTCTTTATTTATTTGAGAATGACAGCAGAAGGAGGGATGCAGCAAAATAATATTGTCACTCTCCAGTCCGTGTGCCTTTACAGCGCCAGACCACGATCTTTGCTCCATGGCTACGGGATTCTGATGTCTTCCACAACTTCAGGCAGAGTTCAGAATCCATTCTGCACCTCTACCAGCTCATAGGGGACAGGCATGGCAAGGTTGCTGGTCAGCTTCCAAGCCACTTTCGAAGTTCCAGGGTGTTCATGTTGGTCATTGGCCATGTGCCTTACCAAATATCCACTGACCACAAAAGAAGATGAGTGGAGTCCATCAAGGTGGGTTTCTACCACCTACACCCGCAAGCAGTACCACTCCTGGAAAAATAAAACAAAGGATAAGACATTTCATTATGAAAATCACATCTTAATGCCTGTTTGCTTCATTCTGAACTTCATTTAATTTCGACATCACGAGTGAAATAACACATTTTATGCCAACTTACACAAACCAGAAATCATTAATGTAAACATTTGAATACACACCTGTGACGCCAGACAGCCCATCACCACAGGCTTCCCATGGTACGTGCCATGATTCCAAGATGTTGATGTTCTGGAAAATTACAACACCATAAGATACCAAGCAGCCGTTCATGTTATCAATAACTACACAGGTGGCATAGACACAAATAAACACCTGCCAGCTCTTCTCAGCCCTTTACACTATTCACAATACCAACATGTTTATGGTTAGAGGTGCATGTTTTTGCTCAAGTAACACAATTTTACCAATGTTGACTACACTTTATCTACAATGGCAAGTGTCATTGGCAGATGATAATGACCCTCTGTCTCCCTGTGAGTGGCACCTCTGCTAACTAGCTAATTAATACACATGCCCTATCTTGACCGGTTACAGTACTTACATGTAAAGTGGCTAGCAACCAGGGTATTCCGGGTGGCCATACCGGCAGCGGTGCTCCGCCGCCTGGGGGCCGCCGGCTGACGGACCTCTGGCTCCCTCTCCTCCGTCAGCTCCCAAGATTCATCCCGGGCAACGCACATGTTGTGCAACACGCAGCACGCCAGGATGATCTTGGAAGCCTTTGTAGGAGAGTACAGGAGTTCACCCCCAGGCCGGGCCAAGCAGAGAAACCGGGATTTGAGAAGACCTATGGTCAACTCAATGATACTCCGGCTTCTCCGCAAGGCCCTGTTGTAATTCCTCTCTGCTGGGCCCTGGGGGTACCTGATTGGAGCCATCAGCCACGTCAGCTGCGGGTAACCAGCATCCCCTGAAAAATAAGAAAAATATACATTAGTTCTTCCTATCATGTGACTTTAGATGACTCCTCAAAATGGGAGACAATTAGGCATTTTACTAAACAACCTGCTCGTCTGTTTGCAAAAACTCATATGAAACATCTCAACTCTGTCTAACTGCCTAAATCACTAATACAAATGGGAAAAAGGACACACAAAGTGGTGGGTTTCTCTTGCAAGTTCCAACTTGGCCCCTATTTTGTTCCTATTACATTAGCCTAGGTCTTACTTCTGGAATATATCTGCAACTAGAGTGAGGAAACCAATATTGACTCACTTATGCAAAGTACTTTGGGGATATGGCAATACCATTGGAATCATTTGTAGGTTTTCTTTGGGTGGCTAGAGGACACCATTTACACATTGGTTAACCACCTTCATTGGACTCAAAGACAACTTTGCAAATCTTTCTTTTGTGAGCTGCTAAGCTGCTGATCTGGTTGTGTGTGAACAGCCTGACAACTCCTAACACATCCATTTTAGGTAGGCTTTGCTTAAATCAGGGTGTACACCGATGTAGCTTATTCCTATGTCTATGTAATCTTACAGTTTATGTTGTTAAGACAAAATACTTTACCAATAAGCCACCCTTCGGGCATTTGTCCACTTTCAAACACCTCGTACAGAGTACTGGTTCTTAACATACTGGAATCATGGCACGACCCTGGGTGACCAGTGTTGACACTCATGATGCGCTGTTTGGCGTCACACACTAATTGGACGTTCACAGAGTGGTACTGCTTGCGGTTCCGGTACTCACTTTCGTGGCTCCTTGGTGGCCTAATGGCTATGTGGGTGCCATCGATTGCCCCTAGGATTTGCGGCATGTGTGCCCGCAGGTAGAAACCCAACTTGACTTCATTCCACTCATTTTCATTCTGTGGCCAGTGGATAAAATTGGGCACTATATCCACTATGGCATTAATGACCAACATGAACACCCTTGAAACTGTGGGCTGGCTAATGCCCATGATACTTCCCGAAGTGGCTTGGAAGCTGCCACGCCCTAAAATATACAAAGTGGCCAGCAATCTGGCCATGCCGGGCACCGCATGGCCGCGCTGTGTGTCCGGGTCAATTTTGTCTGCTATGAGCTGGTAGAGGTGTAGAATAGTTCCTCGCTCGAGCCGGAACTTCCTCCTGACATCAGAATCCCGCAGCTTGTCCAAATAGATCCTTGGAGCAAAAATGCGTGGCTGGCGAGGTAAGGGCACACGGACTGGAGGTGCTGCTGCTGGAGGTGCTGCTGCTGCTGCTGCAGCTTCCCCACCTTCTGCTGCAGCTTCCCCACCTTCTGCTGCCTCCTGTGCTAGGGCCTCCTCAAACAAGGCACCGATAAATGCCAGCATTGCACCATCTAATGCAGTGGTTCTTAACCTGGGTTCGATCGAACCCCAGGGGTTCGGTGAGTCAGTCTCAGGGGTTCGGCGGGGGGGCAACAGGGCAATTGCTCCCCCCGAGAAAATATTACTGATTGTGAGGCCAACCCCCCCCCCCCCCCCCGGGAAATCAGAGCTGCAGGCGGGACGACTCACAGCCATTACACATAGACACTTGAAGCTCTGCCCCCTGTACCTCCCCCAGCAGGTTTACAGCCTATCTCCTGCAGGCTGCTTGCTGCGTGAGTGGGCGGGATGGGGATGTACCTGACCACAGAGATCGCGCCCGCCTGGAAGAGGGAAGTGTGAGCAGCTGAGCAGAGGGAGCCGAGTGAATGTTCCTGGAGGTAGGCTCAGCTAGCTGTACATGGTGGATTCGTTTGCAAGCACCTCTATGCTAAGTCTGCTGAGTTACTGCAGCTTAGCATAGAGGTGCTGTTAGCTGACAAATGAAAATGCATGTCCTTTTCATTTAGCTCAATAAGCATTGTGAATGCCCCCTGGTGTGTGCCCTTCTGATACCCCATGGTATGCCCTCCCAACACCTCCCCCCCCAGTGTGTGTCCTCCTGACACCCCATGGTATGCCCTCCCAACCCCTCCCCCAGTGTGTGCCCCCCTGACACTCCATGGTATGCCCTCCCAACACCCCCCCCCCAGTGTGTTCCCTCTTGACACCCCATGGTATGTCCTCCCAACCCCCCCAGTGTGTGCCCTCCTGACACCCTATGGTATGCCCTCCCAACCCCCCCAAGTGTGTGCCCCCCTGACACCCCATGGTATGCCCTCCCAACCCCACCCCAGTGTGCCCTCCTGATACCCCATGGTATGCCCTCTCATCCCCCCCAGTGTGTGCCCTCCTGATACCCCATGGTATGCCTCCCCAACCCCCCCCCCCCCTCCAGTGTGTGCCCACCTGGCTCCCCCAGTGTGTGCCCTCCCAACCACTGATGTGTGCCCTCCTGACACCCAGTGTGTGGCCTCCTGACTCTCCACTGGTGTGTGCCCTCACTACCCTCCCCCACAGTGTGTGTCCTCCTGACCCTCCCCCCAGTGTATGCTCTTCCAACCCCCTGGAGTGTGCCCTCATAACCCTCCGGTGTGTGCCCTCCTGACCCTCCCCTGGTGTGTGCCCTCCCAGCCCCCTGGTGTGTGGCTTTACTGATCCCTGTACACTGTCCTATCCTCTGTCCTGTCAACTCCTGTCCTCTGCCCTATTCTCTGTACACCGTCCTACAGCCTACTGACCACTCTATCCTTCCCTACAATCAACTGACCCGGATACACTGCCCTACATGCTACTGGCCTCTGTACACTGCCCTACATCCTACTGACCTTTCTACACCACCCTAAAAACTACTGACCCCTATACACTGCCCTACATGCTACTGACCTCGCTACTGCCCTACAAACTACTGAGCACTGTACACTACCCTACAAACTACTGAGCACTGTACACTACCCTACAAACTACTGACCACTGCCCTACAAACTACTCACTACTGCACACTGCCCTACAGCCTACTGACCTCTGTACGCTGCCCTACAGCCTACTGACCTCTGTACGCTGCCCTACAGCCTACTGACCTCTGTACACTGCCCTACAGCCTACTGACCTCTGTACGCTGCCCTACAGCCTACTGACCTCTGTACGCTGCCCTACATACTACTGACCTCTGTACATTTTACTTTGTATGATACGTTTAATTCAGTTCTGTAAACAACACCTTATTTTCTGGCAGTGCCCCTCCCGAGACTAGACTCATAAAATCATGTTTTATTTTTCCAATTAAGAAGGGTTCAGTGAATGCGCATATGAAGCTGGTGGGGTTCAGTACCTCCAACAAGGTTAAGAACCACTGATCTAATGCGTCTGGGATATCGTCCTCCATTTTGAACGCGCAAATTCGCGAATGCGCAGATATATATAGAAACGGCCGCTAATTATCACACCTGTGAGCCAGCTATAAAAGGAGCACATGGCTAATATGGCTGCTGGATGTTATAGATCGATGTTTCTTATGTGCTAGCAAGACCCTGTGACCCACAACCTACATTATCTGGAGGTAAGACAATTGTATCTCTCTCTCCCAAAAAAAAGGAAGGAGAGAATTTGTACTTATCTTGGGTGTGCTTAAGTTGTCTATGGTGAATCCCCTCCAACCCACAATAGCTTGGGAACCCCTCAAGTGTCTTTTAATCATTGGCAGTTGGCCCCATGTGCATGTGGTTTGGACATGTGTTTTCTCATGTTTGTTAAAGGTGTGCAGTCTAGATTTGGCATCTAAACCTGCCCCCTTACCTTCCCAGCTTCCAAAGACACCATTTTTGCTTTCCTGATAACTGTAATTTATTATGTGCACGTATGTAGGTCATGCGATTTCTCATGTATGTTTAATGTTTGCAGCCTCCTTTTGCCTATAAAGGATTACACCACCCCCCCCTCCACCAAGTCTGTTTGTGCCATTAGGTAAGTGTTTGGAGGGCCTTGTGTGATTTGTACCCATATGCGTTTTCTTATGTGTATTTTTTCCATTTCTTTGCAGCCTCTTCTGCTCTTTGCCACCACCACCACCACCACCGTGTTTGTGCCATTAGGTAAGTGTTTGGAGGGCCTCGTGTGATTTGTACCCATATGCGTTTTCTTATGTGTTTTTTTTTTCCATTTCTTTGCAGCCTCTTCTGCTTTTTTTGCCACCACCACCACCACCACCGTGTTTGTGCCATTAGGTAAGTGTTTGGAGGGCCTCGTGTGATTTGTACCCATATGCGTTTTCTTATGTGTTTTTTTTTTCCATTTCTTTGCAGCCTCTTCTGCTTTTTTTGCCACCACCACCACCACCACCACCGTGTTTGTGCCATTAGGTAAGTGTTTGGAGGGCCTCGTGTGATTTGTACCCATATGCGTTTTCTTATGTGTTTTTTTTTTTCCATTTCTTTGCAACCTCTTCTGCTTTTTTTGCCACCACCACCACCACCGTGTTTGTGCCATTAGGTAAGTGTTTGGAGGGCCTCGTGTGATTTGTACCCATATGCGTTTTCTTATGTGTTTTTTTTTTCCATTTCTTTGCAGCCTCTTCTGCTTTTTTTGCCACCACCACCACCACCACCGTGTTTGTGCCATTAGGTAAGTGTTTGGAGGGCCTCGTGTGATTTGTACCCATATGCGTTTTCTTATGTGTTTTTTTTTCCATTTCTTTGCAGCCTCTTCTGCTTTTTTTGCCACCACCACCACCACCACCACCTTGTTTGTGCCATTAGGTAAGTGTTTGGAGGGCCTCGTGTGATTTGTACCCATATGCGTTTTCTTATGTGGTTTTTTTTTTCCATTTCTTTGCAACCTCTTCTGCTTTTTTTGCCACCACCACCACCACCGTGTTTGTGCCATTAGGTAAGTGTTTGGAGGGCCTCGTGTGATTTGTACCCATATGCGTTTTCTTATGTGTTTTTTTTTTCCATTTCTTTGCAGCCTCTTCTGCTTTTTTTGCCACCACCACCACCACCACCACCGTGTTTGTGCCATTAGGTAAGTGTTTGGAGGGCCTCGTGTGATTTGTACCCATATGCGTTTTCTTATGTGTTTTTTTTTTCCATTTCTTTGCAACCTCTTCTGCTTTTTTTGCCACCACCACCACCACCGTGTTTGTGCCATTAGGTAAGTGTTTGGAGGGCCTCGTGTGATTTGTACCCATATGCGTTTTCTTATGTGTTTTTTTTTTCCATTTCTTTGCAGCCTCTTCTGCTCTTTGCCCACTACTACCACCACCACCACCACCACCACCAAGTCTGTTTGTGCCATTAGGTAAGTGTGTTCTGTAACTGTTCACTAATTATACTGTATATGAAGAGCAATCTGCAAATCCTGTTTTTTCTGTTTTCTCTTTTGTCATTTCAGATTTAGGAGTTTGGGGCTCTTTGCTGCTGCTGGACAGCCAGATTCTCTGCCCACCTCGTGCTCCCATGGCCCCACCCACTGGAAGGATGAGAAGGGGCAGGGTGGCCAGGGTGGCCAGGGGGGGCAGGGGGGGCAGGGGGGGCAGGGTGGGCAGATCGTCTGGCTCTGGTGTGAGGGAGACTCCAGCTGTATCCATGAGGGAGTCCACCATCCCCATCCCGGAGGAGGAAGCCGGGGGAGGTGGTAACACACCAAGTGGACAAGCTGGCTCTTCTGACAGTAGTCCTGGAGCGGGTCCGTCCACCAGAGTCAGCTTGTCCACATTATCCCGGCTTCCCCGTTTCACCCACAATCAGTGCTGTGCCCTGGTCCACGCCTATATGGCCAGATATCAGGCGATACATGGGACCAGGGCCGCGTCTTACTCAGTAACAGAGAAGAACAGATTGTGGGATGAAATCCGGGATGCTGTAAATGCACTGGGTGAAGCACCTCGCCACCGTGACAGTGTGCGGAAGAAGGTCAACGACATCTGTGGGTCCGTTCGGAAGAAGCTAATTGCATGGGCTGCGGAGGGTCTTTATGACCGACAAGGTCGGCTGGATGAACGTGCACGAAGTTCTCTCTGGGATTATCAATTACCTTTCTTGAACATCATAGGACCTGATACCATCTTTACCAGAGAGGACTTAGATTCGGATGCTTTGCACCGAGGTAGGATATTATCTTGGATGTCAATTGTGTGAGTTGTTTGGAAAAGATTAACTACTATCCTATGTGTGACATTAATAGAATGTGATACTTGCCCTTCCAATTGTCCTTTTTTTGTTTTCCCCAACCTGCAATTTGTTCATCTGTAGCACGGATCTCAGCCCCTCCACAGCCCATGCAGCTTGGCGAACCAGACGGACTCACAGGTGTTGACATCAGTGCTGACCCTCCTCCTGGTAGGTCCAATATCATACTGTGCCAAACAATGTAGATGTTTTTTTTTTTCCAAGATAGCTCATATTGCTATGTCCTTTACAGAAGATCCGCAGCAGGGAACACACCCAGTGCAGCTAGGCCTGGAGGAAGGTGTTGGTATGTCTAGCCAAATAATGTTTTTTGGAATCTTATTAACCCCATTAACACACATGTTTTTTCTTATGAAAGAGTGTTGCCTTTTAGATGTTTACCCTGCAAAACACAGTTGACAGCATTAATGGGTGCCGTCATTAGTAGGCAGACCAAGCCTTCTTAACCTTTGGGAGGGTTTAGCAAGTGTCCTATGAGCCCAGGAAAGCACTTTTGAATGTTTAGCCTCAATGCTTCATTCATGAAGCTAGGAGGGCAATCTGGCCATAATCATTACTGACTAAGGTTATGTACTAAACATGTTTTTTTTTTTGTTTTTAAAAGAACATCAGGCCCCTCTTGACGTTGCAGCTGGAGTTGGATCAGGAGCTGGCGACGATTCTGCATCCAGTGCTGTGGTATGTGATATAAGGGAACAAGGTGCACATGTAACATTTCAATGGTAGCATTGATTTTGGACTAGATGTGGCTTACATTGTGTGTGTTAAATTAGTGCTATGACATTCTGACGATGCACCAGCACAACAAGAGTTCTATCTTGAACATCAGGGAATTATGTTATAATTTGGTGTGCCACTAATGTTCCAAAAACATCCAGGATCTTTAAAGTCCGGCCCGTCTTTGATTTTCCAGGTCCAAATTCATGGGTATCGTTTGGTTGGGTTGTCCTCTAGCCGATTGATGGCAAGATTTTAGACAACATACGTAGATGTATAAAGTCATTGGTGTAGTAACAGATTTACCAAAAGCATAAACAACCTACCACACCAGGGTTAATTGGGAACACCTTCATGTTGAATCTTTTTTGCCTTTGTCATATTAGTCCTACCAATATAATATGTACCCATTATCAGAAGTGTTGCTAGCTTGGATAATCTTACAATGAACAAGTACTCATTAGAAGCACATCAAACTTTTCAACGTTCTGCTTGGGGTGTTAAGTTGTCAAACTAATCTGAAATATTTAGTCATGATGTTTGATAATGATTTGGTCTATTTCTTCTGCTTTCAGGTAGCCTTAGATGCAGAGGGATTGTCACCTACCCAACTTCGTCCATCTATGCTGGATGTAGCCGAGAGGCTGCTTGATGAGTATCAGGTCCAAAATGAGTTAAGGAGGCGTACTCAGCAATCTACTGAGGCAGTACGTCTGCTCGGGCTCATACAGGAATCTGTAGCAACAATGGTACAGGTTCACCAGGATATGTTACAGGTTCAACAGGATATGCGTAACAGCTTGGTAAGTTTAGCAGACCAGCATCAACGGGATCGGCAAAGTGTTGACACTCAGGTGCTGGCCACACGCCAATGCCTGTTTGGATCTGAAGATGCCCCATTGGCAGAGCCCTCCCAAACATCTCACTCACCTGCCACTGCAGGTTGTGGTAGTGGGAGGGTAATGCCAGTGTTGGCCACTTGTCAGGCAGCTGGGGATGGGACAATTCCTCCTGTAGCCACTCCTAGCACTTCACACTCCGTTCGGACTCCCACACCCCTCAATGAGCAATCCTCCTGCACAACCTCAATGCGCACTGGTTCCACAGTACCCCTTCCACCTGACTACATTCCCTCCACACCTTTATCACTTCACTCCTCCCCAGGCCGTTCTTCTTTTTTGTCACCAATGCGACATGTCGTTTGCCCCCGCACCGTGGACCACAACAACCAATCAACCACCACTCCCCACACATCTTCACAACCCTTGCACCACCAGCAGCATCAAATAGCCTCGGAGCAGCAACTATCCCATCTCATGTTAATGGCACACGTTGCCCAAATTCTTAGGCTGACCCCAGAGCAGATGAGACTATTGGCACAACATCTTCTGTCTGGGACATTTCCAAGGTTCAACACCCTGCATCATCAACAGCCTCAGACACAAGATATGATCCTAATGGGCCACTTGACCACAACTCTACAGCTAACCCCAGACCAGATGGAACTATTGGCCCACCATTTGATGGCAGGAACCTTAACAGTGCTCACCACACTGCTTCAGGCACCACCACCAACTTAATTTTTTGTTTTTTTGTTTAATTTGGTTTCGTTTTGTTAATGATTGTTACATTGGCCAATTTGTTGGGCCATTTTTTTGTTTAATTTGAGGGTGGCACAATATGATTTATTATAGTGCTTTTTTTGGGGATGAAATAAAATTTTATGCAAAATGATTAGTTTGTGTTTGCTCTTTGGTTTTTTAGGAGTGTTGGTGGCCAAGTAATGGCCCTGGTTAATGTAGGCATTTATACACACGTGCTTCTCGATCTCCAAACATATGATTTCATGTAAATTTAGATAACTCAATGTTCACATAACGACCCAAGAAAAGGTCTCCCTTCAAATGTAGCTTCAAAACAAGTCTCAAGGCTAACATAAACCAAAGCCAACATACTAACAATTACAGACCACACCACTCGACTAAACAAATACAACACAAAAGACGTTCGATGTGTACACCAAAAAGAAAACTTGGGTAATAAAATAAATGTTTTAATAACACATGTGGGTGTCTACCAACTGTAGCGTACAAAAAATATATTACAATATATAATAGAATGAACTAAATTGCCAATGTAACATTTGTGTTGCAAAGAGCAACATACTTTAATTTTATTTAGATAAACATATTTTATGTGTTTTATATTTTTTTTTGAGGTTTTCACTAAAACAAGTCTTTTTTGTAAACATTTTTGGTTTAGTTTGTTACCAAAAACAACAAGTCTTTTTTGTAAACATTTTTGGTTTAGTTTGTTACCAAAAACAACAAGGCTTTTTTGTAAACATTTTTGGTTTAGTTTGTTACCAAAAACAACAAGGCTTTTTTGTAAACATTTTTTTTTTTTTTTGGTTGCCAAAAACAAGGCTTTTTTTGTTTTTTTTGTTTTTTTGGGTCCCAAAAAAAGGGTTTTTTTTTAATTTTTATATTTTTTTTGGTTGCCAAAAACAAGGCTTTTTTTGTTTTTTTTTGTTTTTTTGGGTCCCAAAAAAAGGGTTTTTTTTAAATTTTTATATTTTTTTTGGTTGCCAAAAACAAGGCTTTTTTTGTTTTTTTTGTTTTTTTGGGTCCCAAAAAAAGGGGTTTTTTTAAATTTTTATATTTTTTTTGGTTGCCAAAAACAAGGCTTTTTTTGTTTTTTTTTTGTTTTTTTGGGTCCCAAAAAAAGGGGTTTTTTTAAATTTTTATATTTTTTTTGGTTGCCAAAAACAAGGCTTTTTTTGTTTTTTTTGTTTTTTTGGGTCCCAAAAAAAGGGTTTTTTTTAAATTTTTATATTTTTTTTGGTTGCCAAAAACAAGGCTTTTTTTGTTTTTTTTTTGTTTTTTTGGGTCCCAAAAAAAGGGGTTTTTTTAAATTTTTATATTTTTTTTGGTTGCCAAAAACAAGGCTTTTTTTGTTTTTTTTTGTTTTCTTGGGTCCCAAAAAAAGGGTTTTTTTTAAATTTTAATATTTTTTTTGGTTGCCAAAAACAAGGCTTTTTTTGTTTTTTTTTGTTTTTTTGGGTCCCAAAAAAAGGGTTTTTTTTAAATTTTTATATTTTTTTTGGTTGCCAAAAACAAGGCTTTTTTTGTTTTTTTTTGTTTTTTTGGGTCCCAAAAAAAGGGGTTTTTTTAAATTTTTATATTTTTTTTGGTTGCCAAAAACAAGACTTTTTTTGTTTTTTTTTTGTTTTCTTGGGTCCCAAAAAAAGGGTTTTTTTTAAATTTTTATATTTTTTTTGGTTGCCAAAAACAAGGCTTTTTTTGTTTTTTTGGGTCCCAAAAAAAGGGGTTTTTTTTAAATTTTTATATTTTTTTTGGTTGCCAAAAACAAGGCTTTTTTTGTTTTTTTTTGTTTTTTTGGGTCCCAAAAAAAGGGTTTTTTTTAAATTTTTATATTTTTTTTGGTTGCCAAAAACAAGGCTTTTTTTGTTTTTTTTGTTTTTTTGGGTCCCAAAAAAAGGGGTTTTTTTAAATTTTTATATTTTTTTTGGTTGCCAAAAACAAGGCTTTTTTTGTTTTTTTTTGTTTTTTTGGGTCCCAAAAAAAGGGTTTTTTTTAAATTTTTATATTTTTTTTGGTTGCCAAAAACAAGGCTTTTTTTGTTTTTTTTGTTTTTTTGGGTCCCAAAAAAAGGGGTTTTTTTAAATTTTTATATTTTTTTTGGTTGCCAAAAACAAGGCTTTTTTTGTTTTTTTTTGTTTTTTTGGGTCCCAAAAAAAGGGTTTTTTTTAAATTTTTATATTTTTTTTGGTTGCCAAAAACAAGGCTTTTTTTGTTTTTTTGGTTTTTTTGGGTCCCAAAAAAAGGGGTTTTTTTAAATTTTTATATTTTTTTTGGTTGCCAAAAACAAGGCTTTTTTTGTTTTTTTTTGTTTTTTTGGGTCCCAAAAAAAGGGGTTTTTTTAAATTTTTATATTTTTTTTGGTTGCCAAAAACAAGGCTTTTTTTGTTTTTTTTTGTTTTTTTGGGTCCCAAAAAAAGGGGTTTTTTTAAACTTTTATATTTTTTTTGGTTGCCAAAAACAAGGCTTTTTTTTGTTTTTTTTTGTTTTTTTGGGTCCCAAAAAAAGGGTTTTTTTTTAATTTTTATATTTTTTTTGGTTGCCAAAAACAAGGCTTTTTTTGTTTTTTTTTGTTTTTTTGGGTCCCAAAAAAAGGGTTTTTTTTAAATTTTTATATTTTTTTTGGTTGCCAAAAACAAGGCTTTTTTTGTTTTTTTTTTGTTTTTTTGGGTCCCAAAAAAAGGGTTTTTTTTAAATTTTTATATTTTTTTTGGTTGCCAAAAACAAGGCTTTTTTTGTTTTTTTTGTTTTTTTGGGTCCCAAAAAAAGGGTTTTTTTTAAATTTTTATATTTTTTTTGGTTGCCAAAAACAAGGCTTTTTTTGTTTTTTTTTTGTTTTTTTGGGTCCCAAAAAAAGGGGTTTTTTTAAATTTTTGTTTAAAAGAAGGAAAGTGTCGCGCTCAAACATAAATATAAAGTGCCTGTGCAGATATTAAATCAACAATTCATAATTAGTACCAATCAAAATTCAAAACATCAATCAATCTGTGCCCAACATTAATGTAAAGTGCAAACAGTCCATATGCAGCATCAACCAGTCCACATATCATTGGTGTCACACAATGTGGCAGAGACTTGATAGTTAGTGCAGATTAAGCCTTCACCTCCACACTTCACCCAGTGATCTAGTAAGGTACTCCTTACCGGAAATATATGACCCCTTGATTATAGGGGGTCACATAGACATTTTCTCCAACTCAATGCACGATCCTCAGCTCCTCTGTCACACAATAGGTTCCAGCAATAAGTCTTTAGAGCATATCTCGGATCAGGTGGCAAACATGGGTGGAATGAAAAGAGACTCTCATGGTGCAGTAAATCAAAACATGTCGCTTTATTTAAAAGGAAATGCACTTACTAGAATCACCATAAAAGAATCGCCTTTCTCATCAGAGTATACAGCGGGGTTGAGAGCACTGCCGATCGTACAGCGCTCCTCTAACCCGGAAGTGGCTACGGTCTCACGTTTCCCTTCCCGACGTACGTTTCGTCAGTACGACCTGACGTCATTTAAATTTTTATATTTTTTTTGGTTGCCAAAAACAAGGCTTTTTTTTTTTTGTTTTGTTTTTTTGGGTCCCAAAAAAAGGGTTTTTTTTAAATTTTTATATTTTTTTGGTTGCCAAAAACAAGGCTTTTTTTGTTTTTTTTTGTTTTTTTGGGTCCCAAAAAAAGGGGTTTTTTTAAATTTTTATATTTTTTTTGGTTGCCAAAAACAAGGCTTTTTTTTGTTTTTTTTGTTTTTTTGGGTCCCAAAAAAAAAGGGTTTTTAATTTTTTATTTTTAATTATAATTTTTTTTTTAAGGGAGAAATGTCACATTGCTGGGTACAATAACAAAACCAATGAAAAAAAACTATGATCTTTTTAACGGGGTGACATTCCGCACAAATGGCTCCTTTGGGTCTGGAGCAACCCCCGAAATGTTTTCTAAAACTAGAATTCGGTCAATACACCATGTCACATACTCCAAAAGATCCTCATATGTGAGGTGGGTGTGCCCTGGGTAGAAAAAGACATAACAATTAGTTTTAGCCAAAATGATCCAAACAACGATTGTAATTAATGTGCCTCAACAAATATGCTTAGGAGTCTATTGTTTGGCTTTTATCAACACTCTGAAGCAAATATGCTAAATTGCTGTTGTAAACCTTGAACCCAAACTTTCACAGCAAATTGGTCAAAAGGTTACATAAGATGGCTTGGAATGTTAGTAGCAGTTCCACCAAAGCTAAGTAAAAGGCTTTTCTTCATGTCAACACAAGCAATCATTTAGAAGAATGTAAGGTGTTTTGGGTTCAATTGGTCAACACGATACATGTGCACACATTTATCTCTATCACCATTGGAGTTTGTGTAGCGTTCTCTCTCCCTCTTACTGTCTATAGATTGAACCTGACACATAGTAGAGACTTACCCTTTGGAATTCGGAGGGCCAGTTCTGGCCGGAGGAGATATGTCTGCTCCCCTTTATGTTTTTCCGCCATCCCAGCTGTGTTAAGAGAAAATAAAAAATGTATCTAAAAATCGAATCACGCTAACTGTAGGTTACGCAGTCATGAAAACGCTCTAACACCCACTCATTACCCCTCCACATTTCCCTGACAGTTAGATTTAGACTTTGATATGGTGGTGATGCAGATTTGTACAGTGCAAGCGTCATTCTACTGGGTGAAGCTTGTAGCGTTAAGGATACGTACTCCCTGCTTTGGTGCTGATTGTGTTTTTCGGATGTTTTTTGTGCCTCAGCCCTGCCTGTTCTAAGTGTTGGAAACATATCATTTTGGGAGGGCTGCGGAAAACTAATCAGGTTAGACTTACACTCTCTAGGTTTTTGGGGACAAGAGAAATAACAATCCTCCTTTTTACATGGCCCCTGTACACACCTCTAGGCACCTCCCTCCTGTTGTTTGACCCCACAGCAGGCAGCTTGCTATGGAGGCACATGAGATGAAGCCAAGCACCCTGTGCCTGTTCAGGCACTAGGCTGTGAGCCAGCCTTGCCCCCCTCCCTTCCAATGGTCTCAATGATTAGGAGTGACAGCATCAGGAGGCAATATTGGCATGCTGTCACCTCAGTTAAGGAGGAGGGGGAGTCTGTTCCAGACAAGTATTAGTGCAAAAATTTGGACCGTAAAAAATGGTCCCAGTAAGTCTTAGGGGGAATATGCACACCTATCACTTGGAATACTAATGCATAGAATGCATTCACATAAAGAACCTGCTGCCTTTAGAACAACTTGAAGCCTGAGCGGGGACATACACAGTTAGCATTTCTCCACTTACTAAGTAGACACATTACTGGAAAAGCACACAACTTACCATCATCAGGTTTTTTTTGGGCCCCTGAAGTGGATGGCGTGGCTGGCTCTGGAGAAACTGCACAAAAAGAACACAAATTGTGAACTGGAATGTGGTACATTACCGAGGAAGAGTATTTATGAAAGATTGACAAACACACATTTTCAGTGTTGACTAAATCAGGACATGATTAAATTACAATGTCCACAAAAAATTTACAAGTACAAAGCACACCATTTCCAATGTAGAGAAACTAACACCAATTTAGAATAGGGTGGCTTGAGATAACTTACAAAAGATAACATGTCCTGTAAAGCTCCCCAAAACCACCTTTCAAACATGAAGGTTAAGCAAGAGTGTTTCATGACCAACCTTCCTGTCACATATAGCAAAACTACACTTGCTTAGACTCCAACTTAGATTATCCTAGATACACATCATCCTAGCACACACAATTCATGTGAGAATCTAATTTTAGGTACTTACAGACTAGTTCAGGGGAGCCTGGAGTGGGGGAGGATGGGGGAGACCCTACATGGGGGGATGGTGTCCCTTCATGGGGGGATGGCGTCGTATCTCCTAGAAACACAAAGACACAAATACAATCCTTGAACCAAAGCTATTTGATAAAGGCACACAGAAAGTAGTTGGGAAACATTGAAGGTAGTAGTTACTTTGGACTGGGTAAGCAGCAGCCCCTCTTCCCCAGTCCTCCACAACTAACATCCTCAATGTCAGCTGCTACATAACCCCAATGGCAAAATATAGATATTACAGCCCTTAGATTTCCCAGGACACATTGAACACACAAACACATGTAGAATACTTACTTCCCATTTGAGGAGAGCCCAGGTCCTCATCCGGTTCAGACCAATTGGCCTCTTCTTGGGCACCAATGTGTTCCTGGCCCGGATCCAGGCGACTTGGCCCTGCCTGAGGCTCCTCTCTTGCTGAAGTTACATCAACCACAAAAGAAAACAAAACAAACAATCATTCCTCCAAGTTCGACCTAATACACAACACACCAGCACATCCACATTACTTACAGGGGGCCTGAGAAGGCTGAGCCTCCACATCCTGATCACTGGTTTCTAAAATAAAAGAAAAACATTATATATTATTTATGGACACAAATAGGCAGTAACCTCTCATCATGCTAGCACCATACTCAATGCCCCTACAATTCAGAACATAGAAGTGCACTTACACCAATGAGATGCATTGACCATGTTTTAAAACAGGAGGGCACCATGCAAATTAAGCGGGCGCCTAAGGCCTCGCACCTACAGGGGCCTTGCGGCCAGTGGCGGAGCACCAACATTTCGAAGGGCGCAGTCAGGGAAATCTCCCAAGTAAAAGATTGCTTTCAATCCTCGGATCAAAAAGTTGCAGCAGTGTGCTGCAGTCCCTTCACTGCGTCTGCCAGGTGTCTGTTGTCCGCTGACACTTACTCCTCCTTCTCTGCCTGGGGATTGGCCGTCTGATCATGTTATCCTAAGATGTGGAGGAATCGGTAGGTGTGTACCTGCACCAGTAGGAAGTGACTGGCCGGTCAACTCACTCTGCTATCATCAGTTGTTGCTCTGGTAGGAGAGCTCCGCCCTGGACCCGGAACATACAGGTAACCAGGCCCAGACTTGATATTTTGCAGGCTGGTCATAGATTTGTTGTGTCCACTATGCAAAGGGGTTGAGTAGCCCCAGGGAAGTTGGAAGAGTCTGAAAATGGTTGGTGGAGGAGGAGGAGAAGAAGGCCCTGGGTGGCTGGGGGACAAGGAGAGGGCCCCTGGGGGTTTTCTAGAGGAGGAAAGATCCACAATGACGCCAGAGTCAATTGCCAAGGAAGAGAGTGGAGCTGAGCAAGTCCTGCCTATCTGACATGAAAGCCAAACATGGTGTAGATGGAGCCCTTTGCCCTACACAATGACAGCACCGGAGGTGGAAGGTGAGTGGTAGCGGGTATTTGACATTATAGAGCATATGGACTCTGTCCATTATTGGTAGTTTTGTTTGGAGTTGTCCTTTAGATGTTTAACTGTGTTGTTTTTGACCCGAGCTGTGAGGGACTGAGGTATGACAGCCCACTATGCTGAGACTTATAGTGCCCTAGAATGTTGAGGACTGAGGAATCCTTAGTCACTAACAGAGGGCACTACAAGTCTTAGCATAGCAGGCAGTATTTCCTCATTCCCCTACAGAGAGCATTACAAGTCCAAGCAGGTAGCCTT
Organism: Pelophylax lessonae; assembly: GCF_965119305.1. NCBI lineage: Eukaryota > Metazoa > Chordata > Amphibia > Anura > Ranidae > Pelophylax > Pelophylax lessonae. The sequence goes on from NC_138769.1 coordinate 164,051,005, forward strand.
CTGCAGTGGGACTTGTTGTGCCCTTGACTGTGGTGGACTGAGGAAGGGAAGTGTAAGAGGGTCTCTGTAAGCTCAGATTTATGGGGGAGTTTTGGGGACCACAGAGTTCCCTTTTACACCAGAGTCCACAGCTTCCCCCCTCAAATAATGGTTCCCAGAACTCTCATTACATCAGAGTCTTCACACTTCCCTCTTACAGTGTAGTAAGTCTGGAGACTCCGATGTAAAGGGGGCTCTGTAAAATGTGATTATAGATTTGAAATTTCTACCATTTTTATTTTCTACTTACGATCCACAATTTTCAGCTGCTCAAATGGCTCGCTGCCTCGTAAGGCATATTGGAGTGTGGCCGTCCTCCTCCTCCCCTTCTTCACCAAAAGCACAAGAGGGTGCCGGCCGTCCGCTTTGGCTAGAAGCAGAAGAAAAAAAAAAACATAAAAAATACGAATGTACATAGTAGTATTAAAGGTTGTGAAGAGACACTTGATGGAGGTAGGAAAGGTAGGAGCGAGAGGGAGGGGGGGGGGGGGTGTGTTGGTATTAGTGTTGTTGCATAGCTAAACACATGTCCACCTACCCAAAAAATTGTAACCTATCTGGTCACATGTAATGTATATTTTTACTTACCGGAGATTTGCTCCACAGCCTTTATCAGGAGCCTGGGTGAGCGCCTTTTGGCATCACTCCAGGCCCGCTGCAGATCCACCATATCAGCCTGGAACTGAAATCTCCGCTGCAGCCTCATCCGGACACGACACATCATCTTGTGCTTTTGGTGAAGATGCATATTAATGCTATCATACCCCCAGAGGAGGAGGAGCTGTGGAAAGAGCAGTGTATGTTTGAGTCCAAGTATGTCCAAAATAGTACAGTCTTCAAATAACATGCTAGGTCGTCTTTGAGATATTGTAGAACAAAGAATTCCATTTCTGGTGATACATATACATCGATGTCCAAATCTACCTCCATGACATAGGTTGCCCCACACTGGTGATTTCCTCTACATGATATAGCCATTTTCTCAATTGGCCTTTCATGACACACCCAGGGCCGCCATCAGGGGGGGACAGGCAGTCACTGTATTTACAACCTTATTGCTGTCCATTTAGCAGGGTGAAAGTAACTTTACACACATGTAGCATAGGTATCAACTTTTGTCACCATGTTAAAAGGACAGCAGTATGGGTAGCATTACAGTGACTGTTATTAGTCCAGGCTCACTAAACTAGCCAATGCTTGGAAAAGCAAGCCATGCAGATTGCTTTTCAGGTCCCTTTTAACATGAGCTGTCTGATTGGGTGTGGCTGTTAATTTTTGACGCAGACCTGATAAGCCCCTCAATTCTCCTTTATGGAGTGTTATATGTAAATGGGATTGCTTCATTTGAGATGCAGATTTAAACTATGTATGGCCAGGCTGAAGGTACCCAAGTGGATTGCTCGATCACCTGGAGGACAACGTACAACCAGTCTGTCAGATTTTACACACACTTATCGCTAGCATCTCTTGTAGCCACTAGCAATAATCACTGTGTTTTCCTGGCAGGGGCAGCACCGGGTGAACACAATGGCTCCGCAGGAGGGTTTCCCCTGTCTGTGTTGATGGTGGAATCAAGGCAAAATGTTTTTCCTGCAAGCCACGGGACAAACAAAGATAGTTTTGTAATTAATCCATGATTTTGCCAAAATGGAAAAAAAAAGAGGTTTGCTTTGTATATTCTTAAGTTTGCTACATAACTAGAACATGTAACAGTGTTATATCATTGCATGAGATTTCCCCTCACTTCCTGTCTTGGTGTCACCACGACAGGAAATGAGGGAATCTCCCGTGGGGATATAGCCAGCAATTCTTTCCTTTTATATATACTATGGACATTATAAGGCAACAATTGCAAGCTATTTCCCCACAGTGATATTCCCCTCACTTCCTGTCTTGGTGACACTAAGACAGGAAGTGAGGGGAAATCTCATGCAATGATATCACCCTATTAGAAATTGGAGTTCCGTCTAAAAAGTATACATAAAGTAAGCACTTGGTTTCCAAAGTGGCAAAATTATGGAGGAGTTAAAACCCCATAGTGTGATTGGGGAATCTGACGCTGTGCTCCTACACTCCTCAATGTGTCTGTTCATTATGCTGTGCTGAATTATCCTTGATTCGCAATTCCTGCAAGAGTTGCACATGGTATGTGGGAGATGCGAATTTAAGGTGGCATAATTATCCACACAATCACACATAATCCTTTTTAAAGGTCCCCAGCAGAATTTGATGGCATAGTGGTTCACAGCAGTGCCATCAAGATTCCAGTTAGATCTGTAAATTAACAAAGCAATGTGATCTGGGGGTGTATTTAACTTGCAATGGACACCCCCATTCATTATCATATGGCAGTGTGAGATGGGTGTGTTGGGAATGTGATCCATTAAGAAAAGTGATTATACACTCATGTGTTTCTTTTAGAGGTGATTTGTTCAAGGCAATCCTTTGAAGACATGACCATTCCAGATTTTTGGGATCACTGATTCCATCTCAGGTGAACCAATTAGCTGCTGTGTGCAGATCCAGCTTATGATGGTAAGAGTGTCAGACAAACGGGGCCGAGCTTGCAGTGTGTATGGATGTATGAAAGGCAATAATTTTTGGCATTATGCATTTAGGGAATATAATGTTTCTAATCTTGCATATATGAAAAGGGTCAATACATTTGTCTTTATCTAGACAGATTCCAAAGCGTCAGAGCAATCTGTCACAGATAATTGTGTTTCATTTTGTGTAAACGTTGAAACTAATCAAATCTATCTATATACAGGCATAGCCCACTTTAAGTACACAATGGGACCAGGGCATGTATGTAAACTGAAAATGTACTTAAAGTGAAGCAATCCCTTTTTTCTTTTCTCAATGCATGAAAATACACCAGCTCCATTGTAAATTTTGGCCACATTGACATAGCCTTACTCCGAAACCATGTGGGAGCATGTTAAGGGGATCCAGGACTATGACATGATAGATTACCTAGGCAAGCTGCCCAGCCACAAAATGGATATGGTGTAGTCCTGGGTACCCTCTCGTTGCTCCCTAAGTTTGTTATCCCTGTCACTTATGGTTTGTGAGCAGTGTCATGCCAAGCTGAACAAGCTGTGTCCTTACTCACGATTGTATATAAAGTGAGTGTACTTAAAGCAGGGTATGCTTATCTATATCTATATAGAAAGATCAGAGATGTGAACCTGTTCCCTATTATATACACTAATATATGGTATATAACATATTCTATAATGTATATATTGTATATAATGTATATATTGTATATAATATATACATAGTATATATATTGTCTCGAATATATATATTTTCTATAATATATATTTTGTGTGTGTGTGTGTGTATATACACACACATACATATATATATATATATATATATATATATACACATATATATATATACACATATATATATATATATATATATATATATACACATATATATATTGCACTTGGGGACCAAAAACATAAAAACACAATACATGTTAGGAGGGGAACCCTTGGGGGACTCAAAAATGGAGAAAGATCTGGGAGTCTTGGTTGATGATAGATTAGGCAACAGCATGCAATGCCAAGCGGCAGCTTCCAAAGCCAACAGAATATTAGCATGCATAAAGAAAGGGATGTATTCCAGAGATAAGACTATAATCCTTCCACTTTATAAAACTCTGGTCCGACCGCATCTGGAGTATTCTGTCCAGTTCTGGTCGCCAGTCCTCAGGAGGGATGTGTTGGAGCTGGAGAGAGTCCAGAGAAGGGCAACTAAACTAATTAGGGGATTGGAGGACCTTACCTATGAAGAGCGGCTGCAATCGCTCGATTTATTTTCCCTGGAGAAGAGACGTCTGAGAGGGGACATGATAGCAATTTATAAATATCTTAATGGGGATCTCAGCTTAGAAAAAAAGCTGTTCATTCGAAGGAATTGCATGAGGACTCGAGGACATACAATGCGATTAGAGGAGAAGCGTTTTAACCTCAGGCAATGTGGGGGGTTCTTTACTGTTAGGGCTACAAGATTGTGGAATTGTCTACCACAAGAGGTGGTTTCTGCGGGTAGTATGGTGACTTTCAAAAGACTCTTAGACTTACATCTCAAGGATCAGGAGATAAAGGGCTATGTTAGATGATTACAGTCACACACACCTACACGGGTTGAACTGGATGGACTATTGTCTTTATTCAACCTCACCTACTATGTAACTATGTAACATATACACATATATATATATATACACATATATATATATATATATACACACATATATACATATATACATAGGGAACAGGTTCACATCTAGGAAGTTTCTATAACAGGAAGCTTCTAGATCACGTCTAATAGGCAGAAAGTGCATGCGCAGATCAGCAGACCAAAAGTTTCTTGCACACCCGCTAGATAAGCGACCCACCCAGCCCCCCACCCACCATCCCCCATCCCGCACATTCACACCCCCTCCTTACCTTACACACAAATGCCACAATTTCGGACGTGTAGAGCGCAGGAGCCATGATTGCGATAAGGGCCTGGACAATTTCCGGAAACGTGTGCACGCACCAAAAGTTTCGTTTCCGGTTTCATGTATAAATGTGAGAATGCGGGTTTGTATATTCGCGAATTCGCGAATAGTCACCATACACAACCATTAAGCATATTTAACTTAGAAAAAGAAATACAAATACATACATTTGTGGACACCAGAAAACTTTATTTAGACACATGAAGACATTTGTAAAAAAGATTGTAAACATGCTGTTTAATACACAAATACACAGCTCAAACATTTCACATGACATATTTTTGGCACAGTCTCCACAGTATCCCATTGAAGCCACAGATTTCTATTTTTCAAACAAAAACAACCTTTGTACAACATTTAGACCATATACATCGACAAAGAGCCCATAATCAACAGATGCATGTGCAGATTGACAGAATTATGTTAACAGCAATAAATACTTACAGAGAGTCAACACACAACACAGCCAAATCTCACCTCCATAAATAACAAAGGGCCACAAATGTGAACCATAAAGCATGTGACACACAAATATTTTGGACCTCTTCGTAGGTCAAATCTTTCCTGATGTCTGAGTGAGCTATATATAATCCAAGCAAACACACACCCAGAATGGTAACGCCCAGTCCAAAAATTAACTGTGTGTGTCCTGTGTGTTTTGGAGCATGCTCAGTTGCCAAAACAAGGGAAATAGAAATGAGGAGGAGGAGAGAGACCTAAACTGCCCAAATCCATGTATGTATGTATGTAGGTGTGTATAGTATATGTGAATTGATAAAATTCTCTCTTCAAGTTTGCTAGTCATTATTTAGAATGTTTAGATACAGGAATACATACATATATATACAATTACATGAGAGAGCGAGAGAGAGAGAAATGTATATTTAGGGAAACAATTGAAACACACCTTTTGGTATTTGGGAAGTGAGATTGTGACGATTGAACAGATATGTAAGCCAACAATCTGACTCATCACTCATGAACATCCCTAAATTTGGCGTGGCAATTATATCAGGCGTTCTTATGTGCGTTTTGGCTGGCGTTTTCACAGGCGTTTTGACATGCATTTTTTGGGCAGGCATTGTTATATGAAATCACCTAAAAAAGCCCCAAAAACAGACCACAAACACCTACATGTGAACGTAGCCCGTTTGTGGGCGTTTGAGGGGGATTTGTCCAGCTCAAGGATCAACTCCCAAAACAGGCAAAAAATCCAATCCTATTCAGTTCAATGGCCCCTGTTCCCATGTGAGCATTTTGCCGGCATGAGGAAAACACCCAACGCTCACTGAGAAATAGCACAATGATTAGGGAGTCTGCCTTCCTGCTGTAGGTTTGTAAGTTTGAATCCGGAAGGAGCCCTCTGTATGGGCAACACTTGGATATCTCCAATTCTCCAAATGTTGACATCAATAATTTTGTTCATGTTTGAAAAAGGCATGTGTATCAGCAAACTTTTAATCTAAAGACATGAACAAAATACAAAAGATGCCAGTCAATATGTAGCAATATCGTGAGCTAAAGCTCTATTTGTTTGTTGGGCATACTTTGCTAATTAGCCAAGTATGAGATATATATATATATACCTTCAGTTAAATGTGTATTAAAATGGTAACACTTGGCCATACCCATATGGAAGAAAATGTAGTATTTGCAATATATTTCTAAAAAAATTCTTTGGAAACACATAAAATATTGTCAAAATTGTGACATTTCCTTGATATGTGTGAAATGCTAATAATCTTTCTTTGAAATATGTTTTACATCTATTTTTTTTCTATCCGACGACCAATTCCCCAATGTAATATTTTGTGGGTTTTTTCAGATAATGTGGAGGTTCTATATAAACACTGTAGATTTGACTGCTATGATTTCTGAGTTAGCAGGAAAGGTGTATGGAATGTGATGGTGTTTACTAAGGGATCCCTTGTTGGAAGTGTGCATGTTTTTCCAATTCCGCCGGTTTTTGCCATTTTCTATGGGCGAGACAGCGGATTTCCAAGCGGTATTCAAAAAAAATTTGACCCAAAATCGCGCTGGCGAAATTTTTGGAGCCTATTTGGCGTTGCGCATGCGCACATTCGCGCGTTCGCAGCTCGAGGCTGGAGGAGCTGTTTAACCTTTCTACACTTTCGCAGATATCTCTCTTTCTAAGTCAGTTTTTGACATTTTTTAAACGCAAGTCATCTCCAAATTGACTTCCACACCTTCCACAGTGATTTGGGATTTTTGGGGGTACAGGGGAAAATTTGGCTAAACTTTAGTCGAGCTTTTAGCTGGCGTGGTTTTAAGTCGCGCTCTGACCATATTGCATCTTAATGAATCTCACACTAGGCGCTATTTTCCGCCCGCCGTTCTTTGAATGCCAATTTCAGACTTAAATAATCGCCGGTTCGCAAAATCCCGCCGAAACGCCAATTCGCCGTACTATGAATTAGGCCCAAAGTCACATGGATGCAAAATCACATAACAAAATATGATAATGACATAAAAAAGAAGAAGATCAAAAAGTACCAGAGAGACACAGGGGATTATAAAAAGGGAACTGTATTTAATTGGTAGAATTACCGGGAAGCAATAAACTCTAGGGAACCTATTGTGGCCAGAAATAAAATTCCACAAGGTATGAGGAACAACATAACCAAAAGTTTCATTGTACAACTAGATGGATATGAAGGGAATGTCCTAGAAGGAGGTGATGATAGTTGACCTTATCCTCCACCTCCTAGAATGGGCACAGAAAGGGGGACAGCAGAATTCATCTTATGTTGTTCCTACTAGCAATAGGTATTCACCATTATGTGATCACCCTTCGGCAACTGGGGCTTTCAACCCCAATACACTCAGAAACAATCACATACCCCCTTCCAGAGGGGGCTATGATATTCGGCCAGCAAGGACTTATCCTCATCAACCACCACCCAACAGACTCTTTAGGGGCAGGAGTAGAGGCAACAATAGGGGTAGGTGCTCACAGAGACCTTATTATCAACAACACGGGGATTGGGACTCTTTCATACCACCAACAGGAGGCGTGGAGAAACCCCTACCCCACATATCCCCACTCCCCAAATGAGTGGAGATATCCACAGCATTCACACCAACATCACCAGGGGGAAGAGAGGGGCTGAAAGGACACATATTGGGCCCCCCAGCAGAGAGAAGAACAAAGAAACAAAATAAGAGGAGATGTAGAGGAGGGAGGAAGAAAAAGGAAAAGAGACGGTTAGATTTGAGTTTATTCAACTTGGCAGGGGTTGAATTTTCAGAGGCAGAGTTAGATATACTCCAAGAGGGAATAAAATATGCACCAGCCACGTTATTAGATACATTTGAAACATTTGTAGACATAGAAAAATTAATCAGAAAACTCATGCAAAACAATAGAAATGGATCTTTGGTTGAACCCCCTATTTTTAAGCATAGTGGTCATAAAAATAAATCCACATTTAACCCTAAATCCAGCACATATCAATATATACAAGTTTTTAGGAACATGGTGCAGCAAGAAGTCAAACAGCTTAAGGGTAAACGGAATAGGAGTACCAAAAAGATATGGGAAGGGATATAGTCGATAGACCAGCCGGCAAGGAGGAGGATTGGTATTACTCAAGAAGGAGGACTATGAGGCAGAGTTACTCAGGATCATCAATAGTAGAGAAACCTAAAAACCATGGCAAGGAGATCCCACCAATAAACCTAAAAGTAAGCTTTTGAAATGGATTAAAAAATGGACAAATAATGGAATACTGGATAAAAAGGAAAGTAGATATTTGAATTTAAAAGTTCCCCCGGATACCGATCATATATCAAATACCTAAAATTCACAAAAATAAAGACAGGCCACCTGGGCGACCAATTATCAGTGGGATTATTTCCTTTATGCAAGAATTGGGGAATATTTGGATGTCTTTCTACAACCCCTGGCAGCTAATGGGAGATCCTTTATAAAAGATAGTAGAGATACCATCGTCTCATTACAAGAGATTGAGTTAGGGAGTTCCACGATACTGGCAACAGTGGATGTGGAATCCCTATATAGCAATATTAGGCAGGGGATGCTATGAAAGCAGTCAGGTGGGCCTTAGAGGGACAAACCGATCTGAAGCAGGTACAGATCGAATTCCTTGGGGAAGGCCTACTTATGGCTATGTCTAATAACTATTTTTGGCATGATGGCATTTTTTTAACTAAATTAAAGGAGTGGCTATGTTGCTAACATCTTTTTGGCCAAATGGGAAGAACAGATGTTTGCTAAAACACCTTCTTCACTTTAATACTACAAAAGGTATATTGATTACTTCATAATAGTATGGGAAGGGGATCAAAGTGAGCTTCTAAAATTCCTGGAGGATTTGAACCATAATAGTTATGGGATCAAACTCACAGGAAATTGGAGTAAAGATATTGTACACTTTTTGGATTTAGAGGTTTTCAGGGACAATGATGGGCTAAACACCAGAACCAATTTCAAACCTGTAGATTGCAATGGGTATATCTCCACTAGGAGTTGTCATCATCCTAGATGGGTGGGGGCTACTCCTAAGGGCTAATTTATGCATATTAGATGCAATTGTAGCAATATCCATGACTATGTAACCCAAACTGACAAACTAATACATAGATTATGGGCTATATGGAAAAACAATTGGTGGAGGTCAGGAAGGGGGTCTACTCTATGAACAGACAGGAGCTTTTGAAACCCAAAAAGCCTATTAGAAATAAAGGGGATTTGGCATTCATCACAGGCAATAATTTACAATACAAAGAGCTGGAGAAATGTATTAAGAAATATTGGAAAGGTAGGGTGGATTTCTGTGCTAAAAAATATCTTAATTCAATAAATAAATGTGAAAAACAGGTGACTGTGAAACCTCTAGAATAGATAACCTATGTGATATAGGAGAGAAGCTGCACACATGGACTTATAGAGAATCCCAAATAATAGTACAAAAAATGTGTAGCGCTAAACCCAAAAAAGATCAATTATCAAAAGAAAATATATAAATAAACAATGATGACGAATAAATTGATAGTGGTCACCAATATAAATATATGAAGTGAATGTGTATACAAACCAAAACCACCAAAAAAAGGAAAAAGTTTGTTTTTGCAACAAAATATAGTCCCTGCGATTTTAAGTCGCTAAATTGTGAAAGTCCCACTGAATTTCAGAAGGTAGATGTTGTCTTCTACGGTAGCTTAAAAAAACAACTTGTGATAACCAAAACTGCTTACCAAATAAAGTTGGCCTACCAAATTAATGGACAGACCTTGGCTCACTTTGATACGATGATGACAGTATCCACTTGCTGAGCTTCTCATTAGTATGAGGGAAGAAGGCTCTCAAAGGCAGATGTTCAAAAGACCATATGAATTGGACAAAAGAAAAAAGCACATAGTGTAACACCGTAGGTATATTGGCAAAAGAAAAGGAAATGTAAGAATAGCACTCACAAAGTATCCTTATACTTAAGGTGTCTCACAGGTGACCCCAATCAGGCAAAGGGAAGAACCGCAGATCCCAAGAAAATGGCAAACTTCTCATGCAAAGCATTTGCAAAACAAGTGTACACCCGTGAAATATCACCAAAATAAAGGCAATTTTATGAGCCTCTTACCAGATGCACATGGTCACCCAATCAAGGGATAGACCTCACTCAGTGTATATAGTTGCTCAAGGGATACCTCAGGCACATGGAGCGATGAGTAGACATTCAAATCCCCATAGGAGACAAAAACAAATGTGCGGACAGAGCGTAATTCCGTTTAAAAAACACTATTTATTAATAAAAGGTTAAACTCACATGCTGTGATGCAATATTAGGCATATATAACATCCAAGCGGTGCTGGAGAAGGGTAACAGCGTCTTCATGTAAAGAAATCATAGGCCGGCTCCGGGGACGTGGTCACATCACGTCTGACTCCACCCAACGCGTTTCATCATAGGTTTGATGTCGTCAGCCAAGAAATATTGGCTGATCCTTTTAAGAGACAACAAACTTAAAGATGTACTCCCTAGCCACCCCAAGTTTATATATAAACAAGAACCGGGTTTGAGAAATATGATATCTAAAAATGTGCCAGACCCTCCCAAGAGAGTTGGAACCTTTCTGGAAAGGAATGGGTTTTATAGATGTGGAAGGTGTAAAGTATGTAGGACCATTAGGGTCAAAAAGAGGAAGGAGACGGGAAGGAGTTTACCATCAATAAATGTATCACATGTGGTACAAGGTTTGTGACATATCTGTTGATGTGTCCGTGTGGCCTAAGGTATGTGGGTCGTGCTACCCGTATGTTGTCCAAGAGTATTGGGGAACATATTAGTAACATCACTAAGGGGTATAGACAACATAGTGTCTCGAACCATTATAGACTTGTGCATAACAGGGACCCTTTAACACTATGGTTTTGTGGCATTGATAGAGAGTTTAAACATTGGAGAGGGAGCGATATGCAGAAACAAGTATCGCAGAACGAGACTCAATGGATCTATCGTTTGAATACGCTGAGTCCCAAGGGGTTAAATATGAATATAGATCTCAACTGTTATATTAATGATTTCTAACCACTAAAATAATTGATGGGGGACATATTTTTTGGTACATTTTATTCAATTTATTTTATGTACATTTTTAATAGGTCCATGTGTTCAATGGCCATTCTTGTGATGAGTTTTCATCCCAAGTGACTGATTACAATTAGTGAGGATGTGTATATAAGTGGATGGTAAATTAGTGGTATTATCATGTTTTTTGTTGGTAGTGGGTTCTATTAGCCTATGGTGTTATCTATTGAATGATATGCCATGCTATGTACTTGCACTACCATGTAGAGCAGGGGCGGGGAACCTTTTTTCTGCCAAGGGCCATTTGGGTATTTATAAAATCATTCGGGGGCCGTACAAAATTATCAACTTAACCACTTAACGACCAGCCACGTAGATCTACGTCGGCTGACTTTGAGTGGTTATACCCGGATGATGCCTCTAGCTAGAGGCATCATCCCAGTACCGTTGTTTGAAGCTGGCGGTCGGCTTTCCGTCGGTAACGATCAATGCGGCTCGGGAGCCGCTCGATCGTTACCCGGGGGGGCGGGAGGGGACGTCCCCCCCCTCCCGCCACCTTCCGCGGCTTTGCTCGGGGCTCCCGTCCCACCGGGAGCCCCGAGCACCCAGCCGGCATGTCCGCCGGCTGGATGGAGTCCCGATGAATGCCGGAAACGGCATCGATCGGGTCTCCGATGACGTAACCCGGAGGCGGCGTCCATGACGTCACATCCGGGTTACTGTGCCGCAAAAGGCGGCAGATTTAAAAAACGGCTGTATGCAAAAATGCCGTTTTTGGCGTTTTGCATACAGGGAAGTGTAGTGGAGGGGTCTAGGGTCTTTTAGACCCTCGATCCCTCCATAAAGTGTACCTGTCACACATATTGCTGTCACAAGGGATGTTTACATTGCTTGTGACAGCAATAAAAGTGATCAGATTTTTTTTTTTTTAAAAAACCTGTAATAAAGTTAAAAAAAAAAGAAAAAATAAATAGGAAAAAAAAAAAAAAAAAAATTTAGCCGCCCCCGTCACCGTTAGCTCGCGCACAAAAAAAAACGTATACGCAAGTCGAGCCGCAAATGAAATCGCTGTTCAAACCACACATGTGAGGTATCGCCGCGATCGCCAGAGCGTGGGCAATAATTTAAAAAAAAGAGCTACACTCTAACTCTAAACTGGTAACCGTTAAATAAATTTAAAGCGTCGCAGATTGAGATCTCTATTGACCGTAGTTTGTCGCCATCCCACGGGGGGGCGCAATTTTAAACCGTAACATGTTTGGTATCTATTTACTAGGCGTGACATGTTCTTTCACAATATACAAAAAAAATGGGCTAACTTTACTGTTTAGTATTTTTTAAAATTAGTGAAATGTGATTTTTCAAATTTTTTCCAAAAAAATGGCGTTTTAAAGACCGATGCGCAAATACCGCGTGACAAAAAATTTTGCAATGACCGACATTTTATTCTCCAGAGTCTTTGCTAAAAAAATATATATAATGTTTGGGGGTTCTAAGTAGTTTTCTAGGAAAAAATACTGGTTTTAACTTGTGAACAAAAAGTGTCCGAAATAGGGCTGGGGGTAAAGTGGTTAAAAATGTGCCTGTTATATTTGGTCAAACATTAAATTAACTCACCCCTAATGTGATGGCTGCAACTGCTTCTCTTTGGTGAGGTGTGTGATGTTAGCTGGTAGTGATGATGTTGCTACTCGGAACTGGTTTTCCAAGTTTGCGTCGGTCAGTCTGGAGCGCAGTCGACTTTGTGGTGGAAAGTTTTGAAAAGACCTGCTGGCAGGTAATGCTGGTGGGCATAGCTGGCTGGTACTGCTGGTGGGTACAGCTGGCTGGTACTGCTGGTGGGTACAGCTGGCTGGTACTGCTGTGGGTACTGCTGGTTCAGGCTGGTACTGCTGGCTTGTACTGTGCTGTGTGTACTGCTAGCTGGTACTGCTGTGGGTATTGCTGGCTCAGGCTGGTACTGCTGTGGGTATTGCTGATTCAGGCTGGTACTGTGCTGTAGGTACTGCTGGCTGGTACTGCCTTGGGTACTGCTGGCTCAGGCTGGTACTGTTGGCTGGTACTGTGCTGTGGGTACTGCTGGCTGGTACTGCTGGCTCAGGCTGGTACTACTGGCTGGTACTGCTGACTCAGGCTGGTACTGCTGTGGGTACTGCTGGCTGGTATTGCTGTGGGTACTGCTGGCTGGTACTGTGCTGTAGGTACTGCTGGCTGGTACTGTTGTGGGTACTGCTGACTCTGACTGGTACTGCTGTGAGTACTACTGGCTCTGGCTGGTACTGTGTAATGTTCTGGTACCTTTGGGTACCCTAATTACTCTTTCATAAGTGTATGCGCCCCACAATTCTCTTTTGGTAAGGTGCGCATACACCTTTAAGACTGATGCTGTCATCACTGAGCGCCGGACTGGATGGCTATTTAGATCGCTGGCTCTCACTCACATGTGTTCGTTCAAACTGCTTTGTGCCTTGATGCTAACCTGTCTTTAAGCTCTCATGCTTGCAAGCATACCTCGCTGTCGGAACCACGCTGCGCTGATCCCTGTATCCCGCTACAGGATCATCCGCTCTTGCCGAACCTCTCCTCTGCTACATTGCTATTAGTGATAAGTACCCCACAGGGGAAACCTCTATAACTTTCATACTAAAGCTTACACTATCTAGCTCTGCATACTAAGGACTATTACTACATCTGCATTATCTAAGATTGCTAGCTCTTGAGCCTACTACCACCTGTTCTTGCACTGGGTTGATCTCTCTTGTATGTCCACCTGCTACTCTGTCATCTGCTACCATACATGATTGCTAAACCTATCTGCATCCCATCTGCTACTATCTTACTTTCAAGAACATTTCCTTTCAAGTGTCTGTCATCTACCATCTCTACCCAACCTGTCTCTTCAGCCTATCATCACTGTGTTACTATATACATAAGTCACTCTAGGAAACATCTTATTGAGTGTGTGTATTTACTTGCTGAATTGAGATCATCCACACATGATGAGTCATTGAGAGTTGGGATTGGTGTCTCAGCGTTTCTCTACATGACTACTGAAGTGGAATATTTCTGCAGCTGAAAATCCACATCATACATAAAACGCAGGAGTGTTACAGATTGAACGAACCACAAATGGATTCAGCAGAAATAACCACTCAGATGACACAATTAAAACAGCAAGTACCTGCGTTAATACACGCACTTGCTGAATTAAAAGAAGACAATCAGGCTCTGTCGCAGCAGGTAATTAGACTGACACAACTTACCACTGCTCAGTCCCCTGAACCCAAAATAAATCCTCCTTTGGTATTTACAGGCGATCGCAAAAAATTTCGCGAATTTTAAAACGCATGTGAGTTACTTTTCTTGCTAAAACCCCGTACCTACCTTACTGATCACATTAAGGTTTGTACTATTATTTCTTACCTAACAGGCGATCCTCGGGCCTGGGCAGACTCTCTTTTTGAGAAAAGCAATTCCCAATAGGCAGAGTACTGCCGATCTTCAATTAAGATCCTTGAAACAAGGTGGGAGACCTGTAGAAGACTTTGTCGCAGAATTCAAGAGATGGACCCTTGATTCAGAATGGAATGATGCATCTCTGAAATCCCAATTTAGGCTTGGCCTATCAGATGCCGTTAAAGACGAGCTCGCCCGAGCGGATCTGCCAAAAACCCTGGATGCATTGATACAACTCAGTATCACCATAGATAGAAGACTACGAGAAAGAAAGGCTGAGAAAATGGGAATGCCATTATCCAGTTCTTCTCGGATTTCGGCCGTTGACCCCGTTCCTATGGAGGTAGGAACCATACGCCCACCTCTATCAACTATGGAAAGAGCCAGAAGACGATCTGGTAATCTCTGCTTGTACTGTGCATCCCCGGATCACAAGATAAACGTCTGTCCCCTAGTCTACAAAAAGAAGGGTGAGTGTTCACATGTCCTCCTTGGGGGATTGACAACTTCAATCACTAACCCTTACCTTTCTGTTTGCTTAACATTACAGTGGGACCAGAACAGGATTACTACTAAGGCCATGATTGACACAGGATCTTGTGGAAATTATATTGACATACGTTTTGCTGCTTTAAATAAAGTTCCTATTATTTCTAAACTTAAACCTGTCTCAGTGAGTCTTATTAACGGTGTTCCTTTATCCTCTGGTCCGATCACTGATCAGACACAGGCACTCCTAGTCACTACTAACGGGTCTCATATGGAGACCACTACCTTCGATCTAATACCTTCACCCCACTTTCCCATTGTTTTGGGACTTCCCTGGTTGCACACACATCAACCAACCATAGATTGGAAGGAACGGACCCTGACCTTCCTCTCTTGCTATTGCGAGGGTACGTGTAACCTCCCGTCTTTCGGGAAGATCCTGTCTGTGGTGACAGATGAGATTGCACCACTATGTTATCAGGATCTCTCTGAGGTTTTTCTTGAGAAAAATGCTCAAGCACTACCTCCCCATCGAGACTATGATTGTAGCATTGATCTACTCCCAAATAGCAAATTGCCGTTCGGTCATGTTTATCCTCTTTCACAGGATGAACTTTCCCATCTCAAAGACTATTTGGATGAGAATTTGGAAAAAGGTTTTATTAGACCTTCCACTTCTTCCACAGCAGCAGGACTCTTTTTTGTCCGCAATAAAGACTCAAGTCTCAGGCCTATCATCGACTATAGGCAAATGAATGCTATTACAATAAAAGATCGCTATCCTCTACCGCTTATCCCTGAGCTCATTGAGCAGGTGCGTGGAGCTACCTATTTTTCAAAATTGGACCTGAAAGGAGCATACAATCTCATTCGAATCCGTGATGGACACGAGTGGAAGACTGCATTCAGAACCAGATACGGATTGTTCGAATATCTTGTAATGCCATTCGGGCTATGCAACGCCCCTGCAGTTTTTCAACGATTTATAAACGATATTTTCAGAGACTTACTAGATGTCTGTGTTGTGGTATATCTGGACGATATACTTATATATTCACGATCCCTGTCTGAACACATAAGACATGTAAGACTAGTATTATCGAGATTGCTTGCACACAACCTTTATGTGAAACTGAAAAAATGCTTGTTTCATAAAGAAGAGGTACTGTTTCTAGGCTACATCATATCCAAAACAGAAATCGAGATGGACATGAGTAAGATATCCTGCATTCAGGATTGGCCTACACCAACCACACGCAAGGCGCTACAGCGATTCCTTGGATTTTCGAATTTCTACAGGAAGTTCATTAGAAACTTCTCTGCCATTGTGAGACCCCTCACACAGCTCACTAGCATTAAAAAAACATTCAAATGGTCAGATGAAGCAAATAAAGCTTTTCACCTGTTAAAGACAAGGTTTACTTCTGCTCCCATACTACGCCATCCAGACCCATCCCTCCAATACATTCTGGAAGTAGATGCATCAAACATGGCAGTAGGAGCAATACTCTCCCAACGACCAACTCACACTTCACCACTTCATCCAGTCGCCTTTTTTTCTAAATCCCTAAGCAGTCCAGAGATAAATTACCCCGTGGGTGAAAAGGAACTGCTTGCTATAAAATTGGCTCTGGAGAATTGGCGACATCTACTCGAAGGCACCCAATTACCAATACTTATATACACGGACCATAAAAATCTCCAATATCTTCAGACTAACAAAACTCTCTCGCACCGACAGGTACGATGGTCACTATTCTTTCTAAGGTTTAACTTCCTAGTGACCTACACACCTGCAGATAAGAACAAAAAGGCGGATGCACTATCACGACTAACTGAAGAAAACTACTTCGAAATCCCTTCCGTTCCTATAATACCTCACAAACGCATTATTGGAGTTGTCCGTTCCTTGAAGGAAGAGGTTTTGCATGGTATAAGTTTGGATTCACCCCCACCACAACTAAATACTGATGCAGAAGGCTTCCTCTACTACAACGACAAACTTTACATACCACCTACCATACGCACCAAGATCTTGGAATTATCGCATGATGTGCCTATGGCAGGACATATGGGTATGACAAAGACTCTTAATCTGATTACCAGGCAATTCTGGTGGCCTGACATGAAAACATCTATACAAAAATTCGTCTCTTCATGCAACGTCTGTGCCAGGTCCAAAATTGACACTACGAGACCATCCGGTCTACTATGCAGTCTACCAATACCCCAAACTCCATGGGAAGTTGTGTCCTTGGAATTTATAGTGGAATTGCCTCCTTCCAAAGGATTTAATACCATCTTAGTGTCAGTGGACCATCTGACAAAAATGGCACATTTCATTGCTATTCGCAGACTACCTTCGTCCAAACAAACGGCAGAACTCCTGATGAAACATGTCTTTAAGTTACATGGTATCCCAAAAACTCTTCTGTCTGACCGTGGATCACAATTTATTTCCAAGTTCTGGCAAGAACTATGTCACATACTACGGATCGAGCGGAAGCTCACTTCTCCTTACCATCCGCAGACCAACGGACAGACTGAAAGAGTCAACCAATGCATCGAGCAATATTTACGTTGTTACACTTCTTACCAACAGGATGATTGGGTGGATCTTCTCCCTCTGGCAGAATTTGCCTACAACAACGCAACCCACAGTACGACCAAGCAGAGTCCGTTTTACTTGAACTATGGGTTTCATCCCTCTATTCTTCCACCACGCATCCTTCCTTCAAATAACCCAGTAGCTTCAGACTATCTTACCCAAATAAAGGACTCTCTGGGTTTGCTTAATACTACCATTGCACACACTCATAGTCAACAAAAGAAGTACTATGATCTTCGCAGAAGACCTTCTCCACAGTACACTATCGGGGACCTTGTTTGGCTCTCAACAAAAAATTTAAGACTGAAAATCCCTAGCAAAAAGCTTGGACCTCTGTTCTTGGGACCTTTCCCAATCAAGAAACTTATTGGAAAAGCTGCAGTACAGCTTACATTGCCAATAGACCTCAAAATACATCCCATTTTCCATGTGTCGCTACTGAAGCCCCATGTTCCTGACCAAGGAATAAGGCCTACTATCCCACCTCCTCCTCCTGTACAAGTTGAAGATGGAGAAGAATATGAGATAAATGAGATTCTGGATTCTCGTATCCACAGAGGAAGACTTCAGTACTTGGTTCGATGGAAGAACTATGGGCCCCAAGACGACACCTGGCTAAACACCTCTGACGTACATGCCTCTAGATTAATCCGCAATTTTCATACGAAGTACCCAGACAAACCAGCTCCAGAGGCCTTCAGGAGCCGTCCTTAAGGGGGGGGTACTGTAATGTTCTGGTACCTTTGGGTACCCTAATTACTCTTTCATAAGTGTATGCGCCCCACCATTCTCTTTTGGTAAGGTGCGCATACACCTTTAAGACTGATGCTGTCATCACTGAGCGCCGGACTGGATGGCTATTTAGATCGCCGGCTCTCACTCACATCTGTTCGTTCAAACTGCTTTGTGCCTTGATGCTAACCTGTCTTGAAGCTCTCATGCTTGCAAGCATACCTCGCTGTCGGAACCACGCTGCGCTGATCCCTGTATCCCGCTACCGGATCATCCGCTCTTGCCGAACCTCTCCTCTGCTACATTGCTATTAGTGATAAGTACCCCACAGGGGAAACCTCTATAACTTTCATACTAAAGCTTACACTATCTAGCTCTGCATACTAAGGACTATTACTACATCTGCATTATCTAAGATTGCTAGCTCTTGAGCCTACTATCACCTGTTCTTGCACTGGGTTGATCTCTCTTGTATGTCCACCTGCTACTCTGTCATCTGCTACCATACATGATTGCTAAACCTATCAGCATCCCATCTGCTACTATCTTACTTTCAAGAACATTTCCTTTCAAGTGTCTGTCATCTACCATCTCTACCCAACCTGTCTCTTCAGCCTATCATCACTGTGTTACTATATACATAAGTCACTCTAGGAAACATCTTATTGAGTGTGTGTATTTACTTGCTGAATTGAGATCATCCACACATGATGAGTCATTGAGAGTTGGGATTGGTGTCTCAGCGTTTCTCTACATGACTACTGAAGTGGAATATTTCTGCAGCTGAAAATCCACATCATACATAAAACGCAGGAGCGTTACATACTGCTGGTTCTGGCTGGTACTGCTGGCTCTGGTTTATACTGCTGTGAGTAGTGCTGGCTCTGGCTGGTACTGCTGGCTCTGGCTGGTACTGCTGGCTCTGGCTGGTACTGCTGTGAGTACTGCTGGTTCTGGCTGGTACTGCTGGCTCTGGCTGGTACTGCTGGCTCTGGCTGGTACTGCTGTGTGTGCTGCTGGCGGGAAATGCTGGCTAGCAGCGGTGCCGCGCTGGAGGAAGAGGCGATGTTTCCTGTATTGGTCACAGGCGGAGTGCATTTGATATCACTCCGCCTGTGACTCACTCAAACTGTCACAACGGAGCCGGAACTATACAGGAAGCATTGGCTCCATTCTGACTCATCCGCTGAGAGACACAGACTCAGCTGCACAGGGGGCCGGACCAAATGACTTCGAGGGCCGCATATGCCCCCCGGGACATAGGTTCCCCCCCCTGATGTAGAGGGATATCTAACCACAGGGAGGTATCACTCCGATTTGACCCGTTCACCATTGGGGAATGGGTGACCCACTTATACATTATGTGGCACTGGATCTAATAATGTAATTTAGGTGTTCCATGTTAGTATGGGAAATAGTGGAGATGGGGGACCTCAATCTGTTCAATTATTTTGTTATTAATATTATTGTTTTTAAATTTTGCATTCATGATTTACTTTGGATGGTATTAGAGATAATATGCACGGATAGTGTTTGAGAAATATTTGGATAATGTTTGGTGCATAGGATGTGAGATGTCAACATGCCATCATGGTTATTGTTCGGAAATATATTTGTATGTTATTTTAAATGGTCGAAGATTTGTAAGGGGCGACACCAGCTCGATAACCACCATTCCTCCCGGAAGTGCGTGTTTAACTAAATACTGTATGTATTTGGGGGCCAGCTGATGTGGGAGAGCATTGTGAGGATATGTCCATATGGGTCTATGAGCAGTGGGGATTGCACTTTAAATCTGTCAAACAGCTAATTGTACTTAAAGGAGGTCCACCAATTAGGAGTGACCAGCAGTTATTTAGGTCTCAGTGTTAAAGGTGGCAACCGGATTTCCTGATGATGCCTATGACAGACGAAATGCATAGAGATCTGGTTGCCATTTGAAGTACAAGTTGAACCACTGACGTTACGTCCGGCGGCTCTGTGGAACTCACGCCAGCCAGCGAAGTGAGGGGTGAGAGCGAACTGAAGCCGGGGAGTTGTTGGGGGCGATCTGAGCTGGTGCTGGCCTGGGCACTATTTTATGTAAGCATATAACCTAGCTTGTTGTAGAGGGAAGCTTTTAATTAAACGGTGTTGCACGATTATTCTGTTCTCGTAGGCTTTCATGTGGCTATCATCAGCCATCTAAGGAGAGATCTAGGACTCAGATTTGCAACGTGGGCTGGGAAAGGATATCTGGAGGATCTGGCGGTCACACTTATAAATAGCCTAGTGGTCCCTGGGACCTGGGGACTCTGGTGAGCGCAGTTTATTTGTTATTCACGAGGTGGAGCACTGGTTTCAAGGCAGAAGAGCACATTTTTTGGGAGTGGACTGCCATAGATTATTGAAACTTATATTCATATCACTGTGGACTGTCACGATTATTAATATAGCACATAAGTTACACCCTATGGTTCTATTGTACAAACATTAATTGTAATATATGCCACTAAGAAGGGTGTTGTGATTTTTTCACTTGCTTATTGCATTATGGTAAAATGGGTTGAAGTTTATGGCACATTAATTCCTATAATGTGTATATATGCATATATATATATATATATATATATATATATATACGTATATATATATATATATATATATATATATATATATATATATATATATATATATATATATATATATATAAGCCATTATACATTTATGGCAGTTTTTGTATAGTATGTCACTAAAATTATTTTTTGGGGTGTGTTCACTGGATGCACATTTTTTAACAGTGCCTTACTTTATTTTTCAATGGTTTTAATGTGGTTCACATTTAAAGGGGCAGCAGTTATTTTTTAGTTTTTTTCATTCCAATGGGTTTGGCGCCCTCAACAGTTATATGGTAAATTTACAAACAGTTTGTAAAATCTGTGATTTTTACATCTGTCTGTGGATGTCCATAACAGACATGCAGTCTGTAAATCTATAACAGATATTCATGGACTGATGTACAAATCACGAACTTTGCAAACTGTACATGAATTTACTGACGGTTGGCAACCCTGATGTGGATTACTGCACATATCTGGAAGAAATACATAGATGAGCCCATGATCTAAGGAAGAATATCCAAGCCCCCTGTATTAGGCAATATTTAGCTCACAATTCAGCTTTTACACAGGAAAATTGGAGGTCCATAAAAAGTCCAGGGACAGAAATTTTCAGGTAACCTTCAAAATAGCACAGTAAGACCTCATTCACATTCGCTTTGCTCTCTAAAGAGCAATCTGCGCTCAGATTGCTCTTCATAGAGCATTTTACAGGCAATGGGGGAGCCATTGTATCACCTCCTCATCGCCTGCTTGAACCCTTTGAACCCTGCACTGCATTGCATGTGGCTGTGGGGGGGGGGAGCATGCAGAGAAGGTCTATTCACTTGAATGGGTCGCCTGCCGAAAGCAACAGGGGGGCCATAATTCCTGCCACAGCCATAAAGCAAAGCTTGGTGGCTGTGGCATGTGTATGTACACCCCCAACGGCTGTCTCTGCAGCTAAAGAAGGGAACAATTGGGGGGAATGATAAAAATGTAACTCAGCTGTGGAGTTTTATCACCATTCAACCGTTAATGTGAACAAGACAAGAAGCCCCAAAATGGAATGCCAGCCCCTTTTCTTTGTGGCTCTGCCCCCACTCTCCTGGGTCATCATTTTGGCACGCTTGCAAATATGCTGAAGGAACCTGCACAGCTTTCAGGTCTTGGAAAAGCACTTTTGGCAAAGAAGGGGAAGTTTTGCCTATTTCATGCTCCCCCATGTTTGTGCATGATGCATGGGATTACCCGTGCATGCGCAGATGTGCTGTAGGCCTGAGGGACCCAGAGCCCTGCAGCACATCTGGGCACATGCAGGGGGGCAGAAGTCATTCTTGCCTAGGTGGGAATTGAAGCGCTGTTCTGCTCTGCAATAATTTTTTCTCTCTCCCTCCATCCCTCTTTCTTTCTATCTTTCTTTTTCTTTCCCCATTCCTATTTCTTTCTCTCTCCATCCCTCTTTCTTTCTCTCTTTCTCCCTCCATCCCTCCTACTCTATCCCTCCATCCCTCTTTTTATCTTTCTCTCTCCATTCCTCTTTCTTTCTGCCTTCCTCTATCCCTCTTTCTTTCTGCCTCCACCCCTCTTTCTTTCTGCCTCCACCCCTCTTTCTTTTTTTTTCTCTCTCAATCTTTCTTTATTTCCTTCTCTTTCTTTATTTCTCTCTCACTCTCTCTCTGTCCCTCCATCCCTATTTCTCTCTCCCTCCATCCCTCTTTTTTCTTTATCTCCATACCTCATTCTTTCTCTCTCTCCCTCTCTATCCCTCCTTCTTTCTCTCTCTCCCTCCATCCCTCTTTCTTTCTCTCTCCCTATTTCTCTCTGCCTCCCTGCACCCCTCTTTCTTTTTTTCTCTCTCAATCTTTCTTTTTTTCTCTCTCCCTCCCTCTCTGTCCCTCCATCCCTATTTCTCTCTCCCTCCATTCCTCTTTATCCCTTTATTTCTCTCTCCCTCTTTTTTCTTTCTCTCTCCGTCCCTCTTTCTTTCTCTCTCTCTCTCTCCCTCTTTATTCCTCCATCCCTCTTTCTTTCTCTATCCCTCCATCCCTCTTTCTTTCTCTCTCTCTCCCTCCATCCCTCTTTCTTTCTTTCTCTCTCTCTCCCCCTTTCTTTCTATCTATTCCTCTTTCTCTCTCCCTCCATTCCTCATTCTCGCTTTATTTCTTTCTTTCTCTCTTCTTTTTCTTTCTCTCTCTCTATTCCTATTTATCTCTTCCTCCATCCCACCTTTTTTCTTTCCTTCTCTCTGCCTCCATCCCTCTTTCTCTCTGCCTCCGTCTCTTTCTCTCCCCTTCCATCCCTCTTTTTTTTCTCTCTCTCTCCCTCCATCCCTCTTTTTTTTCTCTCTCCCTCCGTTCCTTTTTCTTTCCTTCCCTTTTTCTTACTCTCTCCCTCCCTCTCTGTCCCTCCATTCCTCCTTCTCCTTCCCTCCGTCCTTCTTTCTTTCTTTCTCTCTCCCTCCATCCTTTTTCTCTCTCCCTCTTTTCTTCTTTCTCTCTCCCTCTCTGTCCCTCCATTCCTCTTTCTCTCTCCCTCCCTCTGTCCTTCTTTCTTTCCTTCTCTTTTTCTTTCTATCTCCCTCCATCCCTTTTTCTCTCTCCCTCCATCTCCCTTTTCTTCTTTCTCTCTCTTTTTCTTGCCCTATATATAACCAGATTCTCCACTATAAGTAATCTCAGACTCTATTTAACCGAACGCCCTTTAAGCCACGCTCATTGTTCAGTGTAAATGAAACCATGCCCATTTCCACAAAGCATGCCACGTTTTTTTAGCTACCACGCCTACAAATGTATGCCCCACCTCTCATTAAAATAATACTCTACCTACAGACAAAAGTGTCCTTAAATATTTTTTGCGAATGTTGGCAACTATGCATGTGTTTTGGTGCAGCGTTATTTTAAAAATCATGCCTGTGCCTATTTTTTGCACATTTCACATACATAGGGCAGCACATTGAAACAAATGAGTTGCCCTAAACCAGACGGTATTGAACTCTCATTGCATCGCAAATCCCAAAAATAAAAGAGAATTAAGCTGGATACACACTATCCAACTTTTGTTGGTAGATTTCCTTCAGATTTACCTTTTCTATGTAGTGCAAGGGCCTGCCAGATTGCATACAAATTGGAAGTGTTTAGGTTTGACCTCATATTATATGGTTTTGGTAAGTCTAAAGGAAAAAGTCTTCAGAAAATCTTATAGTGTGTATGGCCCATTACTCCTCATTTCAGGACAGTGGGCGGGGCCATGCAAATCATTAATATACACCCCATTGGCCAGATACACATCCAGATGTGCTGGCGTATAGTGCAAATATGTTATGGCGCTGTTTAGTCCAAGCTGCACACAGCATGAGCTGTTAACAGCACAAACATTAGTGGGAATCTATTGACTCTCCTTTTATTCCCGTTCTATTTACAGTGGTTTGGCATTTGAAGAAGACACACAAAGACATGCTGCTGACAGCTCCTCAGGCGTCATTTTACCGCCCTGCTCTTTATTGTGCAGACTACAATACCCACAATGCATAAGCAGCTCCAGCCTGGCTTCCAACCATTGGACGCTTATGAGAAAGGTAGTCGGGCGACAGCCAATCAAAGAAGAGCTGCGTAACAGACGGGCCTCAGAACGCTTCCATATATGGAAAACGTAAGTAGGACGTGCGGGGCGCAATGAAGGGAGTACGGGGCTGGGTCCTGGTGACAAGTCTGACGTCATCGCCGGGCGACGCTATCAGGAAGAGAAGTGATCAGGGAGAAGTATGCTGAGGAGCATTACAGTGATAACCACCGGAACATTGCGCTTCTATACCTGGGAGTAAGGTAGGAGCTGTGTGTGTGCGGGAGGCTCCTGTGTGCCGTGTAATGTCGCCTGTCATTGGGAGTGATGGAGGGCTCAGCCCCGGCAGAGCATTACAGCTGTGCAATACAGGACTCCTTCCTCTACCCTCCTGAAGGAGGTGCATTACACAGCTGGACATGTTTATTGCAGGTTTCCATCAGATCGGGAACGGATTTTCAGCTTGCATTAAAAAAAAACTCCAATATATGGAATCTGTGCTGAGACCATTGTACAGGCTGCTTCTGGAAATGCCAGTTCTCTGGCTGCCCTGCTTTCCAAGTCACAGATCTGGAGATCTTGCAGCTTGCTTGTTGTGGATGGAATCAGAGGTAGCCAGGGATCTGGCATTTTCAGAGGGTGGCCAGCAATGGCAGTGCCTGTATTCCTCTATATACACGGGGGTGTGATCTGTTGGGATCCTGCAGTTTGATTCATGGAAGGTCACAATTTATAGAGCCATCTCCTGTGTTTTAGTGGAGGGCTTTAGAAGAATCCTGGCTTCATGTTTGGTGCAGTGCCTTCCATAGGGACGAATGGTAAGACATAGATTGGAGCACAGAGAAAAAGGGCACCAGTTTCTGTATGCGTACTTCTTTGTGTTTTATTTGCCACATAGCAAAAATGTCACAGAACATTTCATTCATAATATTAGTATTATTATAATAATAATAATATATGTGTGTGTCATTTTTTATTTTTTTCCCCATGATAGTGGTGTGTTGTCGGCCCCCTGTCCCTACGGTATTCGTACTACGGGTTTACATTTAGAACTTTTGTAAGTGTAATTATTTTGGCACACCCTATCAGACATTAAGGCCCCTCCTTTCTCATGGCAGGGCCAGTTAAGTCCTCCTGCCAGTTTTTCAGGTGGATCTGATCAGATCCTCCATTCATCCCGATGAACAGGCAGATGTAAACAGACTTGTGTCCGTTTACATCCGCCTACCTTCTCTGATCTGATGTGGTCTGCTAAAAACAAAACGGAAGGGGATCTATCCCCCTCTGTCTAGGTGGATCAGATCAGAGGGCAGTTGGGTGTAAATGGACAGCGGAGTCCATTTACGCCCGGCCACCCATAGAGGAGATTTACGTCCAGCCACCCATAGAGGAGATTTACGCCCGGCCACCCATAGAGGAGATTTACGCCCGGCCACCCATAGAGGAGATTTACGTCCAGCCACCCATAGAGGAGATTTACGTCCAGCCACCCATAGAGGAGATTTACGCCCGGCCACCCATAGAGGAGATTTACGCCCGGCCACCCATAGAGGAGATTTACGCCCAGCCACCCATAGAGGAGATTTACGCCCGGCCACCCATAGAGGAGATTTACGCCCGGCCACCCATAGAGGAGATTTACGCCCGGCCACCCATAGAGGAGATTTACGCCCGGCCACCCATAGAGGAGATTTACGTCCAGCCACCCATAGAGGAGATTTACGTCCAGCCACCCATAGAGGAGATTTACGTCCAGCCACCCATAGAGGAGATTTACGCCCGGCCACCCATAGAGGAGATTTACGCCCGGCCACCCATAGAGGAGATTTACGCCCGGCCACCCATAGAGGAGATTTACGCCTGGCCACCCATAGAACAGATTGTGCTCTGTTGTATCTGTTTTGCATAAACTGAGCATTATTAGGCTTTACAACAGGGGTCTTCAAATTGGTGGCCCTCCAGCTGTTGCAGAACTACAATTCACATGAGGCATTGCAAGGCTGACGGTTAGAGAGATGACTCCCATAGGCAGGGGCATGATTGGAAAACAAGAGAAGGGCGCACTGACCTAGTGCAGTACCAATAAAACATGTATTGAAGGGTAAAAAAGGTTCATACAACATACTCCCAAACACAGGTTGCAAATACATCCCAATATAATCAGGTGACCTCTAGGACATGGATTCATCCAGTGCTACACATGGGTATGAATGGCATCTGTACTGGTAGGGCTGATGCGTTTCGAGAGAGAACCCTTTTCACCAGAGCTATCAGAGGGTTCTCTCTTGAAACGTGTCAGCCCTACCAGTACAGACACCATCCATACCCCTCTGTAGCACTGGATAAATCTATGTCCTAGAGGTCACCTGATTATGTTGGGATGTATATGCCTGTTTGCAACCTGTGTTTGTGAGAGTGATGTATAAACCTTCTTCTTTTTTTTTTTTTTACCCTATAATAAATGTTTACATGGTACTGCACTAGGTTGGTGCGCCCTTCCCTTGTTTTCGTTGTTTTCTAGTATGTATGGACATGGTCTTGAGAGGGCAGCAAGAACCTAGATGCTATCAACACAGCCTTTTCCTTTAAAACACAGCACCTGAGCGCAATAGAATTACTTGGTTTGGTAGAGGCATGATTGGACTTGTAGTTCTGCAACAGCTAGAGGGCTGCCAGTTTGAGAGCCGTTTTACAACCACTTTTAAAGTAGTTGTTAACATACAATGTTATAGACTTATTCCAATACAGTTATAATTATGCAGACACCATACCTGCCTTTACTTCAGAAAAGATCTTTCTTACCTTTTGCAAGGTTAAAAAAAATTCTGTGATGTGACCATACTTCTTTTTATTTTATTTTTTTCTGATAGTGGGGAGCAGGATTACAGGACACTGTGCAGACATACAGTGTGCCTGTATTCCATAGTTTTATTCAGCCTGAGACCAGATGCAGGCTGAGCTTGAGCTGGGGAGTGTTTTAAAGTGGAGTTCCACTGGCTTTTTGTGTTAAGTCAGCAGCTACACTTTTTTTGTAGCTGCTGACTTTTAATAAACACATACTCACCTGTCCCATGGTCCAGCGATGCGGTCGGGTGGAGCCTCGGTTCTCTCCATCTTCTCCGCGCGGCGCCGGCATCACTACTGTTGGCACCCGGATGTGACAGCTTGTGGCTTCACAACCGGGTGCGCACTGCACATGCGCGAGTCGTGACTGGTCAGGCAATCTTCTAGGGCCTGTGATGTGTCCCAGAAGATTGCAGGGAGGGAGGAGGAGAGGAGAACTTCTGCCCAAGCCGCCTAGGTGGCCCGAGTGAAATTGGGAGGGGGTACCTGTCAAAACTAGCCACAAGCTCCCCACCCCCCAAAAGAAAAAACATGCCAAATTTGGCATGTCGGGGTCGGGCCACTTAAAGCGGAAGTTCCACTTTTGAGTGGAACTCTGCTGTAAGAGGCAGGCTGTGATTGGTCAGGGGATGTGGCAGCTGAAGAAACTACCCAAAACAGGCATGCTGTAACTCTGCACAGTGTCCTGTACCTCTAAATGGCCAGCCAAAGGATGAAAACTGGCCATGCGAACTGAGATCGACTTCTGTGCTTTGTGTGATCTGTTTAGAACAGGGAAGAAAGGTGACTGACCGGATCAACCAGGTACTTCAGATGGAAGAAGTACATGAAAGCGATAGAGACTCTGATTTATGAAAAAACACCTATGTGCAGGCACACGTGGAGGAGAAAATTATTTAGGGTAACCTACACTTTAAGGGGAGTGGGGAAGGGGTTATCCCTGAAATGCACTTTAATTCTCTGGGATTATGTATAATAAAATGAATACAAATAATCATGTGATTTATATCCTGCTATTTCAAAACTAGTACAGAAGATGAAAGCAAACAGTCACATGAGATGACATAAGCTGGTATGTGTGAACAGAGATTAGGTGCACAGCAACTTTACACCACAAATCCACAGTAAGCATGACTGTTGTTTACATTGTATACACACCCATAGCCTGAACAGGACTGCAAGACGCTTCGTGCTTTCTCATTCTCTGGAGTGATGTGAGCCGATACAAAGCAAAACGCTTCTTTTATGGCTTATGAATGTAAGTGATCTGTTGAGAGTTTTGTCTATTTAATAATGGCTTGCAAAATGCTTTTTCTAACAAATGCTAGTGTGGGCTTGCTGACAGTGCTGCATTTTGGTGAGGATAATGCCCCATACACACGTGCAGATTATCTGCAGACTTTTGTCTGCAGATTTACCTTTTCTATGTAGTGCAAGGGCCTGCCGGATTGCATACAAATTGAAAGTGTTTAGGTTTGACCTCATATTATATGGTTTTGGTAAGTCTGCAGACAAAAGTCTGCAGATAATCTGCACGTGTGTATGGGGCATAAAGCCCCATACACACACGCAGATCGTCGTCATACAAATGTTCGTCTTTTCTCCCCGGGATGTCGGTGTCTGTTGAAAAGTGCAATGACAGCACAAGAATTTTGTCCGCAGACTTCAGCTGACTGCAGAAGTGATGTCATGTAATGGTTAACTTTCCCTGTGTTTTTTATTTTCTGAGCATGCCCAGTCTTGCAAATCTGCGGTCTGTCGGCAGAATTCTGTACTGACTGGCGAACAATCCGTTCTGGTGTCCGCAGACAAAAATTTTCATGTTTGCAAGAAAGACTCTTGTCCGCAGAATGTGTGCAGACAGCTGTCGGAGGCACCATACTAACACGCGTACAATCGGCAGATCTTTCGTCCGCCGACGTTTGTATGACGACGATCTGCGTGTGTGTATGGGGCTTAAGGGACACAGGTTTTGCTTGCCTGTGTCATTTGAGTAAAAGCTTCATACATTTATTGAGTGTTTTTAGTAGGGGGCCATGGTTCTACTTTTGAATATAACTCTGTATCCATTTTATTATTTTTATTTTATGTAGCTACCGAAGTACCTGCGTTTGATTAAAGTGATATTAAAAATTCCTTTTTTTTTTTTTTTTTTAGGCTGGGTTCACACTAGTGCGAATTGGATGTGGGGTTTCATCGCATCCGATTTGCATGTCTGGAGACTGTGACCGGCTCTCAATGGAGCTGGTTCACACAGCTCCGGGACAGCTGCGGAGCGGTTTGCAGGAAATTCGTGTGCATCTTCTGATCAGTTTCAGGTTCCAATTCAGCCAAAATTACGGACCGAATTTGGACCTTAAAGCGGAGTTCCACCCTGGGAATACTTTTTTTTAATAAAAATACCCCCGGGACAGTCGGGGCTAGTGCAATGGCTAGCCTCTGATCTGTCCCGGGTTGCACTTACCTTTTAGAAGAAATACTTACCTTGAAAAAGTATTGTCCAGCGCTGCCATCTCAGGTGTGGGCAGCTTGAAGCCAGCGCGATCCTCTTCCGTCTTCTTCGGTCCCACGATGCACTGCACCGGCCCCGCCGTCACTTCCGGTGTCACAGCGTCATCCCTGCACAGCTTCTGGGCATGCCCAGAAGCTGTTTAGCAAGGTATGACGGCGCCTGCACCGGAACTGACGTCGGGGCCGGTGCAGGCGCATTGATTCCTGGGAGCGATGACGTTCAGCTCCCAGGAATCATTGCAAGCCAGGAAGTGACGAATCGCCGTGGCCGCCGAGGGGAGGAAGAGGAATTAAGGTGAGTATATTTTCTTCTAAACCAGGTAAGTAAAAAAAAAAAAAAAAATTGCGATTATCCATTTGTTTTTCAGGTGACCCCGGGCATGAGGATGGAGGTAAGTTTAATTTTAGGGTGAAACTCCGCTTTAAATGGTGAACAGAACGCACTGGACCTCCTGCTGCGAGCCGCTCCACAATCTAGTGTTAACCCAATGTTATATGAATAAAGCCGGCACACGAAAAGGCTTCTTCCAAGTAAAATTCTTTATTCCAACATGGATAGCGGTGACAACATGACAAATACTGACGCGTTTCGGCTTTACGCCTTCCTCCTAGCGTTAACCCAGCCTTAATAAAATAAGAAACCTGTAATTCTTGCCTGCTCTGTGCAATTGTTTTGCACAGAGCAGCCCTGATCCTCTTCTTTTTGGGTTCCCCCGCCAGTGCTCCTGGCTTCTCCTCTTCGGCAATTGCCCTCATAGGAAGCCGCTTCCTATATGGGCACTCATGCGGGCTTGCTCCTGAGTTGCCCTGTTGGCGTCTATTGACACAGGTTGGGTGGCTTTGTCCCGCCCCCGGCTCTTCGACACATCATGTGATGGAGAGCAGTGGAAGCCAATTGGTCCTGCTATCAGTCTGCCCAGAGAGGAGTGACAGAGCCAGGTGAGCCTCAGCCTCTCATGCACAGTGCAGGTAAGTACAAGGGGAGGGGGATTCTGTTACAATGAAGGTTTTTAGCATAGAATGCATTAAGGAAAAGAAAATGTTAGGCTTTAGAACCACTTTAAAGTGACATTGAATAATATCCTTATTCTCTAAATCCTAATCCATACACATCCACTCCTTAATGGCCTGGTAATCTACTGTATCTTTCATGACTTGTACCTTGCTGTGTTTTTCTGCCTCCTTGTGATGTCCTGGATGAGCTCCCAAACCTCTTTTTCCTCACTTGTTTGGAATGAGCAGAATGCACATTCGTTGTGGTCATGTTATGTATAATGATCCATGAACACTACAAATCTTATTGTCTTTAGGCCCTAGTCCATTTCAGGAGTGAGTAGGAGAGGGTGGGTATGTTCCTACACACAGTGGGACCATGGAGAGCAAATCTAGCCATGCTCTAACACAGGGCTTGACAAATTTGCTTGGAATCTAGGAGCCAGCTAAAAAAGTATGGAGCCAGTTTTTTTTTTTTTTTCCAGCATGCCGAATGGTCGGCTTCTGTCAGACCGGCTGGCATACACACGGGCAGAATGGCGGCCAGTTTTTAATGAACCAGCTGATGTTGGCCAGTATTCAGCCTGTGTGTACTCGGCTTGATGGTGTGATGGGCAGTGGCTCACTAGGGAAGGACCGTGCAGCAAGGTGGGGGTGATGGGAGATCCAGTAACTCATGCCATCTTTAGGCCCCTTTCATACGGGCGCCTTACCTAAGCAGAATCCGGTGGCTCGGCGGGGATTTCTATGCTAATGCCCACTGAGCAGGCGGATGATTGGTCCTGTTCGCTCTGCAATGCAATGCAGCGTGAACATGGACACAGTCCTGCTCTCCTCTATGGGGAAATTGGATGAAAATGGACTGCCTGTCCATTTCAATCCAATGCCATCCAATTCAATCCCCTGGATGGATGGAAAATGGGACCGTCATCCATCTGTTTTTGGTTGGCAGTGGGTGTCAGCAGACATGTCAGCTGATATCCGCTGCTCCATAGAGGAGACTGGAGGGTCTGATCAGGTCCGCCTGAAAAACTGATGGCCGGACCTGATCGGACAACCAATGTAAAGGGGGCTGTCGGCTGTGTGGCTGTAATATGACAGGAAGAGAATGAAAAATAATAAAATCTTTAAAACAAAATAAATAAGCTGGTTCTATCTTTGTGGGGGTGTAAATGGAACTGAGGCCGTTCCAACCAGCTGGCCCACACTCCCTGTCCACTTACCGTTGGGGACAGGGCGCCAGATCATACCCGCAACACCTTCATCCTCTTCTCTTAGGAAGGAGATGGGCAGGCAGTGAGAACAGGCAGGGGTAACCCTCAGCGCCTTCCGTGACTGTTTGCCACAGCCCCGGCCACCACTATAGGGCGTCAGTTCCCCGATGCAAGCATCTCGCTTCAGCAGGCCGCAAAGCCACAGCATCTTAGTCCGGGCCGCATGGGGACAAGACACCAGCTGCAATGAACCCCAGGCTCCAGGCCGTTAATTCTTGTCGCCAATGCAACCTGGCACCTGGGGTTTGTGGATCCCTGCTCTAACAAGACGTTGGGACACAGCAGCAAAAAAAAGGAAGAGGAGCGCAATAGAGGGTACTAGTTAGGAATATTCTGTATACTTGATGATGATTTTTAAACCAGTGTTTAGTGTCATTTTAAAGTGTATCGAAACTCAAAAACAAATGTAATATCTTGGCTTGCCAATTGTTTAATGCGACTGTGTTGGTTTTCATTTTTTGCCTTTTTTCTTTATTTTCACCCGGTGATGCGGCCGGTGATGCTGGGTATACATTTTGGCCAGTTCAGCAGGAAACGGCTGACTTTATGTGTGTAACGCGGTTTAATGCCTGGAAAACCAGCAGATCACTGTATTCTGATGTGGTGTGGGGGGAATCCCCATTGGCAGAATACAAAGGAAACGGCGTAGAGATCCCTGCGTCAACTTTGCTTGTGTGGATGTGGGAAAACTGTGAGGGTTTGGTTTTCTTTTTTTTTTATTTTTCTCATTCTACCTGCTGATTGATTTAAAAAAAAAAAAAAAAAAAACATACCCTGCTAAAGCTAGATTCACATCTATGCGGTTTGCTGTTTTTCAAGTGCTTTTTATGTTTTTTTTTTTTAATTATTTATTTATATTTTGGTAAATGGGAATATATGACCGCTTTAATGTCACAGTAAGTAAGTTGTCAGCGGGCAGGGGCTGCTTCCCATCGTTGGTGTCAGCGGGCAGGGGCTGCTTCCCATCGTTGGTGTCAGCGGGCAGGGGCTGCTTCCCATCGTTGGTGTCAGCGGGCAGGGGCTGCTTCCCATCGTTGGTGTCTGCGGGCGGTGGCTGCTTCCCATCGTTGGTGTCAGCGGGCAGGCGCTGGCTTCCCATCGTTGGTGTCAGCGGGCAGGCGCTGGCTTCCCATCGTTAGTGTCAGCGGGCAGGCGCTGGCTTCCCATCGTTGGTGTCAGCGGGCAGGGGCTGGCTTCCAGTCGTTGGTGTCAGCGGGCAAGGGCTGGCTTCCCATCGTTGGTGTCAGCGGGCAAGGGCTGGCTTCCCATCGTTGGTGTCAGCGGGCAAGGGCTGGCTTCCCATCGTTGGTGTCAGCGGGCAAGGGCTATTTTCACAGACCAAGCTGTCTAGCATAAGTAGAAGTTAGAGGGTTGAGACAAACCATTTAAAAGCTGACAGGGGTGCTTACACACCTCATAACTGGTGACCCTGGACTCTGGTTTAAAGAGAAATTTGAGTATGTATTCTTAACACAAAAAAAATACCTTGTATTGATCTCCTGATCCCACTGTATGGAGGAACGTAGCCACCCTCTTTTATTTCCTGTGACTATGGACACTGGAATGTGTAGTATGTACAAAGCGGTGCACCTGACCTCAGCGAATGTGCACTGTTCTTCCTAACAAACAGAAGTGAAAGTGAAATGAAGAGGTTCGGGAGCTCATGGAGGACATGACAAGCAAGCACAAAAACGCAGTAAGAAATGTTTTTATGAGAAATAGATTACAGGATTATTAAGTAGTGGATGTGTATGGATTAATTATGAATAATGAGGATATAATTTAGTGTCACTTTAGTACATGTGTCGGTGAATGCAGCATTCAAATAAAAACAGTATATGGCCTATGTTTTTCTGTAAGGCCTATGTTCTTTTTCAGGCATCCCTGGCAGATGCCTCATTGAGTCTTGACCCTTTTGTGTGGGATTTTCAGCAATTTCTGT
Organism: Pelophylax lessonae; assembly: GCF_965119305.1. Taxonomy (NCBI): domain Eukaryota; kingdom Metazoa; phylum Chordata; class Amphibia; order Anura; family Ranidae; genus Pelophylax; species Pelophylax lessonae. Next base: position 164,085,124 of record NC_138769.1, read on the forward strand.
GCGTTTCCTGCACTGCATCACAATCTCACTCTGTTCATGTGAACCGCTTCTATGTTAAGGTTAACGACACCCCAAAACTGTTTGCGAAAAGCAGTGCGATTAGGTAAATCGGTTTGCATGGGTGTGAGCACCGCAAGTGCAATGCGATTTAGAGCCATACAAAATAAAATGATTTAAATTGCACTGCAAATAATCGCATGCAGTGAGATTCCGGTCTGAATCACATGCAGTTTCCTTCACCGGAGTAGTGTGAACCAGGACCTAAAGAAATTTTCCATTGTAGTTAATGCAGTACAGTTGGTCAGTACTCAGTATCACTGGCTGTGCAGACAGCCATTAATTGTCTTGGCTGCCAGCGGCCTGTCATTATAGTGAACAGGACCAGCGGCTGCACCTAGCTGCTTACAGCCACTGCAGAAATCCAAAGATTCCTGTTGCTGCAATTTCCACCAGCTTAAATAGCCTAAGAAATTCCTTGCAGTATGGACTCCTTGGATACCATCCCTCAATGCACATGGCAAGTTGTTCATCCCTGTATGTGCCAAGCCTTGGGGACCTTACTTGGGTGTCTCTGATAGCCTTTTCTCTCAGAAGACAGGGGGACCTTTTAGAAAGCGCAGCCCAACTCACGCAAGTGCAGAAAAACTGGCTGTAAAGCCTGAAGGCTTCACTGCTGGTTTCCCTTACTGGCAATGCTGGTGCCTGCACCCAAAGCCGATGGACGAAACAGCTTGGAGTGCTGACATTGCGGGATCCCCTTTAATATAAGGACACTTATAATATAAGTGTCCTTATATTAAGGCCCCATGCACACGGGGCTTTAGAAAAAACGTGTGTCAAAGTTAGTTCTGACGCCGGAAAAAGCAGCTGTAAAAACGTGCTTTCAGTAGCTTTTTCCATTGGCGTTATTGCACGTTTTGCCAGGTTGCTTTTAGCAGTGTTTTTTTTCTGCCTCCATTCAAAATCAATGGTTCCCTATGGGAGCCTATTGATTTGAATGGAAGTTTCACCGCAAGTCGGATCCGACTTGCGGGACAACTTGCGCTGTGAGAATCTTAAGGGGGAACTCCACGCCAAAATGGGGGATAAAACGGCGTGGGGTCCCCCCCCCAGGTTCCAAACCAGGCCCTTCGGGTCTGGTATGGAATTTGAGGGTAGCCCCACGCCGAAAAAACTGCGTGGGTCCCCCCCAAAATCCATACCAGACCCTTATCCGAGCATGCAGCCCGGCAGGCCAGGAAAGGGGAGGGGACGAGCGAGCGGCCCCACCCCCCTTGGACCACACCAGGCCACATGCCCTCAACATGGGGGGGTGTTGGTGCTTTGGGGCAGGGGGGGCTCTGCACCCCCCACCTCAAAGCACCTTGCCCCCATGTTGATGAGGACAAGGGCCTCATCCCCACAACCCTGGCCGGTGGTTGTGGGGGTCTGCGGGCAGGGGGCTCATCGGAATCCGGAAGCCCCCTTTAACAAGGGGGGGCCCCCCAGATCCCGGACCCCCTCCCTATGTGAATGGGTATGGGGTACACTTTACCCCTACTCATTCACCACATAAAAGGCAGTGTGTGGAAATAACGACAGGAGACGTTTTGGAAAGTTTATTAAAAATCTTCATCTGTTCTTCTCTGGTCTTCTCCCTCTCCTGGTCTTCTGCTCTTTTGCTGTCCGTTCTTCTGCTCTTTTGCCCTCTCTTCTTTCTTCTTTCTTTCTTCCTCCTCCTGATTATGCCGGTCTCTGCAGCTTGTTATATAGCCATTGTGGGCGTGGCCCCCGATGACGTCATCTGTGACATAAGGGGGCGTGGGTCTCCCGATGACATCACTGAGTGGCCACGCCCCTAATGGCTATATAACAAGCTGCAGAGACCGGCATAATCATCTGAGACATCGTCGGAGGAGGACCGGAGGAAGAAGAAGAAGAGAAGAGCCGAGGGCAAAAGAGTAGAAGAACGGACAGCAAAAGAGCAGAAGACCAGGAGAGGGAGAAGACCAGAGAAGAACAGATGAAGATTTTTAATAAACTTTCCAAAACGTCTCCTGTCGTTATTTCCACACACTGCCTTTTATGTGGTGAATGAGTAGGGGTAAAGTGTACCCCATACCCATTCACATAGGGAGGGGGTCCGGGATCTGGGGGGCCCCCTTGTTAAAGGGGGCTTCCGGATTCCGATGAGCCCCCTGCCCGCAGACCCCCACAACCACCGGCCAGGGTTGTGGGGATGAGGCCCTTGTCCTCATCAACATGGGGGCAAGGTGCTTTGAGGTGGGGGGTGCAGAGCCCCCCCTGCCCCAAAGCACCAACACCCCCCATGTTGAGGGCATTTGGCCTGGTGTGGTCCAGGGGGGAAGGGCCCTCTCGCTCGTCCCCTCCCCTTTCCTGGCCTGTCGGGCTGCATGCTCGGATAAGGGTCTGGTAAGCAACGTTATAGCAACGTTATTCAGCCTTTAGCAGCGTCAGGCGTTTTTAACGCTCTAACCCTGGTCCTCAGAACGCGCAGGTCGTGGGTTCTTGTTGCAGCTTAAAAACGCCTAGGCCACTTACAGCTCAAAAACGTCTGTGTGTGCATGAGGCCATAGAATAACATGGAGGGGCGTTTTTAGGCTGCAAAAAGAAAACGCCTGATGCTACTTAAAGAGGCGTTAAAAACGCCCCGTGTGCATGGGGCCTAAAAGTTAGCAACTACAGAACTTTTCCAGACTGGAACTCAGCTCTAAGATGGCTGTGGACCACCTCTGCATTATTAGCTCATTGCTCTGTATATTTGCAGACTCTTGTTGTGTTCAAATATGTGTTTGTGTTATCGGTGGTTACAGTTCTGATAATTAACTGTGATTATATTTGCATGTTTCTTTATGTTGCTATTTGTACTTTGAAATACTTCAATAAAAATGTATTGAAAGTGAAATGTATGACACAGCACTCATTGGGTGTAGTGAATGTGTCCCAGAATTCAATGTTTGGGACAAACTTCAAGATCATTCAGATTTTTAGGTGTAGGCTAAAAATAATTAAAATAAAATGTAATAAATGTTTTCACTTTATCACCATAGATGCACTTTAGAGAGGCACCTACATTTTCCATATTACCAAATATACCATAAACACATGGGCTAAAATGGTCTTTAAAGTGTGTTTTTTTTTTTTTTTTAAATGAAAATAGCAAAAAAGCATGCCTATACTTCCCTGCTCTGTGTAATGGTTTTGCACATGGGGTCCCTCGCTGGCGCTCCTGGCGCCTCCTCTTCATCAGGTGCCCTCAGGGAAAGCTTCTTTCCCTGGAGGGGGGGGGGGGGGGGCCACCTGTGCATGCTCGTTCCAGAGTCCCGCTGCTACGTCCATTGACCCAGACAGTGGGACTCAGCCCCGCTTCCATGTCACTGGATTTGAGTGACAGCAGCTGCTATCAATCTGTCCAATGAGGAGAGAAATCGCAGCAGGAGCCGCTTTGTGCATACACATCGCTGAATTGAATGGGCTGAGGTAAGGAAAAAGGGTGGGGCGATCTGCAGCATAGAAGGTACAGTATCTTACAAAAGTGAGTACACGCCTCGCGTTTTTGTAAATATTTTATTATATCTTTTTATGTGGCAACACTGAAGAAATTACACTTTGCTACAATGTAAAGTAGTGAGTGTACAGCTTGTATAACAGTGTAAATTTGCTGTCCCTTCAAAATACCTCAACACACAGACATTAATGTCTAAACCGCTGGCAACAAAAGTGAGTAAACCCCTAATTGAAAATGTCCAAATTGGGCCAAAAGTGTCAATTTGTGTGGCCACCATTTTTTTCCAGCACTGCCTTAACCCTCTTGGGCATGGAGTTCACCAGAGCTTCACAGGTTGCCACTGGAGTCCTCTTCCACTCCTCCATGACATCACGGAGCTGGTGATATTGGAGACCTTGCGCTCTTCCACCTTCTGTTTGAGGATGCCCCACAGATGCTCAATAAGGTTTAGATCTGGAGACATGCTTGGCCAGTCCATCACCTTTACCCTCAGCTTCTTTAGCAAGGCAGTGGTCATCTTGGAGATGTGTTTGATGTCGTTATCTTGTTGGAATACTGCCGTGTGGCCCAGTCTCCGAAGGGAGAGGATCATGCTTTGCTCAGTATGTCACAGTACATGTTTGCATTCATAGTTCCCTCAATGAACTGTAGCTCTCCAGTGCTGGCAGCACTCATGCAGCCCCAGACCATGACACTCCCACCACCACACTTGTCTTTGTACTCCTCCCCTGGTTGCTGCCACACACACTTGACACCATCTGAATCAAATACGTTTATCTTGGTTTCATCAGACCACAGGACATGGTTCCAGTAATCCATGTTGTTAGTCTGCTTGTCTTCATCAAACTGTTTGTGGGCTTTCTTGTGCATCATTTTTAGAAGAGGCTTCTTTCTGGGATGACAGCCATGCAGACCATTTTGATGCAGTGTGCGGCATATGGTCTGAGCACTGACAGGCTTACCCACCACCCCTTCAACCTCCGCAGCAATGCTGCCAGCACTCCTACCTCTATTTCCCAAAGACAACCTCCTAGATATGACGCTGAGCACGTGCACTCAGCTTCTTTCGTCCATTGACAGACACAGCTCCCGATCTTCATAACCATTGGATTATACTGCCTCCTACAGGAAAAGGACACTAGGCAGAAAGAATCTGGCTACCCCTATGGGCAGTCCCAGGGGGTATACTCCCTCTCTCTGCTTTAGGTACTCAGTTTTTTTTTTTTTTTTCTGCTAGTCCTTGCTGGGATCTCTGGTCCTGGCAAATTTTTTTTTCTTTAGATCTTCTTTTTTTCTCCTGGTCTTTCCTGGGTGAGATCTACAATCAACTGCCGACTGGGCAATGGCCTGGAAATCTAGATCCAGTGGTCACGCTAGGTCGGGCGCGACATAGCCCCACTGGATGGAGGCTGGCCTGCGAATTAAACGCCTCACGAGGTCCCATACAATTAGGGTCTCGGCCCAAGTCGCAGTGTTCCTCCTGACCGAAAGCCCCTCCCCCTAATTCGGATGGCGAGGGATTCTGTCTGGAGCGTTGCCCACCTGGTTCCTGGTATAGTAAGTAGCTGTCAGCCCCCCTCCCCCTGGAGGGTTTTGGGGTGGATGTGGGCCCTGCCTTTGGACGGTGAGACCCCTGGGTTCCCCTCCTTCCTATCAGGCACCAACTCCTTTCATCTGTCCTCCTCCACATATGCTAGGGCTGTGTGAGTGGTCTAGTCCACCTCCTGGGGCAGGGGCAGAGTGCTATTCTGGTGATGGGGGTCGGGGGGGGGGGGGGTGCGCTGCCGGCCCCCAGACCAGCTGTGCAGGGGGGTGTACTTGGTGGGAGCTACAGCCAGCCCCCCCCCCCCTCCTGCCTGGGCCTGTCCTTTTTGAGGCCTAGGGATCCCTCCTGGGTCCCTGGAGACCTCGTGGGACCGCGCGGGGCCATCATTTTGCTGTAGCCTGTGTGTTTCTATGCACAGCGGCCATGTTTGTGTATACCCAGGGCCATTTTGCGGTGGTTTGCCATTGAAAATGGCAGCGGCCATTACAATGGAGCCCTGTGGGCCCTGTTTAGGCGGTGGGATCCCCACCTTCTCCTTGTGCTGATTCCTGGATCCTTTCACTTTCTGATCGCCACACTTGGGAGTGAAGATTATCCTGGTGGCTGCAGGTGCCTGTTTCAGCTGGGTGGTGAGTCTGGTGGGGTTCTCTCCCTCTCTGCTGAGGATCGCTTGGTGCTTGTGCCTGACGACCGGGTGGTGCTGCCAGCACGGTGGGGGGGTTTTCACTTTGAAGTGGTGATTCATGGAGTCTTTTAGAGCACATCTCCCCACCTGTTCCCCTCTCTCTCTCTCTCTCTCTCTCTCTCTCTCTCAGGCTGCGGGACCCTCCGGTTCCTTCCATTGATGCACTGATGGCGGTCCTAGAGTTCTTTGTGTCCCGGGTGGAGGTGGCTTTCGGGCCACGGGCTAGCAAAAAGCGCCCCTTCCCCCCTGCCTCACCTGTCTCATCAGATCCTGAATCTTATTTGGCTGCCACGGACGTGGGTCACCCTGCTGGGTCTGCAACCACACGCCCGGAATCCTCCTGATAGTGATAATGGTCCAAATGAACCTGGTCTGGCAAGCCGAGAGCGGGCTTCTCCAGACCCCCAAACAAGGCTCCTTCAGCGCTCTCTGTATCGGGTGGGGGGACGTCTTTGCTGGTTCCCAGACCCATAGACTTCCCTGGTACAAGACAAGTGGGTCCATTAAGTCATTTGGTCTGGCTACAAGATCAAGTTTCGCTCTTGTTCCCCGGCAAGGTTCTTTTCAAGGAGTGATTGTCCCAGTTCCGACTTCAAAACGTTTTCAGGGTTTTTACTCAAACCTGCTTACAGTCCCAGGAAGGAAGGCAAGGTGCATCCAATCCTGGACCTCAAGGCGCTGAACTGCTTTGTGCGGGTGCAGAAGTTTAGAATAGAGTCCATTCGTGCGGTGGGGGCATCCCTGCATTAGGGGGGATTTTCTTGCCTCTATCGACATCAAGGATGTTTACCTTCACATTCCAATATGTAAAGGTCTCCAGCGCTTCCTCCACTTTGCTGTGGGAGAGGAGCATTATCAGTTTGTGGCATTGCTCTTTGGTCCTCGGGTCTTCACAAAAGTGTTAGCCCTGGTGCTAGCTTTGTTATGCCAATGGGGGATCGCAGTACTGGACTACTTGGATGACCTCCTTCTGCGAGCGGAGTCTCCTACTGCTCTGTTGGAAAACCTGGAAATCCCCACACGAAACCTGCGGGAATTCGTCTGGATTTTGAATTTTTCAGAAGTCTACTCTTGGCTTTATCCACTAAGCTGGACTATCTGCGTCTGACTCTGGACTTGGCCTTGGCCAGAGTGCTCCTTTCTCTGGACAAACTCCAGAAACTGAAGGCTGAAATTTTGTCTCCTGCTGTCCAGGAGATGGTAATCCCTTGCATGCGGGTGCTGGGCCTAATGGTGTCTACCTTTTTTGAGGTGGTTCCGTTTGCACAGTTGCATACAAGGTCCCTGCAAAGGGAGATTCGGGGCAAAAAAAGGACAAGACTCCACGGTCTCTGGACAATCAGATCCAGCGAACGGAGTCCCTGATATGTTGGCTTTGTTCTCCAGCGCTTCGTCTGGGCAAATCCTTCCTCCCCTTGTATTGAACAGTGATCACCCTGGATGCCAGCCTGTCCAGCTGGGGAGGCGTCTTCAGCAAACCTTCTGCTCAGGGGATCTGGACACTGGAAGAATCCAGATTACCGATCAATGTCTTGGGAACTCTGAGCGATAAGACTGTCTGGACCATTAGACAGATCTTCAGGGAAGTCCAGCGTGCATTTAATCGGACAATGCCAGGGCCGTAGCTTATGTCAATCACCAGGTGGGTACAAGAAGTGTCCTGGCGGCTCTGGAGGTAGCCAGCATTATAAGGTGGGCAGAACGGTTCGTTCCAGCCCTCTCTGCCGTACACATTCCTGGGGTGGAAAACTGGTGGCCCGTGGGGTCACTATCATCTGATTTATGCTTTCACTCCGCTCAAGCTTCTGCCAAGACTTCTACGCAGAATCAAGGCAGAAGGTATTCCGTCATCTTAGTGGCTCTGAACTGGCCTTTCCAGACTTGGTATGCCGATCTGGTGCGACTGGTCGCCGACGTTCCTTGGAGGCTTCCTATAAGGGAGAATCTGCTGTCCCAAGGATCCTCTATCCTGCTTTACAGTCGCTGGCTTTGACGGCCTGGCTGTTGAATGCCAGGTGCTAAAGGATAAGAGGTTTATCGAAGTCAGTGATTCCTACGCTGTTAAAGCTAGGAAGATCTGCGATCGTACATGGAAGACTTACATTGCGTGGTGTGAGTCTTTTGAAGTTCATCCTCGCTCCTTCACGGTGGCTCAGATCTTGACCTTCCTTCAATGGGGGGTTGAGCAGAAATTGGCCTTGAGTACCAACAAGGGCCAGGTGTCGGCTTTGGCAGTCTTCTTCCATCGACCTTTAGTCACACACTCCCTGGTGCATTCTTTTCTTCAGGGTATCCGACATTTTGGTTCCTCCAGTGTGGTCTTCGTTGCCACCTTTTGCACCCCAATTTTGGTGCTTTTGGTCCTCAGAAGCCACCCTTTTTGAATGTTCGGGAGATTCCCTTGCTTACGTTTTTGGGTGGCTTTTTTTTTTTTTTTTTTGTGGCTATTACCTTTGCGCACAGGGTGTCGGAACTGGCGGTGTTATCCTGTCGTTCACCTTACCTGGTGATTCACAGAGATAACGTGGTTTTTTGCCCCTGTCTGTCATTCCTTCCAAAGGTTGTCCTTTCATTTGAATGAAGACATTGTGTTGCCTTCCTGTGTCCCAGGCCTAAACACCCAAAGGACAATACCTTGGATGTTGTCCTGGCAATTAGGGTGTACTTGGTAGCTACGGAGTCTTTTAGGAAGTCAGACTCGCTATTTGTGCTCACGGATGGGCCTTGGAAAGGGTTGTCGGCTTCCTCAGCAACCAGATGGATCAGACAGATGGTTATTCAGGCCTATTCTATCAGGGGTTAGGTTCCTCCTTTCTCTGTCACGATGCACTCTACTTGGGCGCTTAGTGAAAAAAAACAATACACCCTCAAAGAGGATCAGGTCCGTCATGGGCCTTCCGTCATCAGGCGTCAGTGATACAGGTTTGCAAGGCGGCCACCTGGTCGTCGTTGCACGCTTTCACAAAGTTTTCTAAAGTGAATGTGTTGGCATCTTCTTTTGGCCGCAGGGTTTTGCAGGCTGCTGTTTTTAAAGGACCTGATCCTCTTTGAGAGGTATTGTTTTTTTCACGTGGGCTCCAGTTGTTTTGGTTGAGCTACTGTTTAGCCTTTGGGGATTTTTTTTTTTTTTGCTGTTCCCACACCTCCATGTTTAACACTGCTTTGGGACATCCCAATGGTTATGAAGATCAGAAGCTGTGTCTGGCAGTGAACGAAAGAGAAAATGGGATTTTTGACTTACCGTAAAAATCAATTTCTCTGATGTTCATTTACGGACACAACACCCACCCCTCTGTGGAGTTGTAATTCTTCTGGCACTGCTTGTAACAAAACTGAGTACCTATAGCAGAGAGAGGAGTATACCCCCTGGGACTGCCCATAGGCGTAGCCAGACTTTTTTTTTCTGCCTAGTGTCCTACTCCTGTAGGGGGGGGGGGCAGTATAACCCAATGGTTATGAAGATCAGGAGCTGTGTCTGTCAATGAATATCAGAGAAATGGATTTTACAGTAAGTCAAAATTCCCATATTTATTTTTTTCCTTTTTGTTTAGCAAAAATAAAAAAACTCGGTAGTGAGTAAATACCACCTAAAGAAGGCTCTATTGGTCTTAAGAAAAATTTCACATGGGTACAATGTTTATTGACCGCACAATTTTGTCATTTAAAGTGTGACAGCGCTGAAAATTGATTTGGGGGTAAAAGTGCCCAGTAGGCAAGTGGTTAATTTACCAGGCATTGTTGTGTCCTAATAACGCATGGGTTATACCACAAAGGCAGACCACTAATTGCAGATTCTGTATGTCTGTAAGCTTTACTTGCGTCTCTGTATGGCTACAGCAGGTGTATATGGGAAGGGAACACCAACTGTTTTAACATTTGACTTCCAAATCTGGAAATGTAACATTCTACATTGCAGTGCTACTATTTTATACTTGATTCAATTTGCTATGAATGGAGCAACCTCTGGGTGTTTTTCTATGAAAAGCTAGCACTTCTGCTTTCTGTTAGGTCATGTGCTTTATTCTGTGTATAGTACGTGTAGCTTTTTCCCTCAAGCAGCATCGTGTGTTGTTTTTGTTTTTTTTTTCCCATTAGTCCCCGTTCACACTGGGGCGACCTGTGAGGCAACCTGGTCGCCTCACAGGTCGCCGTAGGTTGCCTTCCATAGGGAAGCTGCGGACCAGTTCTAATAGGAGCGACACAAGTCGCTCTGACTTAGAAAAAGGGTCTGGAGCTTCTTTGGGGCAACCCGGAGCAACCGTCATAGACTTCAATGTTATGAAGTCCGTGGCGGCCGCTCCGAGGTCGCGGGGCGAGCAGCGCGCCGCGACCTCGGATTTTGCCCTGGGAAGTAGCGTCGCTGCTATGTGAACGGGGCCTTAGGGAGATTTCTGTTTACAATTCTAATTTGAATGTAAAGGAACATAAAATTTTGCACTGTCTCCAGAAAAATAATAAAGGGGAAATCTTCCAATGGGGACACTAGTTCTGGGGACCGGGGGTACTGTTTTGTTAACCACTTAAGCCCTGGAAGATTTTACCCCCTTCCTGACCAGGGCCTATTTTGCGATTCGGCACTGCGTGACTTTAACGGACAATTGCACAGTCGTGCGACGCTGTGCCCAAATGAAATTGGCGTCCTTTTTTTTCCCACAAACAGAGATTTCTTTTGGTGGTATTTGATAACCTATGCAATTTTTTTTTTTTTGATCATGCGCTATAAACAAAGAGCGACAATTTTGCAAAAATAACAATATTTTTCACATCTTTTTATATGAAATTCCCCAAAAAAATATAAAAATCTAAATTTTTTTTAACATTTTAGGCCAATTTGTTTTCTGCTACATATGTTTGGTAAAAAAAATCGCAAAAAGCGTATTTTGATTGGTTTGCGCAAAAGTTTTGCGTTTACTAACTAAGGGAAAGATTTTTTCTTTTTTTTTTTTTTTGCGGGATTGCGGCGGACAGATCGGACCCTTTGACATTTTTGACACTTTTGGGGGTACCAGTGACATTACTACAGTAATCAGTGCTATACTTATGCACTGTTACTGTAAAAATGACACTGGCAGTGAAGGGGTTAACTTTATTGGGGAAGGAGGGGTTAAGTGTGTCCCTAGGGGCGTGCTTCTAACTGTGCAGGGATGTGGCTTTACATGTAACAGCAGAGATCTATGGTCCTACATAGCAGGACCGTTAGATCTCTGCTGTTACACAGGGAAGAATGACAGGCGGCTTTGTTTACATTAGCCGCCTGCCTTTCTCCCTTCACAGCGGACGATCGCGGACTTGTTAGGGAACAAAATGTTTGAGACCTTGGAGCTGTGTTCCCTGATTCTTTTGAGAGATATGTGTTTTGACCCCGTAGGGTCGCGTTATTAAGGTGAGAGGCAGAGATTGCTTGGTGGAGGGAAGCTGCAAGCACGGAAGTCGCATTTACTGTGCGTTTTTTCACCGAACCACAAGTGGACTATCTTTCCTTTCTTGCATATCTTCAAACTATGGACTGTCTCTCGCAATACTTATATCTATATCATTGTGAATTTTTTATGTTGATTTTGTCTCTGTGGGATATCTATCAGAGGATTTTAGACTGCGCTGCACTACTATTTTATACATTGTTTTAAGGTGTTTTTGATTGCCCTTGAAGTGTTAGCTACTGGTCTACATATTGTTTTTTCATAATTCAGCGCTGAATCTTTAACACAAATTTGTTAGGGAACGAGCCGGGGCGGGAGCGCGCCTCCGGCGGCGCGCGCTCGCCCGCTATTGGCTCACAGGCTAGTGACGTACCGATATGTCACTTTGCCTGGCCGGGGCTGACCGCCGCTGTATATGTACTTGCGGCGGTCGGCAAGCGGTTAAATATTAATAATTTTTTAAGAGCAACTGTCATCTGTCCCGCAGCTGCTTCTCCTCTGACTTACTGTTGACTCACCGACAGTCCCATTCCTTTTAATGGGATGGCTGGTAATGCGGCAGTGACACAACAAGGTGAGGAGGTGGCGGCAGCAGATGAGTGGATGCCTGCTAACAGGTGCTGCCATGATGGATCTGAAATGACAGGTTCTCTTTTGTAAAGGACTCATTCTTGCTGGTAGTTAGTGAATGCATCGATGCAGAGCTTGGATTAATTGAATGAGTTTACCAAAAATTTAAGTATTGCAGAATATACATATATGCAGAAAATAAAATGTGTGTTTGTGTATACACAGGTGCATCTCATAAAATTAGAATATCATCAAAAAGTTAATTTTAATTTTATTTCAGTATTTCAAAAAGGTAAACTCATATTTTTTTTAACCACCTCAATACTGGGCACTTAAACCCCCTTCCTTCCCAGACCAATTTTCAGCTTTTAGCGCTGTTGCATTTTGAATGACAATTGCGCAGTCATGCAACGCTGTACCTAAACCAAATTTGTGTCATTTTTTTCCCCACAAATAGAGCTTTCTTTTGGTGGTATTTGATCACCGCCAGGTTTTTTCTTTTTTGGTGCACAAATAAAAAAAGACCGAAAAGTTTGAAAAAAAAAGTTTTTTTTGTTTAGGTTATAAAATTTTGTAAATAGATATGTTTTTTCCTGCACTGATGAGCACTGATGACGCCGCACTGACAGGCACTGATGAGGAGACACTGATGGGGTGGCACTGATATGCAGCACTGATGGGCACTGATATGCAGCACTGATGGGCACTGATAGGTAGCACTGATATGCAGCATTGGTGGGCACTGATGGGCGGCACTGATGGGGGGCACTGATAGGCAGCACTGGTGGGCAATAATGGGCACTGGTGGGCGGCACTGATAGATGGCAATAACGGCACTGGTGGGCAGCACTGATAGATGGCATTGGTGGGCAGCACTAATAGGGGGGCACCACTGGCAGGCTCTCTGAGCCCTGTTTGCCATCCCTGGTGGCCATGGTGGGCATCCCTGGTGGTCATGGGTGGGCATCCCTGGTGGCTCTAGTGGCACCCCCTCCCCCCAGGGCTGCACTGGTAATCAATCATCTGATTACCAGCACAGACCCCCCCTGTGATCAGTGAGTAATTAGAAATACTCACTGATCACCCCGGCTGCAGTATCGATCCTCTGCTCTTCTCCTCACTGACAGGATCTGTCAGGAGGAGAAGAGATCGAAGCCGTTACAACGGCTGTATTGACATTACATGACGGCTGTGATTGGACACAGCTGTCATGTGATCAGGAGGGCCAATCACAGGGCCCTCCTGCCGAGGCTTGTTGCTCTGTGTCCTAGGGACACAGGCACATCGAGATCGCGCCGCTGCGCTTGCCCGCGGCGGCGCGATCTCTCTCCTTCTGAAGGACGTTCCGGAACGTCCGATCAGAAGGAGGAGACTCCCACCCGGCCGTATATTTACATTGGCCCGGGTGGGAGGTGGTTAAAGATGCGTTACACACAGAGTGATATATTTAAAGCATTTTATTTATTTTTAATTGTGTTGATTATGGCTTACAGCTAGCAAAAAACCCAAAATTCAGTATCTCAGAAAAACATCAGGAAAAAAAAAAAAGATAAATAAAAAGATTTTTAATACAGAAATGTTGACTTCCTTAAAAATATGTCCATGTACAGTATAGTATGCCCTCAATTCTTGGTCGGGGCTTCTTTTGCATGAATTACTGCATCAATGCGGCGTGGCAGGGAGGCGATCAGCCTGTGGCACTGCTGAGGTGTTATGGAAGCCCAGATTTCTTTGATAGTGGCTTTCAGCTCATCTGCTTTGTTGGGTCTGGTGTCTCTCTTCTGCCTCTTGACAATACCCCACAGATTCTCTTTGGGGTTTAGGTCAGGTGAGTTTGCTGGCCAATCAAGCACAGTGATACCATGAGCATTAAACCAGGTATTGGTACGTTTGGCAGTGTGAGAAGGTGCCAAGTACTGCTGGAATATGAAATTCGCTTCTCCATAAAGCTGGTCAGCAGAGGGAAGCATGAAGTGCTTTAGACTTTCCTGGTAGAGGGCTACATAGACTTTGGACTTGATAAAACACAGTGGACCAACATTACGGACTGTGTAAAATGTTGTGTTTCATTTGGAAATCAAGGTCTGAGAGTCTGTAGGAAGAGTGGAACAGAATGCACGTTGCATGAGGTCCAGTGTGATGTTTCCACCGTCAGTGATAATTTGGGGAGCCATGTCATCTGCTGGTGTTGGTCCACTGTATTTTAGCAAGTCCAGTCAGCTTAGCCTTTATCAGGAAATTCTAGAGCACTTAATGCTTCTGCACCTGCCCATATTTCCAAAAGTACCGATACCTGGTAAAAGATCATGGTATCACTGTGCTTGATTGGCCAGCAAACTCACCTGACCTAAACCCCATAGAGAATCTGTGGGGTATTGTCAAGAGGAAGGAGAGACACCAGACCCAACAATGCAGATAAGCTGAAAGCCACTATCAAAGAAACCTGGGCTTCCATAACACCTCAGCAGTGCCACAGGCTAATCGCCTACATGCCATACAACATTGATGCAGTAATTCATGCAAAAGAAGCCTCAACCAAGTAATAAGTGCATACTATACTGTACATGGACATACTTATTACATAAGCCAACATTTCTGTATTAAAAATCCTTTTCCACCTCCTGTAATTTAAGCGTCATATAGTGCATTTTAAATGCATCTAAGGAATGTTTTACAGGTTATCCAAACCCCTATGGAAACAGTATTCTTTGGAAAACGGCACCGAAGATGCAGCATGTAGGTGTGAAATGGCCCTAAGTTGTTAATTTACTTTCTCTCTAGAGGTTTACCTGCCAAGATCTACTTTTAATGCAGTAGCAAAGATGAAAGAAAATACAAAAAGGAGAGGCTGCCTTTAGTACAAACCAAACGTCTGTGCAATCAGAAGATGGATTTTGTTTTTTTTTTTCTTGCCAATCCCCGAGTTTGGTTAGCTAGGCAATGCATCAAAATTAAGGATCTCAATTAACCACTAACAACTCAGCACAAGGAAGGATAAGATAGATAATCAAAGATCTGAAACTAGTGGTGCACCGAAATATCGGCAACCAAACTTTTCGGCTGAAAATGGGCCTATCCCTTTTCGGCCGAAAATGGGTCAAAGATGTCAAATTATTGGCCACCGCGAGGAAGGGGGGCGCAGGTGAAGTGTATATGAACTAACATACCAGGCAGGCGAGCGCCCGCTAAAAGCTATAACGAAGTGAGCCCTTCACTTCCCTGTCAGCGGAGATACCCGCCTGACAGGGAAGTCATCTCCGCTGACAGGGAATGTTTAGGGCTCACTTCGTTACAGCTGTTAGCTGCCGCTCGCCCGCCCGCCCGCCCGGTATGTTAGTTCATATACATAGTGACGTAGTAGTGACATCACCGAGAGGCGGGCCACCGGCCAGAGGCGGGATTTTGAAAGAAGGACCCAAGAGGAGTGGAGCAGAGTACGCCTGCCTGTGACATGGAGGAGCCGGCGTGTGGGAAGAAACAAGCACATTGTTAATCCCACAAGTAAGCACTAAGTAGATGGGCCATCATTAACTCTTTGGGGGGGGGGGGGGGGCTGAGGTGAGGTTAATTACCAATGGTATTTGTATTATGCAGCATGAGGAGGTTAATGTATTGCCACTGCTGGTCACTGATGCATTAGTGACCGACCAGTGGCAGTTAATTAACCCCTTTGTGCTGCATTAGTGGCACCAGTGTTAATTAACACTGACACTGGTGCCACTAATGCAGCACAAAGGGGTTAATTAACTGCCACTGGTTGGTCACTAATGCATCAGTGACCAGTGGCAATACATTAACCCCCTCATGCTGCATAATACAAATACCATTGGTAATTTAACCACTTGCCAACCCATCACAGTACATATACTGCGACAGGGTGGCAGCTACAGGTGTACGTCGCTGCCTGTTTCTGGCGTATGCCCCTGTTCTATCCATTTTAAAATCATTTGGGGAAAAAAGTCATTTTCGGCCAAGGGCATCCTGCATTTTCGGTTTCTGTTTCAGACCAGAATTTTCCTTTCGGTGCATCCCTATCTGAAACCCATCATTATAGACAACTAAATCTTCCAGCAACCCCTAATGCTGGCCTTTAAGCAACTACCCAACCTCCGACCTAAATCTGCAGGAAAGTTCATTCTGAATACAGGGCCGCAAACAAGGGAACAAAATCTTGCAACAAGCTTCAAATGGTGCAGTCAAATAAATAAATCCAATACAAAAAATAAAACAAAAGGGTCACATATATACATAAACCTGGACCTCCTCCTTCTAGATTATGTGATTTTTGTGGAAGGGGGAAAAAAATCGCTTGATTCCCCCCAGTGCTTTTGGGTTTTATGCTGGTGGGGAGCCTTCCTGGCTGGCAGAAGACAGGATTGCCGCTAGTGGCTATAGCCGAGGGCAAAAATCCGGCAGGCTGGTTGTACCCTAGTTCATCGACAGAAGATGGATCGATGAAGGAGGTATTCCCTGAAAGCTTGTACTGAAAATGTAACTGTAAGGCTTCATTCACTCTGGCACTGTCAAATCTGCATTTATTTTATACCTAGAAGACATTTCTAAAAGCATATAAAATGCATGTAATGACTTTTCAGGTGCAGTGAGTTTAGTTTTGTTTTAAAGGAAAAAATAATTCTGTGCGTCCAGCAGTGTGGCTAAAAATCGAGTTAAAATCTAAGCTAGTTTTCCGTTTTTTAAGATGCATTAATACATTTTGTTTACTCGGTATGAAATGGGAGACTCCCACTCACTTGAAAAAGTGAAACTCATATTTTATATGGATGCATTCCACACATAGTGATATTTCAAGCATTACTTGCTTAACCACTTAAGCCCCGGAAGATTTTACCCCCTTCCTGACCAGGGCCTATTTTGCGATTCGGCACTGCGTGACTTTAACGGACGATTGCGTGGTCGTGCGACGCTGTACCCAAATGAAATTGTCCTTTTTTTCCCACAAACAGAGATTTCTTTTGGTGGTATTTGATCACCTGTGCAATTTATTATTTTTTTTTTTTTTGATCATGCGCTATAAACAAAAAAAGAGCGACAATTTTGCAAAAATAACAATATTTTTCAAATTTGTTTATATGAAATTCCCCCCCAAAAAAATGTAAAAATCAAAATTCTTTAACATTTTAGGCCAATTTGTTTTCTGCTACATATGTTTGGTAAAAAAAAATCACAAAAAGCGTATTTTGATTGGTTTGCGCAAAAGTTATTGCGTTTACTAAGGGAAAGATTTTTGTCATTTCTATTGTTTAACCGGTTGCCGACCGCCGCACGACTATATACTGCGGCGGTCAGCCCCGGCCAGGCAGAGTGACGTATCGGTACGTCACTCGCCTGTCACTGACTTGCGAGCCTATAGCGAGCGGGCGCGCGCCCGCCGAGGCGCGCGCCCGCCGCGGCTCGTTCACAGGCAAGTCAGTGCGTGTGACCGGCGGACTCGATGTCCGCCGGCCACACTACGATCGCTCCTGTGAAGGGAGAAAGACAGAGCAGCTTGTGTAAACAAGCTGCCTGTCAGTTCTCCCTGTGTAAAAGTAAAGATCTGACCGTTCTACTATGTAGAACGGTTGATCTTTGCTTTTACACCAATAGCAATGTCCCTACACAGTAGAAAGCACGCCCCTAGGACACACTTAACCCCTCCCTTCCCAATAAAGTTAACCCCTTCCCTGCCAGTGTCATTTTTGCAGTAACAGTGCATATGTATAGCACTGATTACTGCAGTAATGTCACTGGTAACCCCAAAAGTGTCAAAAATGTCAGTCAAGGGTCCGATCTGTCCGCCGCAATGTCGCAGTACCGAAAAAAAAATCGCAGATCGCCGCCATTACGCGTTAAAAAAAAAACACCAAAAATGACAAAAATCTTTCCCTTTGTTAGTAAACGCGATAACTTTTGCGCAAACCAATCAAAATACGCTTTTTGCGATTTTTTTTTTTTACCAAACATAGGTAGCATAAAACAAATTGGCCGAAAAATGTTAAAAAATTTTGATTTTTACTTTTTTTTTTGGGGAATTTCATATAAAAAAATGTGAAAAATATTGTTATTTTTGCAAAATTTACGCTCTTTTTTTGTTTATAGCGCGTGATCAAAAAATCGCACAGGTGATCAAATACCACCAAAAGAAAGCTCTGTTTGTGGGAAAAAAAGGACGTCAAATTCGTTTAGGTACAGCGTCGCACGACCGCGCAATTGTCCGTTAAAGTCACGCAGTAAAAAATCGCAAAAAAACCCCTGGTCCTTTAGCAGCCAAATCCTCCGGGGCTTAAGTGGTTAACGAGTAATGGCGGCGATCTGCGTGTTTTTTTTTTTTTTTTTTTTTTTTTCGGGACTGCGACATTGTGGCGGACAGATCGGACCCTTGACTGACATTTTTGACAATTTTGGGGGTACCAGTGACATTACTACAGTAATCGGTGCTATACATATGCACTGTTACTGTAAAAAATGACACTGGCAGTGAAGGGGTTATCTTTATTTGAGAGGGAGGGGTTAAGTGTGCCCCTAGGGGCGTGCTTCTTACTGTGATTGGATGTGGCTAGTGATGTAACAGCAGAGATCTACGGTCCTACATAGCAGGAACGTATGATCTGTGCTGTTACACAGGGAAGAATGACAGGCGGCTTTGTTTACACTAGCCGCCTGCCTTTCTCCCTGTGTAACCAGCGATCGCGAGTGAGCGGCGGAGGGTCCGTGAGCGAGCCTCCGGCGGCGCGCGCTCGCTCTCTAGAGCCTCACAGGCTAGTGACGTACCCATACGTCACTTTGCCTGTGAGGGGCTGACTGCCACCGTATATAGTCGTGCGGCAGTCGGCAAGTGGTTAATTTTGATACTTTTGGCTTACAGCTAGTGAAAACCCAAAATTCAGTATCTCAGAAAATTAGATTACAGAAAATCAATAGGCTTTACTCTACTTCTCTGCTTAACTACACTTAAAATGGGGAGTGCATTGTTTAACAATTTGCAAATTGAACCAGTAGAACTTTTATATGTAATGAGCAAACCTTCTCCTATTGCCCCCCCCCCCCCCCCCTTCATGCTTATAGCCTAGAAAAAGCGGTTTTAAAGATTCTAACTTACATTTTTCGGATCATTTGAAATTGTGACCATGTTCAGGAGTACACAGTTTTTTGGTAAATATAAAACATTGTATATTAATATTGTGTTCTTTGGAGCCAGTAGATGGAGTTTTAGCTTTTGTGTGTGTGGGGGGGGGGGGGGGGGGGGATTTTTATTTCTTGTTCCATCTATGGGACATGAAGTGAAGGGAATTCTTCCCAGTGGCTTAATCCTTCCCCCAAACTGGAAAAAATTTAAATAAATTGGCTAGACTTCTACTTTAAAGAGGTATTAAAGTTTTATGTTTTTAACTTTGGCCTACAGGTAAGCTTATAAATAATCCTAACTATAAGTGCCTTAGAAACAGCCCGGTCTCACACAATTTAGCCCTCGTTTAAATTGAAGCGATATGTTGTGTGATTTGAAAGATCAAATCGCGTGACCTATGACAGCCTATTGCTAGCAAGGGCACCGACTTTGTAGCACCGCATGGATTAGCAAAAGTAGTTTCTGCATTACTTTTGCCGATTTCAGGTGCGACTTCAATTGACCTCTGTGCATGAAGCCGAATAGATGCCTTTTCAAGTAGCACCTGAAATCGCGCTGACTTGCTACTTTGAAATCATGCAACTGTAAAGTAGCATCAGTGTGAACCAGGGCTTAGTAGATATTAACATCGGCTCCAGCTGATGTCACTGGCGAATGTACAGTACGGTCTGCAGTCACAGAACACAGTGTGCCGTGAATGCGGAGAGAGTGTCGTACTGCGATAATGATGTTATTGTGGCCCAACTGGGTGGAGATGGGAGTGGTGAACACTGGAGAGCTCTGTTTTCAAAGGCAAGTCTGAGTTCTTTTGCTAGTATGTGGTGCATGCTAGCACATTATGGCATAAAGCTTCAGGGAAAACCGTTTAAACTTTTTATTTTTTTCACTTTTGTGATACAGCTAGTCAGTTCTGCAGGAAGTTCAGGTACAGCATTTTGTGATTGTTAATATTCTCTTATTTTTTTTTTCCTAGATCGAAGTGTGAAGACTGAAAACTCGTACATAATGGTGAGTAAACCAGCCTTTTGACATTCTCGCCTCCATTAAAACCTTTCCATAGTTTCCAGTTTCAGTGCCGCTCAGATTTTTGTAGTTCAGAACACTGCCATGCTTTGTGTGCGCACCCATCATTCATCCTAAAGTGCTTGTTACCCTGAAAAAAAATAAGTAAAAACCAGATCCTGTTCCCTTAAAGCATGATAAACAGCACAGTGCTTGTGCTGTGTAATTTGGCCGCCGCATCACCTAAAATATCTACCCTCCCCTCTGTACACTGACCACGGTGTATCATGGCTGCTGAGCCTGGACACTGTGGTCAGCGTATGTGTCTCCGTCACCTGCAGCCCTGCACTTTTATCCCTCCCCCCTCCCTTTCTGCCTGTAAGCTCACTAGCGCCGCTCTGCTCCCCTCCCAGCTGCTACAAAACTATGTGATCTTTACATTATCCCCTCTGTTAGATTACAGACTGTGTCCTAGTGCCTGTGCTTTATTTAAAAAAAAAAAATCTGATTTTTCTACCTGTTTTTACAGCGTCGCTCGGCGGTCACGTGACCCCCGGCTCTCACCTCCTTTCCTCCCCATCTGACATCAGAGGAAGTTCTTTGCCTCGCCCCCTGGAGATGTCAGACGAGGAGAGAAGAGAGCCGGGAGTCACCTGATCGCCGATAGGAGCTGTGAAAACAGGTAGAAATCGGCTTAAATAAAACAAAGAGCCAATGGGGGAGTCCCGGACGGCTTAGACAGCTGTGGACAACATTGCTGGATCGAGAAGGGGCTCAGGTAAGCATTGGGGGGGGGGGGGGGCTGCACACATGTTTTTTTATCTTGCTGCATAGAATGCATTAAGATAAAAAATCTTCTGACTTTACAACCCCTTTAACATTGACTGGGAAAGGGTAGTCCATTCTTTGACACATTGGGGTTGATGTACTAAAACTGGAGAGTGTCTAATCTGGTGCAGCTGTGCATAGTAGCCAATCCGCTTCTAACTTCAACTTGTTCAGTCAAGTTTTGACAAAACCTGGAAGCTGATTGGTTTCTATGCAGAGCTGCACCAGATTTTGCGCACTCCAATTTTAGTAAGTTAGCCTAGTATAGCAAGTGTGTGTACTTTTTCTGTCTACCTGTTGGGAAGCCTGTATATCCTCTATACAGTGATGCTTTTGTATATGACTATTAGTTTTGAGCGACAAGATTTGTGCCACCTAGGAAGCCTAACACCAATTAAAGTGGCTGTAACACTTCCAGTTTCGGCACCACATAGAGTAGCTGTACTCTCACAGCTCCCGCAGCACGACCTGAACATCAGCCTAAAAAACAGCCCAGGAGCTTGCCACTGCCCAAGACCCACAGGGACACATCCTCCCTTCTGCTTCCTTGGATTTATTCCTGGAGAAAAACGGAGCACAATCACAACCGGCTCAGCACCAAATTGAGCCCGGGGATGTGGTCTTGTCATCTGTAATGGAGAAGGCGCCTGTCATGGAGGTGAGTGGCGGTCCCACCTCTACCTCTTAGCTCCAGGGGGACATTAACACACAGCAAATTGACCAAGCCGTTGCTGCGATCCTAGCCTCCACTTTATTGGCCTGCAGGCATATTATACCCTTTTCTTAGCTTGAGTGGGTTAATTTTCCTTTTACCTACTGCAGGGCCAGTCATTAGGAGCTGGTCTCTATAGTGAACCCATGCGGAAAAAAGTGAAGTCCTACGGTTATGTAACTTGCCTTATTTATGTTAATCTACCCCAGGGATCCTCAAACTACGGCCCTCCAGCTGTTGCGGAACTACACATCCCATGAGGCTTTGTAAAATTCTGACATTCACAGACATGACTAGGCATGATGGGAATTGTAGTTGCTGAACAACTGGAGGGCCATAGTTTGAAGACCCCTGATCTACCCATTTGTCCTCTCCTCTTATGTTCCCCCCTTTTCCTATTCCTCTTCACTGGCACCTTTTCCAGACAAACAAAAACCCTTCTAGGAAACCTATGGTCTGAACACTTGGCGCAATAGGCAATAACCTCCTCACTTCTACCCCTAATGCAACAACACCAGCACAACTCCCTTTTTCAGATACTCCCATATGAGAATCCTCGTTTGGAAATGTGAAGGGACTAAAATCCCCTATTAGGAGACCCAAGATAATACGCCATTTTAAGAGATTGGAAGATGACATTGCTCTTCAGGAATCTCACTTGACATCCCCTGATTTCTATCATATGAAAAAACTGGGTGGGTACTGTGTTCGGCTCTAATGCAGGAGGTCGCAAGGCTGGAGTGCTTATTTTGATTCACAAAAGCCTTCCCTGTGAGGTAGTCACAGTTGACACGGACAATCAGGGACGTCTCCTTACAGCCCACATTCGATTGGGCAATAGAGCTCTTATGCTCTCCAATGTCTATGCTCCAAACAACCCGGTAAACAATTCTTCGGGGACCTAACCACTAGACTCCTGGAAAAAAAAAAACACATCTCCCTCATGTGATAGGCGGAGATTTTTACTCCACATTGCACTTACCAGATGACAGATCCACCCCAAAACGACCTAGACAAACATCATATAACTCGGGTCAGTCATATCTGGCTTCCACCGTGGAATCCTTACATCTTACTGATGTGTGGCGCCTCCCCATCTAGCGGACAGTGAATTCATTTTTTACTCTACCCCTCACAAGGTTTTCACTAGAATTGATTAAATTTTCTGTACCGATGACGTAATACCAACAGTAACCGAAATCCATGAAATGGCCATATCTGACCATGCCCAAGTTTAAATTTCGCTCGACTTCTCAATCTCCAACTCGTATTCCTGCCTTTGGCGTTTCCCGTCTTATCTATATAACAATGCCAACTTCCAGATTTGCATAACACAGGCTTGGAAAGACTTCACGGTCACTAATGCAATACATACCGACAACCCAAATCTGTTCTGGGAAACAGCAAAAGCCTAGTTAAGAGAACGGGTCATCTCCTATGCAACTTCTTACAAGAAAATTGCACTTTCCAAATACAAGAAGGTAAGCTTACGCCTTAGGCTAGCCCAACGCTCCCTCTCCCCAAGAGTCTCCCTCGTAAACGGAAGGTTGGCAAAAGGCTAAATGCGAATTTGATTCATGGGTGCACACAGTGGAACTGACCAAACGTTCACTTACGGACACCACATTATATAAATATGGGAACTAAGCTGGTAAGCTCTTGGCGGGGCTTTGCAAAGGTCAAACCACTTTGACAGCCCTAAGAGATCCCTCAGGCGCCATCATAGAAACATAGAATGTGTCGGCAGATAAGAACCATTTGGCCCATCTAGTCTGCCCAATATATCTGAATCCTATGAATAGTCCCTGGCCCTATCTTATATGAAGGATAGCCTTATGCCTATCCCATGCATGCTTAAACTCCTTCACTGTATTTGCAGCTACCACTTCTGCAGGAAGGTTATTCCATGCATCCACTACTCTCTCAGTAAAGTAATACTTCCTCATATTACTTTTAAACCTTTGCCCCTCTAATTTAAAACTGTGTCCTCTTGTGGTAGTTTTTCTTCTTTTAAATATGCTCTCCTCCTTTACCGAGTTGATTCCCTTTATGTATTTAAAAGTTTCTATCATATCCCCTCTGTCTCTTCTTTCTTCCAAGCTATACATGTTAAGGTCCTTTAACCTTTCCTGGTAAGTTTTTTCCTGCAATCCATGTACTAGTTTAGTAGCTCTTCTCTGAACTCTCTCTAGAGTATCTATATCCTTCTGGAGATATGGCCTCCAGTACTGCGCACAATACTCCAAGTGAGGTCTCAGCACAGCCACACAGGGCATCAGTAAGATCATGCTTAAATTTTACTCTTCTTTATACGCTCCTGACCCTATTGACACAAATATAGCTCAAAAATTTCTCAATAGATTACACATACAAGCGCCTACCCCTGCTCAACTCAAAACTCCTGAACGTACCCAAATCTAGCCTGGAAATCTCCACGACAATTCGCCAACTAGCCCTCAGCAAAGCCCCTGGTACTGACTGTTTTACCCGAGAATTCTACAAGACCCTACGAGAGATATTTGAGCCTACCCTTCTCGGTGTATATAATAACATTTGGACAGGAGGTTCTTGTTTAACCACTTATAACCAGGCCATCATAAAACTTCTATCAATAAAAAGAAAAGACCCCCTCTAACTGGGATCATAAAGGCCTATTTCCCTGCGGAGTCGTGATGTTAAAATTCTTTTGAAAATAGTTGCCACCAGACTCTCCACTATCATCCTCGCCTTAAAACACCCAGCTCAGTCCGGCTTTGTAAAGAGAAGAACTGCTACTTTGAACATCTGAAAGTTTCTGATGGCATGAATGTGGAGAAAGCCTTCGACAATGTACGTTTCCACTGGCTTTCACTGGTTCTAAATAAAATGGGCTTTTCTGGCTCCTTCAACCATCTCATTAAATCAATGTATGCATTACCTGCAGCCAGACTGGTGGTGACAGGTCTCCTCACTGAGGAATTCAGACTTCATAAAGGAATGAGACAAGGCTGTCCCCTCTTGCCCTTACTCTCAAACATAGCGCTTTAACCCCTCTCTATATATACCTAAATAGTCAGGCCCCTCTACATGGAATTCATATAGGCAAACACAAATTATGTACAGCCCTCTTCGCAGATGATGTATTCATGTTCACAGCCAACCCAAGTTTAGACATGTCATCCATAAAGAAAACCTTTGAAGAGTTCAAAGCTCTGCTCTGGCCTCCACATTAACTATAATAATAGTGAGGTTCTTTCCCTTAGGCACTTCAGCCAACCCTATCTGGACTTCACACTCTCCTTTTGCCATAGCCAAGACACACATCTCCCATACCTGGGCATCAAAATAGGGAAACTCTCATCATTGATGTACTCCTTGAACTATCCTGCCTTACTCAAAAAAAAATTAATCAAGAACTGGAAACTGGATGGATCTCCCCCTCTCGCTTCCGGGATGGTGCCATCTTTTTAAAATGGTCCGTTTTGCACGTTTATTATATCTACTCCACGCTACTCTAATTGCTATCTTGAATCAGATATGGTCTACCCCCTAATCCCTGGTAGCTCTCCTCTGCTGCAAATGGAAATCCATCACCCCCGACCTGCAGCATAATCCTCTCCTATGGGGTAGTCATTGCATAGAGAGAAATTCAAAAGAGTTTACACCGCTCCCCATTTATGTCTAGAGACCTACCAATACAAGGGAACCCCAACTTTTTCCCCCAGGGATGGAACATCAAATATACGCCACTTGGCAAAGCAAGGGCCTCACAAAACTTTCCTCTCTGTGACTTTGACACTGGAAAACCATACACCTTCTTGTTCATAGCACAAAAATACTCCCTACCACAATCTCATATTTTCTATTTTTGGCAATGTATCAACTTCATACGTTCCTCATGCAGGAAAGGCGGCAAAGGATTCAGGATGTCCCTATCGGATCTCCTACTCCAAGAGGGTTCATATACAATATCACACATCTATAAACCGCTGATCAGAAAAATCACCCCGTCCCCCCCTTTTCACATCCTCCTTTGCCACGAATGGGGTAAGGACTCTCCAGATCTGGAGCTTTCAGACAAATTATTGCATGGATACAACAAAGTTCTTCAGCTGATTCCTTCCGAACAGTGGTGAGAAACCCTGATGAAAATTCTCCATCGGGCCCATATACTTTTTTTCTAAACTCATATCTGCATTCTGGGAACAAACCATCTTCTTCATACAAGGAATCACTCTGCTCTACCTGCCAAAAGACCCTCTTCTCCTAATCTTTGGTTACTGGGACAAAAAGCTCTTAACATGGTTATCTCCTGTCTAGGGATGCACCGAAATGAAATTCTTGGCCGAAGCCGAATAATAATGAAATGTTTGGCCGAAGGCCGAATACCGAACGCGGTGTTTCGCATTTTTTCCATTTATTTTGCCAATTTTTTGTCCTCTCTTGTCCTCTCATGTCTCTCTCTCTCATGTCTCTCTCTCTCTTGTCCTTTCATGTCTCTCTCTCTCTCTCTTGTCCTCTCATGTCTCTCTCTCTCTCTCTTGTCCTCTCATGTCTCTCTCCCTAAATGTTACTGTAGGGAATGGGATTCAGTGCACACTGCAGCCTTGTACCATAGGGTTAATGTTAGTGACACTGTAGGGATTGGGAAGGATGCTGGGAATGGAAATCAGGAAGCATGCAGGCAGCCTTGTAAATTTTAATTGCAGATACAGGGCACTGGGCAGGTCAGGGTTAATGTGGTAACATCAATTACTCAGTGACAGTCAGTCAGTGTCAGTGTGGACTCGATCAGATTATACCGTGACAGACAGTCCCTCATAGTGGTGGTAGTAGGAGGCTGGAAAGGAGCACAGCCGCATACATACATTACTCACTCGTGCACTGCAGCCCGCCCCACACATTCAGTGAGTCTTACTCTCCTCCCTAGTTTTTTCAATGGCACATTCAGGAAGCCAATCACGCCGTGAGTAGCGGCACAGCGGAACCAATCAGGTGTGCAGGCACGCGTGATTGGTTCGCTGTGCAGCTAATCACGGCGTGATTGGCTTCCTGAATGTGCCATTGAAAAAACTAGGGAGGAGAGTAAGGCTGGCCATACACTATACAATTTTCTTGTTCAACTTTCCTTTAGATTTACCAAAACCATATAATATGAGGTCAAACCTAAACACTTTCAATTTGTATGCAATCAGGCAGGCCCTTGCACTACATAGTTTAAGGTAAATCTAAAGGAAATTGAATAAGAAAATTGTATAGTGTATGGCCAGCCTAAGACTCACTGAATGTGTGGGGTGGGCTGCAGTGCACGAGTGAGTAATGTATGTATGCTCACCGCTGAAGTGTCCCGGCTTCCCCTGCCTAACACGGAAGTCTGTGAGTCCTCCTGTCCTCCTCCGAGTCCCTTCCCCCTGTAAATATCGTGACCTCGGCGATATGAATATCGCCTACGGCCACAGAACGATAGTCAATATCCTATCGACTATCGTTCAGCCCTATTGTTCGGCACAAAATTATTCGGCCTTTTGACTTATTCGGCCGAACACCGAAAGTGCTATTTTTTCTATTTTCGGCCGAATAATGTTCGGCCGCCGAATATTCGGTGCATCCCTACTCCTGTCGAACCCCAACACAAAAAATGGATTCTAATCTGCCTTCTCACGGCCCAGGGAGCAATTTTTAAAAAACTGCACATTTCCTTTCCATGTCCAACAATATCACAGATCAAACAGGAGCTGATTATGCTAGTTCACAAGGAAAAAAATCAACCACCTGTCCTCTAAACAACGCTTCCTTAAACAGTGGCAGGCATTTGTGGAATTTGCTCTACCCCCAGATGCTCTTAAGGATTTCCCCTCAGTCCTTTGCCTACCAAAAGGACTTCCAATTGCTCCATGTCAAAAAGGATACCTCTTGAGTTTTACTATCCTCCCACCCGCCCCCCCCCCACCCTGACAAGATCCAAGGGAAGGGAACATTGAAAATATTGAATGCTCACGTTCATCTCTTCTGTTCTTTATTTCACAGATTATGAGCACTCACGCTTTCTCTGAATCATTTACCTGTTTCTCTATAATTCTCCAAAAGTGCTCTCATCAAGTGCCTCCCTATTGACAAAATCTTAAGATACTTCCCCCCAACTCTCTGTAAACAGTATTCTGTCAAATTTTTTTTTTAGGCGAGTTGGCCTTCACCTGTCGTCTCATTCTATCTGTACTATGAAATCTTTAATAAAAATTTTATTTAATAAAAAAAAAAAGTGTTTGTAAACCTCAGACATGGTTTATAAGCACATCCTTCTATATACTGTGCACTTGTCTCTATCCTAAAACACAGTGTGAGTTCTCTCTACTGCCTTATTCCTCTGTTATCTACAGGAGTCCCCTCTGGAAGTTTCTTATTTTTTCTTTTTTTTTTTTTTTCTTTCTACTTCAAGAGATAATTTGGTGATGAAGGGGAGCTCTAGCATGCAGCCATCAGGGCTCAGAGCTGTCCTCACTGAGCTCTGCAGTGTGAGACTTCAGATCCCCATCCCCTGCTATTCAGAGATGCTGTGTAAGCTTTGTGTTGTTGAAGGCTATACAGGACAGGTTGCTGCAGATAAATAAGTACAACGTGTAGGAGGATTTGTTTCATCTTTGTTTCAGATCTGTTTTTTTTTTTTTCCTTTTTTTTTTTTTTTTTTTTTCTTTCTCTCTAGTGCCTCTATAGCAAGCCGCTTGCTATAGGGGCAATATTTGGGGGCTCAACCCTGAGGCCGGCAGGCTGCGTCCATAGAGATAGACAGTGGAGCCTGGCCCCACCCCCTGCTCCCTCATCACATGGTTTGACTGACTTTACCTAGAGCCAGTGGCTCCTGCTGCCTCAGCAAAGTCTGGGAGAGAGGGGAGAGCTGCTACAGACGGGCACAGCGCTGGATGGAGTGAGGACTTTGCTAAATATAAGGGGGAGGGGGCAATAACTGCTACCTATAAAAAAAAAAAAAAAAAAAAAAAAAAAAAAAATTTTAATTCAGAAAATGCATTAAGGTTAAAAAAGAAGAAAAAAAAAAAGTTTAGGCTTTAGAACCATTTTAAGCATATGCCTGTGCAGTGGCCATGTTTGACTGCACTGGAATGCACATGTGTTCCGTGGATCCCTGTGCAGGCAATCCTGTCTATGTCAACTGGGACACAGCCATTGCTCCCAGTTTGACATTACGCAGATGCAGGTCCCCAATTGCACACCATCTTCGCTGCTTCCCGGGCCCCCAGAAATCTACCTGACTATTTCTGTAACTTCAGTTGGACTTCAAAACCTATTTATTAAAACCTTGTCGGTGCTATTTTGTGCCACACAGGGAAAACCTTTTTTTTTTTTTTTTTTTTTTTTTTTTTTTTTTCTTTCCTGCCTACTGTAGCAATACCCAACTGTCATATTTTCACCTAGGAAGATTAATGTTGTTTAACAGTATTATTGCATTTCATTAAGCTACATTGGATTGATTTAAGGGTTGTATAGTAATGAATCTTCTGTCTCAGTACAAATATTGAATGTGGAAAACATAGAAAAGATTTTTCTCTTACGTGCTTAATCAAGCATTGCTGAATGTCTGCAATGTTACAAAAAATGATCGAAGCACAAACATGTCACAGTTCAAGGACATGAGACATAATAGAACACAACCGTGTGTTTTTCACCCTCATAATAGAAAGGGCATGAAACCAGAGGAGACAAATACAGTAAAATATTAATCATGCTGTAACCTTGATTTGTCAATCATTAACCTGTACCTTCTATTTCACTTTCATCCCTCACTATCACAGAAATTATTTATTTATTCTTAGGTGTTCAGATACGGTTAGGGGGGGGGGGGTGGGAGTGATTATAAGGTCCCATGCACACAGGACGTTTTTGCAGCTGCAGAACGCCCATCCATATTATTCTATGGCCTCATGCACACATAGAGCTTTTAGGAGCTCCAAGTGGCATAGGCGTTTAATAGCTGCAAAAAAAACCCAGGACCAGTGCGTTCTGGAGCCGCAGCGTCAAGCTGTAAAAACGTCTGACACTGCTTAAGGCTGAATAACGTTGCTTAACGTGCGTTAAGCCACATTATACGCTTTTTTTTTTTTTTTTTCTTCCATTTAAAACTAATGGTTCCCTATGGGAGCCTATTGATTTGAATGGAAGGTGCATCGCAAGTCGGATCTGGATGATCCGACTTGCGCTGTGAGAATCTTGAGGGGGAACTCCACGCCAAAATGGGGAAAAAAACTGCGTGGGGGTCCCCCCCCAGGTTCCAAACCAGGCCCTTCGGGTCTGGTATGGAATGGAATTTGAGGGTAGCCCCACGCCGAAGGGGCTGGTTTGGAACCTAGGGGGGACCCCCACGCCAACAAAACGGCATGAGGTCCCTCCCACAATCCATACCAAACCCTTATCTGAGCATGCAGGCCAGGAAAGGGGACGAGCGAACGGCCCCACCCCCCCTGGACCATACCAGGCCACACGCCCTCAACATGGGGGGTGTGGGTGCTTTGGGGCAGGGGGGGCTCTGCACCCCCCCACCCCAAAGCACCTTGCCCCCATGTTGATGAGGACAAGGGCCTCTTCCCGACAACCCTGGTCGGTGGTTGTGGGGGTCTGCGGGCAGAGGGCTCATCGGAATCTGGAAGCCCCCTTTAACAAGGGGGCCCCCCAGATCCCGGACCCCCTCCCTATGTGAATGGGTAGGGGGTACATTGTACCCCTACCCATTCACCCCATAAAAGGCAGTGTATGTAAATAAAGACGGGAGACGTTTTGAAAAGTTTATTAAAAATCTTCATCCGGTCTTCTCTGCCCTCCGCTCCTCTGGTCTTTTGCCTCCTCCGATGCTGTCCCCTATGATTATGCCGGTCTCGGTCTCTGCAGCTTATTATATAGCCATTAGGGGCGTGCCCTCCCAGTGATGTCATCGGGAGGCCCCACCCCCTTATGTCACAGGCGACGTCGTCTATAGGATCTCTGACATGGGTATTCCAGAAGGCATTAGAAGCAGAGTATATGTCATTCTCCTCTAGACCAGAATGAAGGCAGGGTGGAGTCTGAAGGAGAAAAAAAAAGATGGTATTTTAAGGCTGGGCTCACACCAGTGCACTGTGGTTTGGGTGCAGCACAATTCTATTATCTTTATTTAATTCTATTACATTGTACATGTGATTTTAGGTGTGCTCCCATTGACTTCTATTAGACCATGAATTTTCATGAAAGCCATCAAAGTCCAGCAGTCCTGAAAACCATGGTCTAATAGAAATCAATGTGTAAAATACGCATACAGTCACGCTGCACCTAAACCGCAGTGAACCCAGCCTTATGCCCCGTACACACGTACCGATTGTCGGCCGAACGATCGGCCGTCTTTTGTCCAGTGCTGTCGTGTTGGTTGAAAAGTGCTCAAGACTGCACACGAATTTTGTCGGCCAACAACAACCAACTTCAGAAGGGATGTCATGTGATGGTTAACTTTCCGTGTGTTTTTTCTTCTCTGAGCATGCCCAGTCTTGCTCATCTGGCTTTTGTCGGCCGAAATCTGTACTGACTGACGAACAATCGGCCGTTCTGGTGACGGCCAACAAAAATTTTATAGCATGCAGACCAGATTTTGTTCGGCCGAAAAGTCGCAGTCGGTTGTCGGAAGCATCATACTAACAGGCCGACAATCGGCCGATTGGACGTTGGCCGAATATTTACCGCCGACAATCGGTACGTGTGTACGGGCCTTTAGTTTGCAAAAGTTGGGGTTTTTTAATGGGGTCAACTTCTTCTTTTTTTGCTTCCTTTTGTGTGAAATCCCTTGTACCAGTCCCTCCTGCTTTCCTAATAATAAAAACTAACCACACCAGGCATAGGAGCACAGTGTGGTCAGTTCTCTAGCTATGCTAGGAACTTGGTGTGCTCTTCTCCAATGATCAGACTTGTCCTGATACACTCCCACCTCCCGCACAGCCTTTTACTGGGAAGTTCAGTGTACTCCTGTCTCCCCCTCCCCAGCTGTTATGCAGCTGAGAACAGAGGGAATGTGATCACTTATAAAAAAAAAAAAAAAAAAGTGGAGGGGTATTCAAAATGTTTTTTAATCAACAGAGAAAATAATGAAGCGCTTCCAAATATTGAATATTACAAGCTTAAAGCGTGTGCTATCAACAAACTATTCATAATGTGCAACAAGCATCCACAATATTTAAAAATAATAAATTAATAAATCCTTGTAAATGTTGTTTTTTGCCTTCGATTCTATTTTAAACTGAATAGGTTGTTTTTACAAGGTGAGGGTTTACAATCTTTCTTGAAGCCCTTAAAGTGACCTTGTCAGCACAGGGTCACTTGTCAAGGATGGATTGGAATTTGGCCGGGTCAGCAAGGACAAGCTAAACTTTGATCCATGTATGGGCTAGTTGGTTGTACACATCAATCAACTTTGTGTAAAACCAGCCTGTTGGGTTTTTCCCGAATGATCAGTGTCACTGGCTGTACCTGGCAACACTGATTGTTTTCTGCTGTGGAGGAAGGCTCCATGTCAGCAGAATACAATAGCTCAGTGAGAGTGATGCCCACAACAAATGTGTGGATGAGGAAATTTGGTTGAATTAAGAAAAAAAAAAGTGGATGGCCTGCCTTAGTCAAGTCAAAGTACTTACTTTTCCAGTGGTCCATTTGTTTAATTGTCCCCTTTTCAGATCTCACCAGCCACTGTGTATATTCCAAACTTCGAGACTGTGGAATACCCACTGCATGCTGTGATTTCTCTGGCTGGCTTGTACGACACTACAGGACATATAAGCCAGCGGCCGGTGGGAATACCTGCAGAGGCAAGTGACCACCAAAGCTATGGGATTTCAACAAGCAGGCCATAAGGCTAATTTCATGGGCTTTAGCTTGTATAAGAGCAGTGTGAACAGCAAGCTTTTATGAAAGTTTAAGCAGCATTCTCTAAGTCTTTAAAGTGCCCTTTAACTCCCGTTTGGGAGTGCTGATTGTCACTTTAAACACGCTGCTAGCAGGTTTTAGCAGGCTTTCAACAATCTTCAAGTAGTGCTGATATGTTTATAACCTTTTACACTGGATCTTAATAGTACATTAAAAGGTTCAACAAAGCTTGCTGAAAGCTCTGAAAATGCTTTGTAAAAGCTTGCTGTTCACACTGCTCTTATACAAACTGAAGCCTGTGTGAAACAGACTAAAAACTTTGTTTAGACCAGTGGTCTCCAAACTGCGGTCTGGGGGGCCGGATGCAGCGTTTTTCTTTCCTTTCTCCTGGCTCGTGGTGCACTATTCCTCTCTCCTCCTGATAACAAAAATGTGTGCTATATTTCTTGCCACTGACTCCCAACAATGAGGCACTATTCCTTCCACTCTCATCAATGATGGTGTCCTATTTCTCCCACTAACACCAGGACATTTTCTGCTCCCACTGGCCCCAATCTGGCCCCCCCTAAAGTCTGAAGGACAGTAAACTGGCCCCTTGTTTAGAAAGTTTAGAGGAACCCCCCCCCCCCGGTTTAGACTGGGGGGGGGGACTGTTCATAATTCCCTCTACCTTGACTAAGGCCCCTGTTGCAGCTGTAAAAAAACAGCCCCAAAGCATGATGCTGCCACCACCATGCTTCACTGTGGGTATGGTGTTCTTTTGGTGATGTGCAGTGTTTCATCAGACCAGAACACCTTTTCCCACATGCTTTTGGGAGACTTCAGATGTGTTTTTGCAAAATTTAGCCGGGCTTGGATGTTTTTCTTGGTAAGAAAAGGCTTCAGTCTTGCCACTCTACCCTATAGCCCAGACATATTAAGAATACGGGAGATTGTTGTCACATGTACCACACAGCTAGTACTTGCCAGATATTCCTGCAGCTCTTTTAATGTTGCTGTAGGCCTCTTTGCTGCTTCCCTGAAAAGTATTCTTCTCGTCTTTTCATCAATTTTGGAGGGACATTCAGGTCTTGGAAATGTCACTGTTGTGCCATATTTTCTCCACTTTTATGACTGTCTTCATTGTGTTCCATGCTATATCTAATGCCTAGGAAATTATTTTGTACTCTTCGCCTGACTGATACCTTTTAACAATGAGATCCCTCTGATGCTATGGAAACTCTCTGTGGACCATGGCTTTTGCTGTAGGATGCGACTAAGAAAATGTCAGGAAAGACCTACTAGAACAGCTGAACTTTATTTGGGGTTAATCAGAGGCACTTTAAATGACAGGTGTGTACTGACTCCTGTGTAACATGAGTTTGAATGTGATTGCTTAATTCTAAACAAAGCTACATCCCCAGTTATAAGAGGGTGTGCACACGTATGCAACAACATTATTTTAGTTTTATTAACCCCCCCCCCCCCCCCACTCAGTTGAGTTGTACAGTTATAGGTCACATTAAGGCATCTTGCACATGATACTCCTGTTTGAGCATCCACTTTTTTAGACGACTTTTTTTTTTTTTAACGCAAACGCGTTCACGTTTTTGTGCACATGCGTGAAAACTTTTTTCGCTTTCTTGTTCTGTACTATTTAGTAAATGGGCATTTGCTCACATTTGTGTGAAACGCTACGTAAATAACTGACCAAAAATGCAGAGTTTTTTTCTATTTTTTTTTTTTACTGAAGAATGAACGGCGCTCATTTATGCACTTGTGTGCATAGGCACTTTACAATTAATGGACTGTATTTTAGCTTGGTTAAAAACCAAAAAAAAATAAAAGCTGTACTGAGCTTTTTCAAGCTGCAGTGTGCAAGAGGCCTAAGACTCGATTCACACCAGCGCGACTTGTCAGGCGACCTGTCAGCCTGACAAGTCGCGGTCCCTTGACTGCTACAGGACCCGTTTTAATAGGAGCGACACAAGTCGCTCCGACTTAGAAAAAGGTTCCTGTACTACTTCGGGGCGACCTCGGAGCGACTTGCATAGACATTCATTATATGAAGTCCATGCAAGTCGTGCCGAAGTCGCGGTGCACTGGACTTCACAAGTCGCCCCCGAAGTAGTACAGAGTCGTGTCGCCATAGTGTGAACCGACTCTAAAGGTGGAAAAAGTTTTGAAATTATTTAGCTTTCTCTCGTTTTCTTTTACATCACAGAAACCTGACATTTTAACAGGGGTGTGTAGACTTTTTATAGCCACTGTACTTCTTTAGGAGCTGCTAAATGGGTAAGCTTGGTAATAGAGATGCTTTTTGTTTTTTTTTACGTTTGCTTACCCAGAATTTCACGATTGTGTTACATGCACAGATTTGAAAGCACTTCCCTCTGGTGGGAGTCTGTTAATCCTGCAATCAGTTGTACTATACTGCTGTAGAGTCACCCATCTGGTAAGTTATTGCTGTTGCTTGTCCCAGAGGGAAATGGCCCATACATTAATACACACTCACACGCTTGCTAACACTTGTTGCTGCCAGAAGTCCCACAGCAGGGAATATAGTCTACACGAGGGAAATGACTCAGTCAAACCTCTACAGGGCAAATGTGGCTTCTCCGAAACTACAAATGCATAACATCTCTTAACTGAAACAAATCCAGTAAAAGCATTGTATTCCTTGGCAAAGGTTATCAGAGATGGAACAAAATGTGGGGGGAGAAGATTGGGCATTAACTGGGACAAGAGCTTTTACTTGTACATGTAAAAATCAAGAAAAGGTTGGGACAATGAGTGAGAGACCGGACACGGCTTGCAGGGAAAGAGAACACATTTATTGATATATACATACAGATGAGGACCATAACATAGAATGTATAAATAGTTGATGTATTGCATAGGCAGAGTAAAAAATAAGTAAATAACCCTAATCCAGTGTTCATAAAAACCCAACATGGCAAGTTTCCAAGAGTAATAAAATAGTAATGTACACAACAACAATAGACTAATGATCAACAGGCGGTTTGCCTGGAGACACTGTGACTGGCTAGCAGCAGCAGTAACAGCCAGGAGATTATCAACCAATGAGGCAGCGGAAGCGTCACTGGAAGGCGAGCCGGCCGCATAAACGTGATGATGACGCGGAAGGGGGCGGTAACTGTTTCGGTTACCGTACCCCCGTGTCATCACGTTCATGCGGCCGGCCCGCCCTCCAGTGACGCTTCCGCTGCCTCATTGGTTGATAGCCACGGGTCTAGCCACGCTAAAGGTGCAAAGCACCAGTCTGCAGCTCCGTGCTTGACAGCTTCCAATCCGATCGCTGGCTTTTTCACCCGTGCGCCTGAAGTGACACCGGCTCCCAGCTGCGGCAGCGGTGCTTCCATCTCATCCACTGTAAAACAAGGGACCATTTTGAGTCACGCTGTATCCAGAAACGAAACCCTAACTGCAGAGGTACTGTACACTACAAAGATTGTCATTTATTTTAGTAAAAATATGCTGGGTGTGACTTGGATTTTCTTCTTATTTAACATGTATACATAGACATTTCATGAAACATTAGGTCATGAATATTTACGTGAAGTCATGGAATTTTATTGGTGAAAATGTGTATGAACCCTGATAGAGATATATATATATATAAATAATATATTATTGTGTGTAAGGAAATGGCAGATGAGGATGAATGAAGACATGGAACTTACATAGTAATGTAGGTAGTTGCTGATATTGGGAGTAAGACATAGCCTGGGGTGTCTCCCACGGGAGTTGAGGGAACACAGAACGGGCAAACCAGGCCAAACACGCCACCCACATGGAGGGTAGGGCTGGAAAATGAGGAGTAGAAGGTATATTCAGTAGCAGCGAAGCAAGAGATGTCTCTAAAGGTGAAAAAAAATATATAAAAAATGTAAGTCTGTATATATGATAGAGGTATCAAGGTGCTGCTACCATAGTGAGGCTGTGAAAAAATTTAAAGCGGTAGTGGATGTGACACCAATAGGAGTGTAGGAAATGCAGAGTAGGAAGAACTTGGGTGCCCAAGAGATTGGAAGTGACCCACGTGAAAAAACTTCAGTTGGGAAGATGAACCCGAGAGAGAGGGGTTAAGCAGGTGCAAAATTGGGGGAAATGTGAAGAAAAAGAACCAAACACCGAGGGCTAAGTGTTAGGAAGACGAGGGGTGAGAGCAGAAGAAATTGTGAAAAACAATTACCAAAGATTGGAGCCCAAACTGCCTGCATGCATGTACCGTGACTGCCAGTGTAGCCAGGCACTGTGGTCCCAACATCACGCCAGTGCATACTTGTACATACTTGTACGTGTGTGATTTTACTCGGGACTATCACAGTACTACCTTTCTGGTGAATGCAGAAAATGCACACCCCTTTCTCAGTACTTATTTTAGGCCCCTTTCACACGGGCTGTCCGATCAGGTCCGCCTGAAACTGACAGGCGGACCTGATCGGATGCTGCATGCACCCCTATGGAGCAGAAGATGTCAGCGGTGACATCTCCACTGACACCCGCTGCTATCAGATCTGATCCTGTTCATGAAATCCAGACAGATGGAAACCCTATTTTCCATCCGTCTGGAGGATCAGATAGTATCGAATGAAAGCAGACAGGCGGTCTGTTTTCATCCGATCTCCCATAGAGGAGAGCGAGGTTCTGATCGATCCCCCACTGAGTAAAATGAGTCCGCTGGGCAGAAAGCCCATGTGAAAGAACTTTCTTCTTCCTTCTTTTTTTTTTTTTTGCATGCACAGATCCTCCCCATCCTGCAAGTTCACCTTGGACAAGTCCAGATAAGCACAGTAAGTGTAGTTCAGCTTCACATGCTCAGTTTGATCTCTGTTGCTGGATAGAACACTTCCTGGTTTTAGCTGAGCTTTTCAGGTCACATGATATTACCATCACACATTTGGGTGTGTATACAGATCCTAAATGACAGCCCAGTCCCTCCCTCCTTCCTCCATGACCAGTAACTAAAAAAAGAACACAGTGAGTGGGATGTCACATCTTGATTGATGGATGATCTCTTTTTTGTTTGTTTTTTTTTTGTTTTTTTTCTTGGAGGGTACATGTGATCAGCACAGGGCCAATCGGCACTGTCCAGACATGTTCAGACAGAGAATTAAGGGTCTTGAAGCCTGATAGGACAATCATGATAGAAATGAAAACTACTCCTACAAGCTATTAGTACTCACTTATACAAGTCACAAGATTGCTCTTATTGCTATATACAGCTGATGATAAAAGGTACTTATAAGTTTATATTTACTAAAATTATTGCATTTCCATGTTCTGTGTACTGTTTGAGACCATATATAGTTTATGCAGGGTCCTAGGTTTAGTAACACTTGAATGCACTCGGTCTAACCAGCCATTGCTCACATGGGGCTGATCAAAAGCTGTGTACAGCTGCTGCTTGATGCTCTATGAGCTTATTTGTGCTTACCCATGAGCCAGGTCCATCCCCCTCCTCTCCTTCAGTGTTCAGGCAGATATAAATCCCAAATTCATTTAGATCTGTACTTGTCATAAAGAGCCAAAAAAGTGTGCTGCAAGAAGCATTCTGATAGGAGGAGACTGCAGTGTGCCAAAGGAATGAACTCCTCAGTCTGCTGTTTCTCCTTCACTGTCCAGTTGCAAGGTGGAGGTAGAAAACCTTTAAAGGTTGAAAGTAAAACTGCAGCAGGAATAGATCAGGGCCCCCGCCACTCGCCACTCTAAACTGCTAGGTGGTAGAGCTGTGTAAGTCTCTGGACTGGAGGGACAGAAATACAAATCCTCTTGACTGGTAAAATGGCTCCCATATGTGTATTTTAGCTGTTGGCCTGAAGTTCAGCTAAGTCAGGTAAGTAGTCCAGCCTCTTGTTCTACCCCCTAGGCTTAAAGCTGAGTTCCACCCTAGAAATTTTTTTTTAGATAAAAATACCCCCAGGACAGTCAGGGCTAGTGCATTTAAGCAACGATAGCCTCCGAACTGTCCCCTGTTTCACTTACCTTTTAGAAGAAATACTTACCTTGAACATGTCTTGTCCAGTGCTGCCATCTCAGGTGTGGGCAGCTGAAGCCGGAGCGTCCTCTTCGGTGACGTCGGATTCCCAGAATGCCTTGCACCGGCCCTGCTCGTCTCTTCCGGTGCAGGCGCGTCATCCCTGCACAACTTCTGGGCATACCCAGAAGCTGTTCAGCAGGGAATGACGTGCCTGCACTGGAAGTAACGAGCAGGGCCGGTGCAGGTGCATTGACTCCTTGGATCGATGACTCTCATCTCCCAGGAGTCAATGCAAGGAGGAAGTGACGGCGCGGGCCGCGGCCGCAGAGGGAGGAAGAGGAAGAAAGGTAAGTATATTTTCATTGAAAAGAAGGTAATTGAAACAAAATAATATAAATTATCCAATTCTTTTTCAGGTAAATTAAAGCAAGCGGACAGGGAAAAAAAACATTTTCAGGGTGGAACTCCGCTTTAACAAGCATTTAGCCCTTGCAGTGCAGGAGAGACCTATATTGCCACTTGTTGTGCCTAGGGTTGGGCTTTAAAGCGGAGTTCCACCCGAAATTTATACTTACCTCCATCTTCTCGCTCCCGGTCACCTGAAAAACAAATGGATAATCGCAATTTTTTTTTTT
The DNA here is from genome assembly GCF_965119305.1 of Pelophylax lessonae. NCBI lineage: Eukaryota > Metazoa > Chordata > Amphibia > Anura > Ranidae > Pelophylax > Pelophylax lessonae. Next base: position 164,124,005 of record NC_138769.1, read on the forward strand.
TTTTCACTTACCTTTTAGAGAAAATATACTCACCTTACTTCCTTCTTCCTCCCCTCGGCGGCCACGGCGATTCGTCACTTCCTGGCTTTTGCAATGATTCCTGGGAGCTGAACGTCATCGCTCCCAGGAATCATTGCGCCTGCACCGGCCCCGACGTCAGTTCCGGGGCGCGCGCGTCATTCCCTTCTAAACAGCTTCTGGGCATGCCCAGAAGCTGTGGAGGGATGACGCGCGCGACCCGGAAGTGACGTCGGGGCCGGTGCAGTGCATCGTGGGACCGAAGAAGGAGGAAGAGGACCGAAGAGGACGCGGAAGAGGATCGCGCTGGCTTCAAGCTGCCCACACCCGAGATGGCAGCGCTGGAGAAGACAATTTCAAGGTAAGTATTTCTCCTGAAAGGTAAGTGCAACCCGGGACAGATCAGAGGCTAGCCATTGTGGAATGTGCTAGCCCTGACTGTCCCGGGGGTATTTTTATTAAAAAAATGTACAACTAGGGTGGAACTCCGCTTTAAGGTTTGGCTCAGTACATTGAACAGTTTTCCATAATTAAAGACTGACTAGAAATCTACAAAAATATATTTCTTTATCATTGACCTAGCTAATGTGTTACTGCACTATAACCCCAGTTGTAATCGGTGATTGTAAAGGATAAGATACACCCACACGAGTTTTGATATTGTTATTAGGTGATTGACTAACTAATAAATGTTTATTACAGTTAAAGGTTGTATGGTCATGCACTGGGGCACTTGGCTGTATGTCAAAGTTTCCCCTAATACCCACAGCCTAGAACTATCATGAGTATAGGAATTCTGAAGGCAAAGCTGAGTTCCTGTTTGGTTGAGAGCCTAAGCGTTGTCTGCAAATTTCACAGTTTACCAAAATGTCAAACAAGCTTCTCCTTTAGCGTATCACATGTACATTTCAGAGCAATCCAAATTCTTCCTTTTTGTGATCATTTAAATCCGAGTGGGTTAAGCTGACCATCTTTTTTTTCGTCAGGTAGCTAAAAAAAAAAAAAAAAAAAAAAAAAACTAATTCCACCATCCACACAAACGATGCAGGTGGAGGAATCCACAAATATTTGCCAACATTCCTGTTGCACAGAAGTAGATTTTACAATCTACTTTTTTGTCAATCAGGGACAGCGACATGTAGATCAAAATTGACTCGTCTATGGCTGTAGAATCCAGTCTGAGATGAATAGATCGATGTGCTCAACCTTATTTTTCAAGGTCTGTGGCAAATACAATTTGCAAAAGCCTTGCTTCTGAAAAATACTGTAAAGTGAGCATGTGTAAATAAAAATATTAATTTCATTATCCGTTAGGCTTCCTTCATATTTTGGCATTCCGGATCACGGGCAGAATCGCGGCAAATCGCGAGATGCCCCAAATGCGGTTTTTATCGCGATTGTCACCCGACAAATGGCAGTAAAATCACGCAAACAGAATTGTACAAGAACTTCTTTTGGGCGTCTCGCGAATTGGTTTGTGCAATTTTACTGCAATTCATCGGGCGACAATTGTGGCAAAATCGCGCTGCGTTTGGGGTGCCATTGGAAGTGGCGGGAATTGCACGGGCGTGCCACAATTTGTCATGATTCAGGATTGCGGGCAGAATCGTGGCAATTCTGCCCGTGAACTGGAACGCCAAGATGTGAACGGAGACTTGACAACCTACACAGTACATAAACCGAAGAAGCAAACTTGAAGTAGTAGTAAACTTAAAAGCAAGCGTTGATTATATTGCAGCTCACCAATTCTTAGATGTTATGGCTGTTGATTGATTTATTTGTATTTTTTTTTTTTTAAGAACAGGCTTTCAGATGCATTTGGGCTATTTGGATATTTATGACATCAATCGGGGGTCGTACAAAATTATCAACTTAAAAATTACCGTTATATTTGATCAAACATTTAATTAACTCGCCCCTAATGTGATGGCTGGAACTCCTTCTCTTTGGTGAGGTGTGTGATGTTAGCTGGTATTGATGATGATGATGATGATGATGATGATGCTACTCACAGCTGGTTTTCCAGGCTTGCATCAGTCAGTCTGGAGCGCAGTCGACTCTTTGCGGTGGTGAGTTTTTTTAAAAACTACTTGCAGCAGTAAGTTGTTCCAAACACCGATGCATATTTTAATGCATGTCTTCTCAAAGTGGGGAATTCATCATTAATTATGGAACGTTTGTAGAACTCAAGCAGTGGGAGGTTGTTGTACCTAGCTTTCAGCACGGGGACTACTGGTGGGAAATGCTGGCTGGTACTTCTGGCGGTTACTGCTGTGGGTAGTACTCACTGCTGACTGGTACTGTGCTGGCTGGTACTGCTGTGGCTACTGCTGGCTAGTACTGCTGGTGGGAAATGCTGGCTGTTACTCCTGTGGGTAGTACTCACTGCTGGCTGGTTCTGCTGTGGCTACTGCTGGTGGGAAATGCTGGCGGTTAATGCTGTGGGTAGTACTCACTGCTGACTGGTACTGCTGTGGCTACTGCTGGCTGGTACTGATAGCGGGAAATGCTGGCTGGAGACACATGATGACCTCAATGAAGCAAGAGTGTGAGGAGCAGCGCCCTGCTGGAGGAAGCATGCTGCAGAGCCAATGCCTCCTCTCTTGGTCAGTCCTGACAGTCTGAGTGATATCAAATGCACTCTGCCTGTGAAGAGACTGAGTCTCCTCACGGGCGGAGCGGAGTGCATTTTATATCACTTCGCCTGTGACTCAAACTGTCAGGACGGAGTCAGAATTATACAGGAAGCATCAGCTCCATTCTGACAGCCAGGATATTGCGTGCTACTTGCGGGTGTCAGGGAACCGCAGGCCACATGCGGGAGACTTGGGATGTCTGGTGAAGGCGGAACACGTGACAGTGCGCATCTTCATGGTCCTCCTCCACATAAATAAATAGTGCTTCTGCCCGGCTGCCTGCAGTGCCATGGGGGGCCAGGGATGAGACAAGCCATTTACCATTGGCAGGGGTGCTTACAATAATAAGCTTTTATTTATGTAAAACCTTTTATACTAAAAGGGGGGAAAAAAACTTTGCTGTAGCGGATTATAAAGTGTGAGCTGGAGTTTGTCTTCAATTCGTTAAGAGGAAGTAAACTCAAAGGCATAATTTTACCTAGAAGTAAGGCTTTCCCTATAAGGTACTGTAACTATCTCCTAAACGTGCACGGTTTAGGAGATCTTTACATCACATGCAGCCAATGATGTGCATGCGCTCTGAAGGAATGGCCACCTGTGCTGTTCCTTCAGATACCTGTGCTGTAAATGACGGCTCCCTCGCGCATGCACGGGAGTGATGTCATCACAGCCCTGGCAAATCAGACAGCCGGAGTACCCGGAAAGAAGACGGGTGAAGATAAAGGCTGACTCCGATTACATCTCATTGTTGAAGAGCTTCGTTTTCAGGTAAGTTTCACATAATGTGCTAGTAAGATATGCATACTAGCACATTATGCCTTTACCTTGCAGGTCTGGAGAAAAAAAAACACCCAGCGGTTTACAACCGCTATAATGTAATTAAATCTGCTAATATATCTAACAATGCTTCTGTGCCCCTTCATCCATAGTGGGGACACTGTAATACAGAAGGAGTCATACTGACAGATCACCAGGGGAAAACGGAGGGGAGGGAAAAGACAAAAAGGAGGACACCCTTAATATTGACTTGATAAAGGTTTATCCTGTTTTTTACGTTTTTTTTTATTTTTTTAGGTTCATTCATAAAACAAATTTATTTTTAACAGCCTCTTCACTTCACAATCTTTTTTCTGAATGCCTAAAATTTATTGTATTCAAAGAAAAGGCAGTGCAATTACCCTGTGCATACACAAGTTTCTGAATGTATGCTACTTTTATTGGGGGGGGGGGGGTCTACAAATTCCATAGTTCCCTGCTGTCAAAATATTTTTGCCCATATAGTTTATCTGTTCTAAGACCTTTTTTTTTTTTTTTTTTTTTTTTTTAAACCATAAGAGGCCAAAGTTCCTCCATGTTGCTTTCCTGCTTTTTCCAGCTCTTGCCAGTTTCTGTGCTTTTAACTTGTGCATAACAGTAGAAGAAAAGGTGTCATTGTTGACAGTGTGGGGTTTTCTTTGCATTTAATTATCACCTCTAGCTCACAGGACCACAGTGAATTTGTAGAGCAGTTGAAATGCTCTATAGAAAGTGTCTGGGGAGATGTTTTCAGGCAGAGAAATGTGTGCTTTGTCATGTAGATTGCGGTATCCTGGTTAAGCATACCAGCATTGCCATGGATGATTAGAGCTGCCTTAGAAATTCATATTTGATGCTAATTTTCCTTTTTAAATCTGGAAAATTCTTGTCATTAAGTGCTTGATGTAAGTGATTAAAGGGGGACTGCACTCAATAAGTGAATATGTGCTATGTTATTTGGAACATTTAGAATCGTTGATTGTAGCTAAGTGGCACTACTAATCTACTTTGTCTTGAATTCGTCTCGAAAAATTGCAGTGCACTTTCTTGGCATGGTAGTGTGCCTAGGTCAGTGGTTCTTAACCTGGGTTCGATCGAACCCCAGGGGTTCGGTGAGTCAGTCTCAGGGGTTCGGCGGAGGGGCAACAGAGCAATTGCTCCCCACGAGAAAATATTACTGATTGTGAGGCCAACCCCCCCCCCCTGCTTGCTGTTTGAGTGGGCGGGATGGGGATGTACCTGACCACGGAGATCGCGCCCGCCTGGAAGAGGGAAGTGTGAGCAGCTGAGCAGAGGGAGCCAAGTGAATGTTCCTGGAGGTAGGCTCAGCTAGCTGTACATGGTGGATTCATTTACAAGCACCTCTATGCTAAGTCTGCTGAGTTACTGCAGCTTAGCATAGAGGTGCTGTTAGCTGACAAATGGAAATGCATGTCCTTTTCATTTAGCTCAATAAGCATTGTGAATGCCCCCTGGTGTGTGCCCTCCTGATACCCCATGGCAGGGCTTGACAAATTTGCCTGAAATCTAGGAGCCAGCTAAAAAAGTTAGGAGCCAGTTTTTTTTTTTTTTTAAACTAACAACCAAGCTTTATTTAATAAAACTGATACTAAATTTACACATAAATACGACTAGAACCCCACTCTCCTATATAGCGCAATTGGATGGAAACAGACTGTCTGTCTCTTTCCATCCGATGCCATCTGATCCGATCCACGGGATGGATAGAAAATAGAACCACCATCCGTCTGTTTTTGGAGGACAGGATCAGATGGCGGCAGATTACCGCTCCATAGAGGAGACTGAACGGTCCGATCAGGTCTGCCTGAAAAACTGACAGGCGGACCTGATCAGACAGCCCGTGTGAAAGGGGCCTTTGGCTGTGGCACGGCGATGAGGAAAAAAAAAAAAAGATATATATATATATATATTTATATATATATATATATATATTTTTTAATAAGAATTGAAGAAAAAAAAGAAAACATTTTTTTATTTTTTTTTTAATAATTAAAAAAAAAAAGAAAAAATTATTATTTTTTTTACATTTAAAAAATAAATTAATAATAATAACCACACTCCCTGTCCACTTACCTTTAAGCAAAGGTAACTGGACAGAGAGATGAAGCCTTAAAAAACTTCCCTCTCTTCTCCTCTTTGGAAGGAGAAGAAAAGGCATTGAGAACATGCATTACTCCCGGCCACCACAAGAGGGCGCCAGTTCCCCTAGCTTCTCATCTCACAGAAGAAGGCCGAAAAGCCGGGGACTAAATTTCTGGACGGCGTGGAAGTCCGTGAACTCGAAGAGGAGGTGGGGGGCGCAAAAGGGACAGGACAGCTCAAGCAGGGCACCCCAGGCGCCAGGTCGCTAATTCTAGTCGCAAATGCGACCTGGCGCCCGGGATTTGTCGAGGCCTGCCCCATGGTATGCCCTCCCAACACCTCCCCCCAGTGTGTCCTCCTGACACCCCATGGTATGCCCTCCCAACCCCTCCCCCCAGTGTGTGCCCCCCTGACACCCCATGGTATGCCCTCCCAACACCTCCCCCCAGTGTGTTCCCTCTTGACACCCCATGGTATGTCCTCCCAACCCCCCCAGTGTGTGCCCTCCTGATACCCCATGGTATGCCCTCCCAACACCTCCCCCCAGTGTGTGCCCTCCTGACACCCCATGGTATGCCCTCCCAACCTCACCCCAGTGTGCCCTCCTAACACCCCATGGTATGCCCTCCCACCCCCACCCCCCCCCCAGTGTGTGTCCTCCTGATACCCCATGGTATGCCTTCCCAACCCCCCCCCCCCCCCCCCAGTGTGTACCCTCCCAACCACTGATGTGTGCCCTCCTGACACCCAGTGTGTGGCCTCCTGACTCTCCACTGGTGTGTGCCCTCACTACCCTCCCCCACAGTGTGTGTCCTCCTGACCCTCCCCCCAGTGTATGCCCTTCCAACCCCCTGGTGTATGCCCTTCCAACCCCCTGGTGTGTGCCCTCATAACCCCCCCGGTGTGTGCCCTCATAACCCCCCAGTGTGTGCCCTCCTGACCCTCCCCTGGTGTGTGCCCTCCCAGCCCCCTGGTGTGTGGCTTTACTGATCATTGTACACTGTCCTATCCACTCCTGTCCTCTGCCCTATTCTCTGTACTTCTCTATCCTTCCCTACAATCAACTGACCCGTATACACTGCCCTACATGCTACTGGCCTCTGTACGCTGCCCTACATGCTACTGGCCTCTGTACGCTGCCCTACAGCCTACTGGCCTCTGTACGCTGCCCTACAGCCTACTGACCTCTGTACATTTTACTTTGTATGATACATTTAATTCAGTTCTGTAAACAACACCTTATTTTCTGGCAGTGCCCCTCCCGAGACTAGACTCATAAAATAAATCATATTTTATTTTTCCAATTAAGAAGGGTTCGGTGAATGCGCATATGAAGCTGGTGGAGTTCAGTACCTCGAACAAGGTTAAGAACCACTGGCCTAGGTACTCTTGTGCCTACAGCCTCATAACTATAGATCTGCAGTGTGAGACCTAAGGCATTGGTGATTCTGACTCCTAGTCTTATGAGGTTTGGAGTGAGAATTAGTAACCTTACTACTTTGCTCCTTGCTGGAGGCTCTGCCAGTAGGGAAAAACCCTGTATACACCAAGAGGTGACTGTGTGCAGGACAAGGCACGGGTAAGTAATGAGGAAAGGCTCAGCTGCCAGGACAGGCAGTACTGGGGAGAAACCATTTGCCCCCTGCCTGCCTTTTTGGTGGGTGCTGCTTCCAGAGTTTAGTTCCTCTTTGTGAAGATAATGACACTTCTCAAACAAACTAAAACTGGCCCCACAGAGTAAGATTTAGGCAGGCCATACACAGTGCCAATTTTTTTCCTGCAACCATGGGTTGCAGGAAAGAAATTTGCTCAATTCCTCCAACACAGTCAGTTTTGAGAGGGGAATCCAGCATTTCCATCCGTCCAGCGGATCGGATGAGAAGGGACAGAAGGTCCGTTCCCATCCGATTCCCCATAGAGAACAGTGCAGAGACACAGTTGCCATCTGCCTGCTCAGCAGGGGATCGGCTGATCGATCCCCTGCTGAGAAACTGAGTCCGCCAATAGACCGGATTGCGTGAAAGGGGCCTTAGGGGTTGATTTACTAAAGCTGGAGAGTGCAAAATCTGGTACAGCTGTGCATGGCAGCCAATCAGCTTTTAACTTCAACTTGTTTAAAGGGTAACTCCACTTTCGTGGGGAAAAAAAATCAGCAAATAAAGGAAAAACAAAGCGTATACAATTGCGACACAAATCCTATTGTAATTGAATGTTAAAAATTACCTTTACTTTTCAATCTGCAGCTGTTGTAATTTTCTGAAAATGCAATGCAATATGGCTACCTGGAGCTGTTCTGTACACAGAATGTGTACTGACCACACCCCAGAGACATCATTTCCTGCTTGTGTGATTGGCTCACCAATTTTCCCAGAAGTCTGTCTAAGATACAAGTCAGATTTCTGGCATCCCCTGCAACAAAAATGTCATTTTTGGTGAGATACTCCCAATAGGAACACATCTAAAGGGATGCAGGCCCAGCAGCTTTCCTCATTAGAGCCCTGCAGCTGCCACAGCTGATAGTTATAAAACCACTCCCATTTGACCCACTAAGGACAGAGGAACAAATAATGATTTCTTCAGAATAATAAAAAAGGAAGGAATCTGCAACAAAGTTTTTTTAGTTTTTTTTGTTTTAAATCCCTGCAATGTACATAGATCACCCAGAGGGGAATGTTTTTTTTTTTTTCTCGACAAAAGTGGAGTTATGCTTTAAGCTTAAGACAATAATATCTTGTTCACGCTGAACACAGCTTTTAAATTGTGCGACTTCATCTGAACTTGCACAATTTCAAAGCCGCATTTCAGTCTGACTTCTGGGGCGACTTAAAAGACACCTGTGCGGGTTCATGCACAGATATCTATTGAAGCCACCAAAAGTAGTGCAGGAACTATTTTTGGAAATCAGTGTGGCGTCGCACTGGTTGGGACGAACCCGTTACTGGCAATAGGCTGCAGTTTGACCTGTCAAATCGTGCCAATGTGAATGGAGTATAAAACCTGGAAGCTGATTGGTTACCATGCACGGCTGCACCAGATTTTGCAGAGTCAAGTTTTAGTAAATTAACCCTTTAGTGTGCATGAGGCTTAATTCTTTAACAGATGTAGGCAGCTGTGAGCTCTGAAAGGATTCAGCGTTTAGTGCTGGTTCACACTTGTGCAGCTGCGGAGATCGCATGTAATTCGGAGCGCTCTGCTCCTTCATTACATACGATCTGATGTGCGGTGCGAATTTCAGCCATACACTTTGTATGGCTGAATTCGCACTGCATCCGCACCAAAGACGCACAGGAGGCATTTTTTTGAGCCGCATCAAAATCGGAGCGCACAGTGGTTCACACTTGTGCGATCCGATTCTGTACGATCCGATTCTGTGCGTACTTGCAGATCTCACTGCGATATGCAATAAAACTGGGGGTGTCGTTAACTTTTAATTGACACCCCCTGCGTATCGCATATGGCAGTGTGAATGTTCCCGCATCGCACAAGTGTGAACCGAGCCTTACTTTGAAATCGTGCAGGATATATTTGCTCTATAAAGTAAATAAGATTGTTAAACAAATGAGAATCCAACTTTAGTTCCATTAAATAAATAGAAATTGATGAGATATTCTGCATCACATTCAGCTAGGTTTGCTGGCAGTAGTGAATGTGTTGAAGTATGCATCCAAGGCAGTGACAGGAGTCAGGTGTAGCACATTCCTGTCAGTTCTGTTTATTTTGCCTTCATTTAGGTACATTTTAAGCGTGCATGTTAGTGTTCTTGTGCAGGCCTGCTTATCCGGCAGATGGGAGGGGGTGTGTATGTGTCTGACTCCATGCCAGAGGAGGAGGCATCAAGCAGCTGAACCACCTGCTCCTCCCTCCACCTCCTCCCTTTTTTTTTCCCTTTTTTTTTTTTTCCTCTGTGCGATGGAGGGGCTGCAGTGAGCTGGCTCTGGGTGCAGAAGCAGAAGAGGCGACGCGATGGTTACACCGGCCCAGCCCTTGTGCGAGAGCTGCGGCCGGTCCCTGCGGCCCCTGTCAGCATGACTGAGCCCTCACCGCGCTCTCACTGCTCCGTGCTCAGCTGCTTTGTGAGTCTCCTAAGCTTTAAGGAGCTGGGAGGGTGGGCTTTTACCTGGGGGGGGAATATCAGGGATGCTTTTGTGCCTGCGGGAGGGGTTGCTAGGGTGGTGGAGACCTCTAACCTGCCAATGCAATAATTTGACTTTGGGTCACCAAGCGTGTTTGTTTTGGGAGATCACTATGGTGTCATTGTGGGAAATGGGAGCAGAAATGCTTTATCATGTCAAGTGGCTGGAGGATCTTGGCATTGGGTACTCGCATGCGGGGCTGCTGCTTTGTGTTGTACAGAGTGAGCAGTTGTGGAAAATCCTTGCTAACCACTCCCTTGCTGGGGATACCCTGCCTGTAGATGTGAACGATCATTGTGTGCCGTGCATATCTCCCTGGGATCCCCTGCTCTTAGCATAGCAGTATGTGGTTTGTCAGTCACAAGACACATTCATTATACAGAGCACTGTAGGAGTGATTGTAGGTGGTGGATGGACCGAACAGTGTTTTCGTTTTTAGGTAATTCTCTAGGTTGCTTCTCGCATATCCATTCCCAGGGATATTGTGTTCGGGCTTGTGCATGATTGAGCTGAAAGTACGTATCGTTTTAATGGTGCAGAGGTCTTACCTGGCTAGGCCCAATGACAGAGGGCTCTCTGTCTTCCAAGTACATCATCACTTGGCACAAAAGGTTATTTAGATGTAGGCAGGATGGAAATTACTGAGCTGCAAGAGCATCCCAGGGATCTCCAAACTGCGGCCCTCCAGCTGTTGAGGAACTACATGTCCAAGGAGGCATTGTAGAACTCTGACATTCACAGACATGACTAGGCATGATGGGAATTGTAGTTCCTCAACAACTGGAGGGCTATAGTTTGGAGACCCCCTGATATAAGCTGTTAAGTGTCTATTCTGTTATACTTCATCTTAATGTACATATTTCTTATTTTCCTATAGCAGCAGGGAGCCAACTTTTAGGTTAACGTGAGTTTTTTTTTTTTTTTTCTTTTTTGTTTTTTAAAGCTGGCTCAAAGATGACTAGCTCAAAATCCAATTCAGTCACTGTTTGAAGGGTTAATTTCACCTATGCCTACTGGCTTAGAGGGGCAAAAACATGTATGGCTTGAATTGGACAAAATCTATGCAGTCACTATTTATACACCAGCCTTTCTCAACCAGAGGTTGCCAGGGGTTCCCCAAGCAGTTAGTGATTCCTGCCTCTCAGATAAGTAACCACTGACACCAATGGTCTTTTTAGCTATCTGTAAGGGGGGAATTTATCCCAGTGATCGCAAATGTAACGAGCATTCTTCCCAGTGACCATTATGCTAGTGTAGGTGAGCTGTAGATAAAATTATCAGGTGTTCTCTGAGCCTGGAAAGTTAGGTTGGCCATAGACCGGGCTCGATTTCCCCCATCAACAGTAAGGCTGGGTTCGCACTAGTCCGATGCGGGTAACCCTATGAATCCTGTGCGGGTTCCCGCATTGCAGCTGAATCGCAGGCGGTTGACACTGACATCTGTGAACCACTGCAGGTGTCAATAGAAAGTTATTGACACCCCCAGATCGGTTTGCAGATTGCAGTGTGAACTCTGAAATGGTACAGGAATCAGATTGCATGAGTGTGAATACCCATGCAATCCGATTACAGTGAGGACCAAAAAAGGGCCCTGTACCATTTTGGTCTGAATGCGATGCAAATTCAGCCATGCAAACTGTATGGCTGAATTTGCATCGCACAGACATCGCGTGTGATCTGTACAACAATGCGGTTGCGAATTACATGTTATGTCTGTTTGCACCAGTGTGAACCCAGCCTTAGTGTTAATGGGGGAATCCTCCCATAGAGCCATTTGTTTTCTCCTGGCAGGAAAGTCGTGGTTATTGCTAGAAGCTATAGCAGCTGCTAGCAATCGTACTTCAAATCCAGCAGGCTGCTTGCCCATACATGATTTGAATCTCAGCTGGTTCCTACTGTTTATGGCCGGCTTTATTTGCAAGGTTCCATGTTAAAAAGGTTAAGAGGCAGTTATACACAATAGCATCACCCTAATCTAATCAGATGTTAAAATGATACTAAAGTCTCCTCCTCCTCTTTAAAAGTAACAAACATGTTATACTTGTCTGCTCTGTGCAGTGGTTTTGCACAGAGCAGCCTGGATCCTCCTCTTCTCGGGTCCCTCCCTGGCGCTCCTGGCCCCTCCCTCCTGTTGCGTGCCCCCACAGCAAGCAGCTTGCTACGAGGACATCCAAGCCACAGCTCTGTGTTCATTCACACACAGAGCTGCTGTTCGGCCCCACCCCCTCTCCCTCATTGGCTAATTGGGTTTGGCGGGGGCCAATGGCGCGCCGCTGATGTGCCACAGGCAATCAGGAGGGAGAGTCCCGGATGGTCGAGGCACTTGTGCACATTGCTGGATCGAGATGGGGCTCAGGCAAGTATTAGGAGGGCTGCTGCACACTGAAGTTTTATTATCTTAATACCTAAAATGTATTGAGATAAAAAAACCTTCTACCTTTAGGACCACTTTAAGCCTATGCCTCTTCTCCGCTAATATACCTGTAGGCCAAATGCTTTTGAATGGCTTCATCCAACCTTCTTACTAGGACTAACCAGCCAGTAGGAGGAGTGCCATCCTTTTCCCGAGGGTCGCACTTGTGCAGTGGACTTTATCATCTTTCTCACAAAAGGGATGGTGCTCCCTCCTGTAGGGCTACTGGGTGCTCATCCTAAGAGCTGGTCTATCCTAACAAGACAGGATGGAGCAATGAAAAGCACTTGCAGTTTTTCCCACAAACTTCTGGGTGATTCTTTTGTGTATAGTTTTTAAAATAACTTTTTTTTTTTTTTTAAAGAACCAACCAGGTCTGTGCAAAAAATCTGTATAGTCAGTCTTCAGTGATAGGTGTGTGTGTGTGTGTGTGTGTGTGTGTGTGTATATGCATATATATATATATATACCGTACTATACAATATTTAAATGTGCCTTTATTTACCTGCTTTGCCAATTTCCTGACCGCGGGCGGGTAAGACATGCAGAACAGTGTTCTATAACCGAGTCCTGTAGTTAAAGTTGAACTGTAGTGAAAAGAAAACTCTCAAAGTAAGCAATCCTAAAGAAGCAAATGCGTTTTACCTTCCAGTTAGTAAGTTTCTTCATATTGTGCTCTTTGCCACGCATGCGCAGCTCAGTGTACCGTTTCGGCATGCTTTGGGTGCTGGGATGAACTGACTTCTGTACACCTATCCTGGAGTTGTCATCCTCTTTCGGCCAGTCAATATTTGTAAAAGATGCTTAACACAGAAGACGAGAGGCAAAAATGTCAGCAAGGCCGTCGAGGGAGAATGTGGGCATTGCATCGCTGGAGAGGTCGTTCTAATCTAGGAGGTACATGCAGCAGCTTTTTAGTTTCTCTTTAAGAGGAAAGTAAACTGCCACAGAGATCTATGTAATGCTTCTATGGTTACATAGGAAGATAGAGGACGGCATGAGTTAAAGTGCATGCCAGGGTCAAAAAACACATGCAGTACATGACTGTAATACATGCAAGTACAGAAAAATGGTGGATGTGCCAGGAAGCGGCTTAGCTGCTAAGTCCAGTTGTGGGCTGACAACACACAACATTTTTGTGGATTGAGTG